>NC_084569.2:15159958-15482458 GCF_033978685.3 Nerophis lumbriciformis
TTGTAACTTTTTCTTTTGAAGAAAATATTCCTTTAGTATAGAAAGGATAAGGAGTAACACATATATGCACAAAATATAACCTTTCTGAATGATTTAAATGATGATATTTCATTGTACAGTCAAATTCTAGCAAGTAGGGACATGCAACATCCTTTTTTTAGTGTTCGATGCAGTTTAAATTAAGGGCGTCTGGATAGTTTTTCACTTCCGATATAATTCCAGGATTGGAGCCTTGAGTATTGGCTGATACCGATATTAGTTTGATACGATATCAGCACAAATCATAGAACATACTACATCCTAGTATTATTTTGTAGTGTGCAATGTTCGACAAGGCTTTATCAAGTGAAATTACTCAGAAAACAATAAGTCTGAAAAAATACCATATGACATAATAATGCTGTTGAAGTGGAGTATTGATTTATTTTTTGGCAACACAATTTGGTCACAATATTTCATTAAAATAGTCTCATGGCACAGTAAATGGAATAATGCGGACCTGTTTGTTACTGGATACTTTGTAATATAATACCTTGGAGACTTTGTATCTGTCTGCAAGTAATATACGACTATAATTATTTGATACAGTGGAACCTCGACTTACAAAACCCCTCTATATAAAAACTTTTTGATTTACAAACCTGCAGGCATGAAAGCAGGGCGAATCTTTGTTGGGGAGGCGGAGCCCTCCACATCACTTGCTGTGCAGGAGTCACGTCTAGATACTCCAGCATGTGTGCCTTTTCTTAGTTTTTTCACCTTTTGACACGTTTTGTCCATTTTGCTAACTCAATAAGAGTGCCAAAAACTCAACAGACCAGCGTGGAAAGAAGGAGCTAATTGCAAATTAATTAAAAAAAAGACTATTTGCCAGGAGTACATTCATGGCACTCACAAGCTCAGCACAGTAAGTAACCACATCAAGTTTTAGTTGTGATGAAGCCGGTCTTTTCTGGGAAAATATACCACAACAGAATTATATCATAGGAGAGGAGAAGACAGTATCTCTTCGCTCTTAGCAGAGCGGCCCCTTGCTCTTCCAACACACACACACGCAGAAAACGTACGGCTGCCATCTCCCCCTCCCCGTTCATTTTCCCTCCCTCTGTCTGCTCCTCTCACCAGTTTCTCATTTTACTTTTTGTTAGTTGTTTGTTATTGTCATACTTGCCAACCTTGAGACCTCCAATTTCGGGAGGTGGGGGGTGGGGGTGGGTGCGGGGGGCGTGGTTGGGGCGTGGTTGGGGGCGTGGTTAAGAGGGGAGGAGTATATTTACAGCTAGAATTCACCAAGTCAAGTATTTCATACAGGGGCGCCGCTAGGGATTTTGGGCCCCATGAAAAGAATCTTTACAGGGCCCCCAACACAGTGTCATTATTTTTTCTGTATTATAATTTCATCATCATTAGGGGCCTCTCTGGGCCCCCCTCCATCATGGGCCCCTATAATCCGTCTCCTTTACCCCCCCTTTTCGGCGCCCCTGATTTCATATATATACACAGGTAAAAGCCAGTAAATTAGAATATTTTGAAAAACTTGATTTATTTCAGTAATTGCATTCAAAAGGTGTAACTTGTACATTATATTTATTCATTGCACACAGACTGATGCATTCAAATGTTTATTTCATTTAATTTTGATGATTTGAAGTGGCAACAAATGAAAATCCAAAATTCCGTGTGTCACAAAATTAGAATATTACTTAAGGCTAATACAAAAAAGGGATTTTTAGAAATGTTGGCCAACTGAAAAGTATGAAAATGAAAAATATGAGCATGTACAATACTCAATACTTGGTTGGAGCTCCTTTTGCCTCAATTACTGCGTTAATGCGGCGTGGCATGGAGTCGATGAGTTTCTGGAACTGCTCAGGTGTTATGAGAGCCCAGGTTGCTCTGATAGTGGCCTTCAACTCTTCTGCGTTTTTGGGTCTGGCATTCTGCATCTTCCTTTTCACAATACCCCACAGATTTTCTATGGGGCTAAGGTCAGGGGAGTTGGCGGGCCAATTTAGAACAGAAATACCATGGTCCGTAAACCAGGCACGGGTAGATTTTGCGCTGTGTGCAGGCGCCATGTCCTGTTGGAACTTGAAATCTCCATCTCCATAGAGCAGGTCAGCAGCAGGAAGCATGAAGTGCTCTAAAACTTGCTGGTAGACGGCTGCGTTGACCCTGGATCTCAGGAAACAGAGTGGACCGACACCAGCAGATGACATGGCACCCCAAACCATCACTGATGGTGGAAACTTTACACTAGACTTCAGGCAACGTGGATCCTGTGCCTCTCCTGTCTTCCTCCAGACTCTGGGACCTCGATTTCCAAAGGAAATGCAAAATTTGCATGGTTGGGTGATGGTTTGGGGTGCCATGTCATCTGCTGGTGTCGGTCCACTCTGTTTCCTGAGATCCAGGGTCAACGCAGCCGTCTACCAGCAAGTTTTAGAGCACTTCATGCTTCCTGCTGCTGACCTGCTCTATGGAGATGGAGATTTCAAGTTCCAACAGGACTTGGCGCCTGCACACAGCGCAAAATCTACCCGTGCCTGGTTTACGGACCATGGTATTTCTGACCTTAGCCCCATAGAAAATCTGTGGGGTATTGTGAAAAGGAAGATGCAGAATGCCAGACCCAAAAACGCAGAAGAGTTGAAGGCCACTATCAGAGCAACCTGGGCTCTCATAACACCTGAGCAGTGCCAGAAACTCATCGACTCCATGCCACGCCGCATTAACGCAGTAATTGAGGCAAAAGGAGCTCCAACCAAGTATTGAGTATTGTACATGCTCATATTTTTCATTTTCATACTTTTCAGTTGGCCAACATTTCTAAAAATCCCTTTTTTGTATTAGCCTTAAGTAATATTCTAATTTTGTGACACACGGAATTTTGGATTTTCATTTGTTGCCACTTCAAATCATCAAAATTAAATGAAATAAACATTTGAATGCATCAGTCTGTGTGCAATGAATAAATATAATGTACAAGTTACACCTTTTGAATGCAATTACTGAAATAAATCAAGTTTTTCAAAATATTCTAATTTACTGGCTTTTACCTGTATATATATATATATATATATATATATATATACGGTATCCCCGTGACCCCAAAGGGAATAAGCGATAGAAAATGGATGGATGGATATATATATATATATATATATATATATATATATATATATATATATATATATATATATGTGTATATATATATATATATATATATATATATGTGTATATATATATATATATATATATATATATATATATATATATGTATATATATATATATATAAGAAATAATTGACTTTCAGTGAATTCTAGATATATATATATATATATATATAAAATAAGTACTTGAATTTCAGTGTTCATTTATTTACACACATACATACACATAACACTCATCTACTCATTGTTGAGTTAAGGGTTGACTTGTCCATCCTTGTTCTATTCTCTGTCACTATCTTTCTAACCATGCTGAACACCTTCTCTGATTATGCATTGCTGTGTAACACGCACAAATGTGCTTTCATCAAATGCACTAGATGGCAGTATTGTCCTGTTTAAGAGTGTCACAACATTGCTGTTTACGGCAGACGGACTGCTTTACTGTAGACGTTCTTTATATTGTGGGAAAGCGGACTCAGGTCCGCATGGAGCTGGAGGGGGCGTGGCCTCCAGCTCCGCCTGAATTTCGGGAGATTTTCGGGAGAAAATTTGTCCCGGGATTTTTTCGGGAGAGGCGCTGAATTTCGGGAGTCTCCCGGACAATCCGGGAGGGTTGGCAAGTATGGTTATTGTAGCAATATGGTTGTTTAAATTAAGGATTTTGTTTGTGAGAGGGCACCATAGTGACTTCTGTGTGTGCGCCTGTTAGCAGAGCAAAGCAGAACAGAGCATAAAGCAGCTTGTTGTTGCTGTTTTGACTTTCTTTTATTACATAGATAGTTGATCAATCGTCCCCTTGTGATATGGTTTAATATACATTGCTGTATATCACTTTATATTGTGCTGAAAATCTACAAACTAAAATATGGATTTATATTCGCACCGGATTATAAGGAGCACTGCCGATGAACGGGTCTATTCAGGTCTATTTTAATACATAAGACACACTGGATTATAAGGCGCATTTAAGAGTTCATATTATGATATTTTTTCTACATTTAAAACACTTCCCTGTGGTCTACACAAAATGTAATTATGGTTCTTTTGTCAGCATTTCGCAAAGATCATGTTTTACAGACCGTGATGTGATGTCAAGCCGTTGTCTGAACTTCTCTTCAGGATGCGCCCTTTAGTGGGCGGTTCTTATTTACGTGGCTCCACTTTGATAGTGTCTTCTCCCTGTCATCTTCGTTATACCGGTAGTTTTTAGTGCTTCCATAGCGAGTCTACTGACAGATTAAGTTAGAACTATACACTACTTTGTATTAGAAATGGCAACAGCAGAGGATGAATGCCCCACAACAAGAGGATAGATAAAAAAAGGAGCTTATGGACTACGGCCCGGGCTACAATGGAAGCCGCACGCAAATTTGCGGAAAGTTTGCAGAACCCAATTACACATCAGCAGGAACAAATAGGTAAGAAAAGTTGGTTTTACATAATAGGTTGAAACTTAACGGCAGATAACATGTTTTCTAATGGGTGCCATTTTGGGGTCCTTTACACACAGCATAATAATACCTGTAAGTTGAAGCACAGCACGTCTGACTACGGTAACGTAATGCTCCAACAATCCATCAAGCGTTGTGCTTTGTAGCTTACGGAAGTTGTACTAAACATTCTGACAGATTTTTGAGCGCAATGTGTAATGTTCTATATTCTCAATGAAATATCAAAGTTTTGGTCTTACCAGTGCTTGCTAGAGTCATTTATTGAAAAGGCTTCATTCAACCTGCAGTCCACACGTATCTTATGCGTGACTGCCATCTGCAGGCCACACTTATCATTACACCATGAACCATATGAAATTGGTTCAAGGTCTGCACAACCAGAAATAAATCATACACACGGCGCACCAAGTCCTAAAGCGCTATGACGATTTTTTAGAAAATAAAATGATTTTAAGTGTGCCTTATAGTTCGAAAAATACGGTACATTGTTTTCTATTGGGAACACTATACAAACTGTTGTATTTACAAACCATGTTCAAGAACCAAATTAGTTCTTAAATCGAGATTCTACTTTACTTCTTTATATTGACAAATGTGCAATATTGTTCAATTAAGGACACTTATTATGTATGTCCAGCTTGTGTGCTATTGTGTGCTTAAATGTAGTCTAGCTGCTTGCTTCTTGTAGTCTATAATAAAGCCTACTATGTTTACCTTATGTAAATTACTTCACTAAAACACAAGAAAAGATAGAACTTGTGTGCTTATTGGCGTACATTTAGATGTTGACTGGCTGTCCAACTTTGTGCAAGTAAACACACTGCAGGACAGCGCCTGTATCGGAGATTTTGGATGCAAGCCGATATCATTCGATACTTGCTGTTTTGCTGATATCAGACCGATATCCCATTTTAATATTGGATCGGGACACCTCCGGTTTAAATTAATCTTTTAAAATCAAAGTTTTTTAATATGCAGGGAGATCAACGTGCAGAACACTTTGCTTATAGTAAAAAGAGATTGCAGATACAGTGTGTGCGTGTGTGTTTGCACCTGTTGTGGTAGGATGGAGCCTCCGTGTAGGAGCGCCAGCAGACAGCTTAGGGCTGCGGTCCGTTGGGCCGTGGCACAGCGGCCAGCGCGCCACACCAGGTTAGGAAGCAGGATGTCAACCAGGAACTTTTGAGACTCGTCCCTGAACAGACTGGAAGAAAATGCTCCAATCAACGTCTGTACTCAATCAAACCGGTAGTCGCCAGGTGCGGGGTCTACAGAAGCAAATAACCACGGGGGTCTCATATTAGCATTAATAACTGTGGCTGTAGACAACCTAAATAAACCTAAATACATTCTTATTAGCGCCGCTCACATGGCGTGAAACTCATGCATGCGTGGTAGTTTGTAATAAACTGAGCAGTTTGCCTCTCACTGCTACCATGAATTGATTTACGTGGACCCCGACTTAAACAAGTTGAAAAACGTATTCGGGTGTTACCATTTAGTGGTCAATTGTACGGAATATGTACTGAACTGTGCAATCTACTAATAAAAGTTTAAATCAATCAACAAATGATTACAACATTGTTTCTCTTGCTGCTGTGTTGTGCAATATACTTGTTAATAAATGCCCTTGTGGTCAAAGACAGCTCAGTTTAACTTTCCACTTTCTCATGTCATCTACATCATTATTGCAGTGAAAAAGATAAATTATATTACATACACATTTTGCAAACTTCCCTGCCTAGAAAAAAATTATGTTGGGGGAATTGCTTATTAATTTAGGTAATTTTCTAGTCAGAAGGTGGCTGGGAATGTACGATAATTTTATTTGACTTGTTTTAAACATTTGCTAGAGAAGAGAATATCAGTATATCCTCCATAATTTGACTTCTCCCATTTCACCAATGCTGGTTCAGGTGTTTAAACATCCACTCACACACTTCCCAAAGTCCTCCACTTTCAGTCAGTGCTGAGAAGTGCCACAGTATTGCTTTGCAATACTGTGGCACTTCACTCCCACTAGAGGGAGACTGTGTGCCATAAATGCAGCCTGATTTTACACACTGTTGAAGTTCCTGTCTTAATCTGACAGAGTAAGGAATGAACAAATCTAAAAACAACACTTATAAGCATCATTACCTTATACACTTTCATAGGTCAAAGCCTTTACTTAGCTTTGGATGTTTCAGGGCCATTTTTTAAGAGCAGCATATACTTTTTATTTTGCACCTTCTACTTATAATTTAATGGCTTATTCAAGTCACAAAAGCCACAGATATACATCAAACAGTGTGTGTGTGGATTTCCCTTTTTTTGCTTGTTCTGCAGCAGAGTTATCATTATGTAATTTTGGATGAAGAACTAAGATTACAGAGATTATTTCAAGACTATTATTGACTTCTGACAAAGTGGGTACACTACTGGTCTGAAATTGTGCATGGGAGGATATGTACGTATCTTGTAGCTCCATTTAAATGATTTCTTTAGAAGATTGAATATGTCAAAAGATAATACGGTTAAAACTATCATGTTGCTGTGATCAGTTAAAACTCACAGGGAACAAATATAGAGCACATGTATGTGAATTATTGTTAAATTAAGTATGGATACGACTTTACAGCAACGGTATGAAGTGTTGAAAAATTGGTAGTTGAGAAAATATTTGACAAACAATTAGTAAATTGTGACAGAGATCTACTTCTTGCCAAAATAAAAGGGCTGGTTACAGTTTATTGTAGAGTAATATAATCATATTAAAAGTTGCTCTAATTTGGACCCCATTTTATTGGTGTGCCTAATATTGTGGTCAGTGATTGCATAATCATTAAAGGTTGAACATTTACAATACTGTTTGAGAAGGTTTACAATCTAGCATAATAATGTTGGTAATAATTCATTTGGACACTCCTAGTGGGAATGAATAACAAATAATGTCAATTTGTGGAACTTTGTGTAAATTATTTTTAATATTTTTATTTTTTAATGAAATTGAATCTTGTTATAAAGCAGAAATCCAGGCTACAGAATATTTTTCAGCATTTTCCAAAATACAAAATTAATTTTGGTAAAATGTAATTCACAAAGAACACTTCATAATGGTATGAACAGATTTGTATGAAAACTGTACATTAAAAAAATATGATGTCTGTAAGATTAAAATATATATTTTTGTAACACATTTTAATATAGGAAATTAATAATTATACAAATATTTTTTACTAACAATGAACATTTACATTTTGTTATTAGAAGACATGCATGCAAAGTAATTATGACATCCAAAATAATGTACATAAGGAATTTTGATGATTAAATTAAACACTTCATGGGAATCAATAAGAAATATTGTTAAATCATGGAATTTTGTCTAAACTATTTTTTTTTTTAAATAAATGTGTATCTTGTTATAAGCAGACATTCTTGCAAACTAAGAATACAGAAAAATGTTATGCAAAATGAGAATATATTTGAGCATTTTCATAAAGACACAATCAATTATTGTGATACATTTTGATTTAAGAAGGACATGTTATATTGTATATATCGAAGACTTCTATGGAAATGCAAGAACCGAGACTCAGATTTCCCTCGCCCGGACGCGGGTCACCGGGGCCCCCCTCCGGAGCCAGGCCCGGAGTTGGGGCACGATGGCGAGCGCCTGGTGGCCGGGCCTGTCCCCATGGGGCCCGGCCGGGCACAGCCCGAAGAGGCAACGTGGGTCCCCCCGCCAATGGGCTCACCACCCATAGCAGGGGCCATAGAGGTCGGGTGCAATGTGAGCTGGGCGGTAGCCGAAGGCAGGGCACTTGGCGGTCCGATCCTCGGCTACAGAAGCTAGCTCTTGGGACGTGGAACGTCACCTCGCTGGGGGGGAAGGAGCCTGAGCTAGTGTGCGAGGTAGAGAAGTTCCGGTTGGATATAGTCGGACTCACCTCGACGCACAGCAAGGGCTCTGGAACCAGTTCTCTCGAGAGGGGCTGGACTCTCTTCCACTCTGGCGTTGCCAGCAGTGAGAGGCGACGGGCTGGGGTGGCAATTCTTGTTGCCCCCCGGCTCAGAGCCTGCATGTTGGAGTTCAACCCGGTGGACGAGAGGGTAGCTTCCCTCCGCCTTCGGGTGGGGGGACGGGTCCTGACTGTTGTTTGCGCTTACGCGCCAAACAGCAGCTCAGAGTACCCACTCTTTTTGGATTCACTCGAGGGAGTACTTGAGAGTGCTCCCCCGGGTGATTCCCTCGTTCTACTGGGGGACTTCAACTCTCATATTGGCAACGACAGTGAAACCTGGAGAGGCGTGATTGGGAAGAATGGCCGCCCGGATCTGAACCCAAGTGGTGTTTTGTTATTGGACTTTTGTGCCCGTCACGGATTGTCCATAACGAACACCATGTTCAAGCATAAGGGTGTCCATATGTGCACTTGGCACCAGGACACCCTAGGCCGCAGTTCTATGATCGACTTTGTAGTTGTGTCATCGGATTTGCGGCCTCATGTTTTGGACACTCGGGTGAAGAGAGGGGCGGAGCTTTCTACCGATCACCACCTGGTGGTGAGTTGGCTGCGATGGTGGGGGAGGATGCCGGACAGACCTGGCAGGCCCAAACGCATTGTGAGGGTTTGCTGGGAACGTCTGGCAGAGTCTCCTGTCAGAGAGAGTTTCAATTCCCACCTCCGGAAGAACTTTGAACATGTCACGAGGGAGGTGCTGGACATTGAGTCCGAGTGGACCATGTTCCGCACCTCTATTGTCGAGGCGGCCGATTGGAGCTGTGGCCGCAAGGTAGTTGGTGCCTGTCGTGGCGGTAATCCTAGAACCCGTTGGTGGACACCGGCGGTGAGGGATGCCGTCAAGCTGAAGAAGGAGTCCTATCGGGTTCTTTTGGCTCATGGGACTCCTGAGGCAGCGGACAGGTACCGACAGGCCAAGCGGTGTGCGGCTTCAGCGGTCGCGGAGGCAAAAACTCGGACATGGGAGGAGTTCGGGGAAGCCATGGAAAACGACTTCCGGACGGCTTCGAAGCGATTCTGGACCACCATCCACCGCCTCAGGAAGGGGAAGCAGTGCACTACCAACACCGTGTATGGTGCGGATGGTGTTCTGCTGACCTCGACTGCGGAAGTTGTGGATCGGTGGAGGGAATACTTCGAAGACCTCCTCAATCCCACCAACACGTCTTCCTATGAGGAAGCAGTGCCTGAGGAATCTGTGGTGGGCTCTCCTATTTCTGGGGCTGAGGTTGCTGAGGTAGTTAAAAAGCTCCTCGGTGGCAAGGCCCCGGGGGTGGATGAGATCCGCCCGGAGTTCCTTAAGGCTCTGGATGCTGTAGGGCTGTCTTGGTTGACAAGACTCTGCAGCATCGCGTGGACATCGGGGGCAGTACCTCTGGATTGGCAGACCGGGGTGGTGGTTCCTCTCTTTAAAAAGGGGAACCGGAGGGTGTGTTCTAACTATCGTGGGATCACACTCCTCAGCCTTCCCGGTAAGGTCTATTCAGGTGTACTGGAGAGGAGGCTACGCCGGATAGTCGAACCTCGGATTCAGGAGGAACAGTGTGGTTTTCGTCCTGGTCGTGGAACTGTGGACCAGCTCTATACTCTCGGCAGGGTCCTTGAGGGTGCATGGGAGTTTGCCCAACCAGTCTACATGTGCTTTGTGGACTTGGAGAAGGCATTCGACCGTGTCCCTCGGGAAGTCCTGTGGGGAGTGCTCAGAGAGTATGGGGTTTCGGACTGTCTGATTGTGGCGGTCCGCTCCCTGTATGATCAGTGTCAGAGCTTGGTTCGCATTGCCGGCAGTAAGTCGGACACGTTTCCGGTGAGGGTTGGACTCCGCCAAGGCTGCCCTTTGTCACCGATTCTGTTCATAACTTTTATGGACAGAATTTCTAGGCGCAGTCAAGGCGTTGAGGGGATCCGGTTTGGTGGCTGCAGGATTAGGTCTCTGCTTTTTGCAGATGATTTGGTCCTGATGGCTTCATCTGGCCAGGATCTTCAGCTCTCACTGGATCGGTTCGCAGCTGAGTGTGAAGCGACTGGGATGAGAATCAGCACCTCCAAGTCCGAGTCCATGGTTCTCGCCCGGAAAAGGGTGGAGTGCCATCTCCGGGTTGGGGAGGAGATCTTGCCCCAAGTGGAGGAGTTCAAGTACCTCGGAGTCTTGTTCACGAGTGAGGGAAGAGTGGATCGTGAGATCGACAGGCGGATCGGTGCGGCGTCTTCAGTAATGCGGACGCTGTATCGATCCGTTGTGGTGAAGAAGGAGCTGAGCCGGAAGGCAAAGCTCTCAATTTACCGGTCGATCTACGTTCCCATCCTCACCTATGGTCATGAGCTTTGGGTTATGACCGAAAGGACAAGATCACGGGTACAAGCGGCCGAAATGAGTTTCCTCCGCCGGGTGGCGGGGCTCTCCCTTAGAGATAGGGTGAGAAGCTCTGTCATCCGGGGGGAGCTCAAAGTAAAGCCGCTGCTCCTCCGCATCGAGAGGAGCCAGATGAGGTGGTTCGGGCATCTGGTCAGGATGCCACCTGAGCGCCTCCCTAAGGAGGTGTTTAGGGCATGTCCGACCGGTAGGAGGCCACGGGGAAGACCCAGGACACGTTGGGAAGACTATGTCTCCCGGCTGGCCTGGGAACGCCTCGGGATCCCCCGGGAGGAGCTGGACGAAGTGGCTGGGGAGAGGGAAGTCTGGGCTTCCCTGCTTAGGCTGCTGCCCCCGCGACCCGACCTCGGATAAGCGGAAGAAGATGGATGGATGGATGGATGTTATATTGTTATTAACAGATATACATGCAAACTTTACATTCAAAATATTTAAGATTGATATATATTTTATTAATGTTTTTTTTCCATAGGAAAACAGACATGCATGCAAAGTAGTTGTAACATATAAAATTATATAAATAAGGGATGTTGATAATAATTCAGTTTGAAATTCCATAGGAATGAATAAACAAATAATTAAATGAATTTTGTCTAAACTATTATCTATATTTCTTTATTTGTATCTAGTCATAAGCAGACATTCATGCAGACTAAGAATACAGAAAAATGAGTGTGTAGGATTATACTTTTTTTTTACAATTTTTTCAAAAATACAAAAGGAACATTTCATATTATTCTGAACAGACATGCGTGCAAACTATATCTGTAAAATTAAAATATATTTAGTAATGTGTTTTATGGTAAATTCATGATTTTATGAACATTTGGAGTTGACTTATATTGAACATATTTACTTTGTTAGTAACAGACATGCATGCAAAGTAATGATGAATACAAAAATGTAAAAGAAAATATGTAAAAATATATATATATATATATATATATATATTTTTTTTTTTACAATAAATTATTCAATTTATTCATATTATTGCTTCATTTTTTGCGAACAAAATTTAGTTTTCCTTCTTATTTCTGTTAATTATTGTGAGTTCACATGTGAAAAGTCCTACTGTTTGAATCGCTGTCAGGAAAATGATACTTTTGTCAGTAAAACGTCATGATTCATGACAGGTCCATATGACTTTGTGTCTCTTAGAAGGGATGCTATCTGTCCTTCATCTTAAGCAGTGGAAAGCCCCACAAATCTTAACAGAGCATTTGGCCACATCCTTAAGAGTTACTGACATGTCTCCAAGACAACTCCATAAGCGCAGTTTGTCTTTGGGATTGACAGCAGCAGCTGTTGCTGCGATGGCTGGAACCCTTGCCATGGCCTCGAGCATTCTCTCAGATTAGTGTCGTGAGCCCAGGCTAAAAGGCCGCACAGCTGAGGGGTTCGGTGGGACCCTGGAGGGCTGAAAGGTAGACCCAGATGGGACAAACCCATAAACAGAAGCCCCTAGTGGGGTGTCAAGACAAACCCATCACGTCCTACCTCCTTCATCAGGCATTATTACTAAATGACTGCAGGGGGAGAGTCCGATAGCGAGTGTCCTCCTACTCGAAGTGATAAGATTTGAACTCAAACTGTGTTTTAACATCCGAAAGAAGTCAATGTGACCGAATGGAAACACACTGTTGCTGTATTTATGTGTCTTTCTACCTTTCTAATTCTGGTGCCAAGTGGGCGGAGTGTTCATTTGCAGTTTGATGTGAGGTGAAGTCTAAAAATACAGGGTGTGCTAATCACAATGAGTTGGGGAAACAACCTGAAACGACAGTGGGAGGTAAACGCTTCAAAAACTTGTGACAGAATAAGAAATAGCTGTACATAGTATATATAAATGATTCATATGCTGTTTTGTTTCTGTGTACCACCAAATATTTCACAATTGCTGTCACAATTTGTCAAGAGGCTCAAACAATGGGATGTGTCGGGGGCCCTGGTCATTGGACTTTTGGGCGTGTGCGGCCAGAGGTCAGGTTTGGGTTCATCTGTGGACGCGAGACTGTGTTCAGGTTCCGGGTTCGCCTTGAGACCCAATGTGAAAACAACTTTAAGTGGTGTATACTGAACACAAGGATTAAACAAAATCATAAATATATATATTGCTCTGAGGATTGTTGTAATTTGGAGAGGTGGTAGGATTTAGCTCTGCTTCTTGCCACTCTTTTTCGGACATGTTGAAATAAAAACTGTCAACATTTGTTTGTACACCAATGTAACCTGGTATGCATGACCGAAATAAAATGAACTGAACTGAATACGATGCAACAAGCTTGGCACACCTATCTTTGGGCAGTTTCGCACATTCCTCTTTGCAGCACCTCTCAAGCTTCATCAGATTGGATGGGAAGCGTTGGTTTTCATTCAGGATGTCTTTGTACATTGCTGCATTCATCTTAATCTAGTCAGACAGAAAACCTAGAACCTGATGTTCACTCTGTCAGAGCTACAGCATTCCTATGTGGAGAGAGGAGAACCTTCCAGAAGGACAACTATCTCTGCAGCAATCCACCAATCAGGAAACCAGACGAAAGACATTTCTTTGTAAAAGGTTCACCAAAGTGCACCTGAAAGACTCTTAGAATATATAAAACAAAACTCTCTGCTCTGATGAGACATAAATGTAGCTCTTTGGCATGAACGCCAGGCATCATGTTTGGAGGAAACGGGCACTGCTCATCACCAGGGCAATACCATCCCTACAGTGAAGCATGGTATGGGGATGTTTTAAAGCGGCAGGAACTGGGAGACTAGTTAGGATAGAGGGAACAAAGAATGCAGCAACGTACAGAGACATCCTGGATGAAAACCAATGCTTCCCATCCAACCTGAGAGGTGCTGCAAAGAGGAATGGGCAAGGAGCAACCTGCAAAACTGCCCAAAGTTAAGTGTACCAAGCTTGTGGCATCGTATTCAAGAAGGCTTGAGGCTGTAATTGCTGCCAAAGTGCTTAAACAAAGTATTGAGCAAAGGCTGTGAATACTTATGCAGGTGTGATTTGAAAATATGTATTCCATTATAGAATAGGGCTGTAACATAACAAAATGTGGAAAAAAAATTAAGCTCTGTGAATACTTTCCGGATGCACTGTATGTGCACCTTGCGGTCACGTCACATTGTAGCCACCAAAACCACACAAACAGACTGGCATCCAAAACTGCGTCAAAATGCATGAACCTTATGATTTGACACTATGGCATTGTTTAACATGAAACATATCCAACCCCTTTAAGTGTCTTTTAAAGGTTGTTTCCCTGACTCTGTGTGTGCGTGTGTGTGGGAGATCTAACCCTTTGGAATCCAACGTGTTGCCTCTGTCCAGCAGCAACTTAGCTAGCATGGTAAAAATGCTCATCCTCATCTCTTGGTCTCGCTCTGGTTGGAGGCAGGAGTGCAGCAAAGGCATCAACTGGCTCACAAACTCTCCAATAACTGGACCTATAACACACACGGATATATATACATCATATTTCTTACTAACATGCTCTTCACCTGCTGTGCACTTTCTGCATGGAACAAACAACACATTGTACACACAGCTTAAAAACTGCTTCTCTGTTCTATATTGGAAACCTTCCTCATTTTTATTAGTGTGTCTTCTCAAGTTTGCAAGATCCTAAATGCCCTTAGGTAAAAAGAAGACAAGGCCAGCACACTCAAAGGATATTTAGTGTAGCATTGACTAAAGGTTATTGAGACATCAATAGAGTCGGTAGACAGTGACATACACGCCACACAGTGCCCTGAGGAAATGAGACATAAAAAGGTCCTTGTGTCAAACAGTGTTTCCAAACAAGTGTCTATTACAGGAAAAGTGAGACTCTCACACAACAAGTATTCCCAGTCGCACCACTGCCCACACACACACTCACCAACACACACACGCCATGTTTACAGAGCCATATTTAGCCCTACATTTGTGTGTAATGCCTGATAAGCGCCCGTGCACTGTTCAATTGCAAAGCAAGAGAGGAGACGGCGGATATCCTGAGTGGGTTCAATGGGTGGCGTGCAACCACAAGAGGAGATATGGCAGACAGGAACATTTGAATCAAAGGGTGTGTCGGCCAAGGTCAGAATCACAGCAGAGAACAGCAGTGAATTTATTTTGTAACAGTCAAAACTTCTGAAGTGTGAACAAAATTCAATAGAGCTTCTGAGGTGTCAATTCATGTGTCCAGCAGCCCATAAAATATACACTAAAAATGTAGCCATACAAATGATATTAAATCAAATCCAATCAAATCAACTTTATTTATAAAGCACATTTAAAATTTACCACAGGGGTAGCCAAAGTGCTGTACAATGAACAGGTTAAAAGATAAAACGAGTACCGAGCAAACACAACACAACACAAACAGAACACGATAAAAAATAAATAATTAAAATAGAATAAATAAAAACATAAAAAACATAAAAACAGGTTCACAGCAGGTGTATTATGGGGCGCCATTGCAGGATGGGTATCACTCAGTGTTAAAAGCCATGGAATAAAAGTATGTTTTTAAGAGAGATTTAAAAACAGGAAGAGAGGAGGCTTGTCTAACACTCAGGGGTAGGTCGTTCCAGAGCTTGGGAGCAGCAACGGCGAAAGCTCTGTCACCTCTAAGCTTCAGCCTTGTGTCAGGGACCGTCAACAGCAGCTGATCGGCTGATCTTAAGGATCGGGTGGGGCAGTAAGGCTGAAGGAGGTCGGAGAGATAGGTTGGCGCGAGGTTGTTTAGACATTTAAAAACAAATAAAAGGAGTTTAAAATTGATTCGGTAACGCACAGGGAGCCAGTGAAGGGACGCTAAAATAGGGGTGATGTGCTCACGTCTGCGGGTCTGTGTTAGCAGACGAGCAGCAGAGTTCTGCACGAGCTGCAGGCGGGCGAGGGAGGCCTGGTTAATGCCTACATACAGGGCATTACAGTAATCAAGACGAGTCGAGATAAAGGCGTGGATTAATTTCTCAAGATCATGTCTTGATAGAAGCGGTTTCACTCTCGCTATTTGGCGTAATTGATAAAAGCTTTTTTGAACGACGCTGCTGATTTGTTTTTCGAATTTAAAATCTGAGTCAAACTTTACCCCCAGGTTTGTGACACAGTCGCTGAGATACGGGGTCAGAGTGCCGAGGTCAACGTTGGGGGAGGGAGAGCGACTTGGACCGAACAACATAACTTCTGTTTTATCTTCATTTAGGCTCAGGAAGTTAGCTGAAAGCCAGACTTTGATGTCGTGCAGGCAGTCAATAAGATGTTGAACCGTGTTATTTTGTGCCATGGGAAAATAAATCTGGCAATCATCGGCGTAAAAATGAAATGCAATACTGTACTTCCTAAAAATTAAAATGCATATGTTCTTTATGATACTGATGATATGATATTAATGTTGATACATTTCTCGTAGTCATTGAATTAAAGGGGTCCTGTTATGCAAAACCAAATGTTCTTACCTGTTCATACCTGTTTTTGAGTATGCGGGATTCTCATAAATTCCAGAAATTTGAAATCAAACCATGGAGGTATTGCAGAGATATTTATAAAACAATCTTGCCATCTTCCAAATTTGTTCCAAACGAGCCGTTTGGAATTGGACCCGATGTGGGAGGTTTTTCCTCTTGGTGACGTCAGCGGATATTTCCATATATAGGAACGTTTTACACGAAGAGCTTTGCAAGAGTTCGCCATTGTAGTACGACATTGTAGTCATTAAGCTCATTCTTTTTTTCAGACCTCTTGTTGTGGGGCAGACTGGCTCATACATGCACATGCATCTTCTGCTGTTTACATTTCTATTAAAAATGTAGCGTATAACTTGAACTTATATCTGTCAGTACTCTTGATATAAAAGCACTAAAAACTACAACATGGCTGACGGGAAGAACACAGTCAACATCGGAAAACATGACTTGAGGTGTAAATGTAGTCGAATTGGCGAAGCACTATGAGCATATTCTCTATACTGAAGCAAGATGAGTCGATAAATAATAACACCAACCTAAGACGCCAAAATAAAAGCTATCACCTGCTGCTGAGAGAAAATTGGTCAGGATGATCAAGAGTCAACTGAGAACCACCAAAAAGCAAGTCTGCAATGAATTGGAAGCTGCTGGAACACAGGTTTCAGTGTCCACAGTCAAGCGTGTTTTGCATCGCCATGGACTGTGAGGCTAACATGCAAGAAGGAAGCCCTTGCTCCAGAAGCGACACCTTAAGGCTTGTCTAAAGTTTGCTGCTGATCACATGGGCAAAGATAAGACTTTCTGGAGGAAAGTTCTGTGGTCAGATGAAATTAAAATTGGCCACAATACCCAGCAATATGTTTGGAGGAGAAAAGGTGAGGCCTTTAATCCCAGAAACACCATTCCTACCGTCAAGCATGGTGGTGGTAGTATTATTATCTGGACCTGTTTTGCTGCCAATGGAACTGGTGCTTTACAGGGAGTAAATGGGACAATGAAAAAGGAGGATTACCTCCAAATTCTTCAGGACAACCTAAAATCATAAGCCCGAAGGTTGGGTATTGGGCGCAGTTGGGTGTTCCAACAGGACAATGACCCCAAACACACGTCAACAGTTGTAAAGGAATGGCTAAATCAGGTTAGAATTAAGGTTTTAGAATGGCCTTCCCAAAGTCCTGACTTAAACTCCATTGAGAACATGTGGACAATGCTAAAGAATCAAGTCCATGTCAGAAAACCAACAAACTCAGTGGCCAAGTGGTTAGAGTGTCCACCCTGAGATCGGTAGGTTGAGAGTTCAAACTCGGGCCGAGTCATACCAAAGACTATAAAAATGGGACCCATTACCTCCCTGCTTGGCACTCAGCATCAAGGGTTGGAATTGGGGGTTAAATCACCAAAAATGATTCCCGGGCGCAGCCACCGCTGCTGCCCACTGCTCCCCTCACCTACCAGGGGGTGATCAAGGGTGATGGGTCAAATGCAGAGAATAATTTCGCCACACCTAGTGTGTGTGACAATCATTGATACTTTAACTTTAAATTTAGCTGGACTGCATCAATTTTGTCAAGAGGAGTGGTCAAAAATTCAACCAGAAGCTTGCCAGAAGCTTGTGGATGACTACCAAAAGCGCCTTATTGCAGTGAAACTTGCCAAGGGACATGTAACCAAATATTAACATTGCTGTATGTATACTTTTGACCCAGCAGATTTGGTCACATTATCAGTAGACCCATAATAAATTCATAAAAGAACCAAACTTCATGAATGTTTTTTGTGACCAACAAGTATGTGCTCCAATCACTCTATCACAAAAAAACAAGAGTTGTAGAAATTATTGGAAACTCAAGACAGCCATGACATTATGTCCTTCACAAGTCTATGTAAACTTTTGACCACGACTGTGTATATATATATATATATATATATATATATATATATATATATATATATATATATATACATATACACACACACACACACATTTGCAGCTAATTTTATAGGCTGTTTTATCTGTTTTGGCTTTTTATGATGTTCATTTTCACTTCCATGTCACACTCTTGCATGGAAGATATGAAGTCCAAAAAGTTGACAAAAAAGTGCCGTTGCTGTCATCTCCTCAAGGTAGTTGTAAAACTGTGTGTGAGTTTTCTGATTCGAAGTAATGAGCACACAGTGCAGCGTTGCGCATATAGCAGTGTGACACACACAGGCAACGGTAACCTTCCGCCGCGCACGCTTCAACTAGTACTGTAGCGAATATCTTTTTTGTATGTTTGTTCACTACAGTGTGTTGGATTCTTGTTGATGTGTATTTAAAGACATTTCTATTTGGGAAAAATATATATTTAATATATATAGAAATATATATTTATAAAATAAATGTCTTATTATCTCCTGATGGGTGCTGGTTAGCGCCTTGCATGGCAGCTCCCTCCATCAGTGTGTGAATGTGTGTGTGAATGGGTAAATGTGGAAGTAGTGTCAAAGCGCTTTGAGTACCTTGAAGGTAGAAAAGCGCTATACAAGTACAACCCATTTATCATTATCATTTATTAGTCAATTATTTCAGGTCACCTTGCAGTACCTCCCTGTACCGCCTAGGGGTCTCAGTTCCCTGTTGAAGACCACTGATCTAAAAGTATGTTTTTCCTATTTAAAACCATGCTAGATGTTAAGCACAGAATCAATAGATGTCAATCTATTTAAATGAGTAACATTGATTTGTGGTACGGATATTTTAAGTTACGAGCTTCTCCACAGAGCCAATTAAACACAAAAGCCCAGGTACCGCTGTATTTGATTAATCGACTATTTGTTATTTTGCAATATTTTTTTTTATAATACAGATGTCCAAACTTCAAAATATTACTGACAAGCATGCTTGAATGTAGCTTAAGTTCTTACAGCTGAGGTCTTGTTACCCTTCTGTAGACAGCTGAGTTCAATTACTCACAAGTGCTCAAATCTTAACGATATCATCAAGTAGCCAGGACAGAGCCAAAATAACCTGAATCTCGCCAGATCCTTGTAGTTCACCGAGCTCCACACAAGGATCTGGGAGTTCTCAATAGGAGATGTACAGTATTTCAGAAGGTGGGGCCTTGTAAAAAAAATAATTGTATGTAATTGGATAAACCACTTGTCCGTTATCTTGAATGAAGTGATACTTTAACCACTCACATCGAAATCAACCCGTGACGCTGATGAGAGCGACGCTGGGAAATCCAAACCCGGTCGGAAGAAGAGCCAAATCATCCTTGCCACCAATAAATGCCTTCAAAACTGTTCTCTGTTCATCTTTTAAAGAATTAGTATTCGATAGATTAGACAAAACAGTTGCAATAGCAGAATCAATGTCAGCACACGAAGCAGCGAGGGCTGCATGCTGCTCTTGTTGTTTGACAAACAGTCGCTTCGGCGCTATGTCACATCTATGAAATCCCGCCCGGCGATCCTGATTGGTTCATTATTTTTTGCTATCTTGAAGGAGTTTGCAATGCCTTCGAGCCCAGACCCTGCTGCCCTCTGGGAAGCGCTACAGGTGCATTAAAACCAAAACAAACAGGCTAAAGAACAGCTTCTTCCCCAGGGCCATAACCATCCTGAACGGACTGCCCCATTGTCCCTCATAACTGCCTTCTCTTCGGTGCAATAACCCATTCCACCAACCACCCTGTTTTTTTCATGTATATATTCATTTCACCCTATATTCATTGCACTTCTATATTTTTTAAATTTTTATATATTTACACATTGTTTTTCGAGCATGCACACATCGCACTGTATGGAATGGCCTCAATCTTGTTACCCTGCGTAATGACAATAAAGCTGATTCTGATTCTGATTCTGAGCTCAGCGAACTACAAGGATCTGGCGAGAGTCAGGTTAGGGCCAATATGCAATAAGCTATTTCCTGTTCTACGGTCAACATCACATTTTCTCACGATCATCACTGGTACTCTTTTATGATGGCATCACAAAAACACCAACGAAAAATCAAAAGGAGATCTTTTTCAGATATTCACTGAAGTATCATAAGAATTGATGGTAATGCGACTTTAAAAGCGTATTTTGATCAAATTTCTAAGTACCGGTATGCAGAGGCACTGTAGTCTGTTAATTGTTTGGTAGTCACCTTTGTGTGTTAAATATGTATAGATATAAAGAAATAGATGTTCGTATTTTAGAAAAAAGTCAGGTGATATTCTTCTGCGTTGAAGTTAGTGTGTTTTCTGTATGACGTCACATTATTTATGTACTGTAGCTGATGCGGGTTTTGGTATCCTCCCTGTGGTGGAAAACACAAGCCACATCGGAGTTTACCACTTCAAACTGTACCGTACTGCTCGGTGGAAACATGGGTATCATTACTGTCAAGTATTGGAGTCAAGTACCAGGCTAAAGGGGAAATAAAAGATTCACCAAAAAATGATCGGTCTCATTTCAGCTGAGCAACTTGAAGGATATGAGAGGCTCTTGTCTCTGACAAAAACAGATGAGGTGCTGGAAGAGCTGATGAGCAAGCAAAAAGATCAAAGTTTGCTTCCAGCCTATTGTTCGACATACATCCCCGAAACATATGCACATCAAACACAGGAGCCACACTCCGTTGCAGCCTTCTCTTGCAAAAATACATCCTGGCTATGAATCCTGGAGGGCTTATAGCGCGCCATTCAAATGCACAAATGAAAAGTTGCGCATTCACAATTGGCCTTCAAAGTGGCCTTGATCCAAGAGAAGGTCAAGAGCAGGCGGCGGTTGGGCTGTTTGATGTCCTGACCCGTGTTGGGATCACAGTGCGAGTGGACCGGTTGTGTGTGTCTGTTTGCTAGGGGATTACTGGGGCACCCAGCTGCCCAGTCAGTTAGAAAGAGAGGGGAAAGGGAGGGAAGAAGGGATGCAGATGAAAGTGTGGCACAAGGAGGTGCTGATGATGGAGGATTAAATGGCATAGACGCAGCTAAAGAGAAGGTCTCAGCGCCACAGACAGTGAGTGTCAGCCCTATTAAACATGCACACACACACCCTCTAATTTAGGCCCTGCTGAGACACACTGATAAGCTGGAAAGAGAGAGGGCCAGGGATTTACAAAATGTCAATAAGCTAACTGGTGCTAATGACAGATTTCTGATTGAGTAACCTTGCAGATTTCTTCCCGGATGACTGACAAAGCATTCATCTCAAACTGGCATACTGCAATAAATCTACTACTGAGGATGCATGGAAAGTGGTGTTTTTCTCTTTGCAAATGAGAGAATGTATTCTGCTGCTTTGACAGCTGGAGGGTTTGATGCACTGCCTCAATGATGGATCATGTGTGAACAGCTAAATGTTTAAAACATGATGTAAGGGCTTGTGTCTGAACCTGTTTCGGGGAAAGGGTGCGCAATGAAGTAATGCTTGATAAAAAAACATTAACGAGATTATATGTTTTTTGCAGTGTGCTTCTGGAAATCACCATCAGACAATGTTGTCTCATGTAAGTTCTCACCTGATTGCACCACTATGATGTGCATTTGCAGCCTGTGTGGGGTATAACTGGACCAGGTGTTCACGGAGACAGACAGCCAGTCCAGCAGTTGGCCCATGTGTTGCCTGTAGAGCTCCATCTCAGAGGCAAGGCCCTGGACCTTGTATAAGGTCTGTACACTCTCTAGGGCCTGAGGGAGACACGTTAAAAGGCTGAAAAGAATAGTGTGACCACAACAAAGGGAAGTTGCAACTTGTGCAAGAGATCTATGTATTGAGGTTTTCTTGGAAACGCTTGAATTTTGAATAAATGATAAAAAAGAAGGAACACAAATGACTTAATTGTAATTCAAAGTCTGTCCACAAACCCTCGGGTCTTGGCTTTATTTGTTTAAACCAATCAACCCATGAGAACTGGGTTGAGGAGACACAAATCATGTCTGACAAACAATAGAATATAATAAAATGCATTCATTGTCATTATACATCAGCAAAATAAAATTAGAGCATCACTAATATCAATGCAAAAAAGGAAAAAAAATAAGGTGTTCAAGGAAAAAAATGCAAAAATTAGAAATATATACAATTTAAACAAGAAGTAAGGTGCATAGTTCGGTGGTCTTACAGTAATTAATGCCAAAAAAGCAAAGTTAAATAGTTGCAACTTAAAAAAAGGGCTCGCACAACTACTAATAATTAGGGTGTTGCGCAACCCTTACACAAGCATTTTTACAAATTATGGTTTCAACTCATATAGACTTCAAATGAGAAGTATTCTCTTCAGTTGACTAAATACACCCCTCTCCGACATTTCTGGGGTACAGTGCATCCGCAAAGTATTCAAAGGGCTTCACCTTTTTCCAAATTTTTTTGTTACAGCCTTTTTCTAAAATGGAATAGATGATTTTTTTTGTCCTCAAAATTCTACAGCCAATACCCAATAATGACAATGTCAAAATGTTTTTTAAAAATGTTTTGCAAAATTATATTTAAAAAAAATGATGCAAAAACATGCAAGTAAGTATTCAGAGCCTACCTTTGGCAGAAATTACAGCCTTAAGTATTATTGTGTACGATACCACAAGCTCTGCACACCTATCTTTGGGCTGTTTCGCCCATTCCTCTTTGCATCACCTCTCAAGCTCCATCAGGTTGGATGAAAAGCGTTGGTTTTCATCCAGGATGTCTCTGTACATTGCTGCATTCATCTTAGTCTAGTCAGGGAGGAAACCAAGAACCCAGTGGTCACTCTGTCAGAGCTACAGCAATCCTCTGTGAAGAGAGGAGTACCTTACAGAAGGACAACCGTCTCTGCAGCAAACCACCAATCAAGCCTGTATGGTATAGTGGCCAGACAAAAGCCATTTCTCAGGGAAAAAAAAGTTGGCCAACATAAAACTGAAATGAAAAACAAAATTCTCTGGTCTGATGAGGCAAAGACGGAATTCTTTGGTGTGAATGCAAGGCGTCATGTTTGGAGGAAACCAGGCACTGCTCATCATCAGGCCAATTCCATTACTACAGTGAAGCATGGTGGTGACAGCATCATGCTGTGGGGGATGTTTTTCTGTGGCAGGATTGGGAGACTAGTCAGGACAGAGGGAAAGATGAATGCAGCAATGTACGGAAACATCCTCGATAAAAAACAATGCTTCTCATCCAACCTGATGAAGCTTGAGAGGTGCGGCAGAGAGGAAATGGGCGAAACTGCCCAAAGATAGTTGTGCCAAGCTTGAGGCATCGTATTGCTGCCAAAAATGCATCAACAAAGTATTGAACAAAAGCTGTGAATACTTATGTACATGTGATTCTTTATTTTTAATACATTTGCAAAATTTAAATTTTCCCTTGGGGATTATTAAAGTATTTCTGATTCTGATTTACTATTTAGAATGCATAAAAAAACATGTGTTCTTGTCTTTCATAAGGATTGTGAATGACAGGCAACATTCCAAAAAAGTGCTGTTCCCCTTTACAAGTGCTCAAAAAGTGCTTATGAAGTGAATCTGGTGGATGGAGAGTTTGTGTTGTGAGTTTTACATGTAAAGCCATGGGAAAAAGACGTGACAAGGTCTTACACATAACATCACTTAAAAACAGGCATGTCACGCACACAGGATGTCCCAAAAAGCAAAGGACTCTGACAAAACATGCACGAGCGCACACGTAGACAGTCAAACAGACACACATGCACACTAGTGAGCTAAGAGACAGGAAGTTGAAAGAGAGAGGAGTGTAAATAATTAGCGGACCTTTAGAGCACTTCATAAGCCATCATAGTCCCCCAGGGATGAATAGGGATGAAGACAACCCTGAGCTGTTCACTGATGGGAAAAATATTCCCCCTATTCTGGGAAATGTCTTCTACTTTTCCTCTGGGCCCACCAATGCTTTCCTATTATTCATAATCTATTCACGCTGCGCTGTAATACGCCTCCCTGTCATTCTAACATGCAGACTGATGTAAACACGCGTTGGTGGCTTCTGTGGTGTCTGCTAGTCAAATCCTTGCTAACTGACCTCAGATTGTGTTGACTTCATTTGTCACCGTTCCTGTCTGTCTCTTTAGAGAGAACACATGAATTCTTGTGACACAAGCAGACCAGACGGATGTCACACACCTGCTAAGAAACGCCAATCTTTTCTGCTTGAGGTGTTTTTTTCCCCTTCTATTTGTTCGACTCGCCTTTCACCCACCTCCTTTCACCTAAGACTGAATTTAAAAGTTCCATTCCAAAGGTGCAATTTCAGCGCCCCTTGGCCAAGTGGGTAATTACACTGTTTGTCATGCCCACTTTGAAGCAGGAGCATTCCTGAAATAGCTGCCTTGAATCATAAAACATTCTTTAAATGAAACGGATGGGGTATTTTCTCACCTTCTCGCTGATGTGAGGCCCGGTGGCGAGGCTCTGGACGGTGACCAGCACCTGTAGCAGCTGCAGGCTGACCGAGCCGCAGTCTGAATCACACTGACGCAGCAGCACATTCACGCAGCACAGCAACTGCTCCAAGTACACAACCTGGAAAAAAAGCGAGAGGAGGAGGTGAAGTTGTGTAATAATGTGTACGGCCATCCAGCCAACCACATACGGTCAGGTTTGGCCAAATCCTGCCGCTCAACTTTTAACTCCCATGTTAACACAGGGGAACACTACTTTTCCATCCAAATGGCAGTCTACTCCTAACCTGTCATTAGGGTTAAATGGTGGTGACTGTGCTAGTCTGTTGATGGGGAGATGCTGAGAGGTACACTCATACTTGTACAGACACACTTGTTGACCTCGGCACTTACATGAGAAATCACTGGCACGTGTCTGCAGGAAAACAAGTTAAAGAAGAGATGCTGAGCAATTGAAAATGAATTGTAAACATACCTGAGGCTCTGTGATACATACCGGTAATTGAGCTCCAATTAATTAAATAGATACACCATTACAATCCAATGAGGCCCAATAGAGATGTACAAAAAATGTTGCTTTTTACATATCCTTCCATCCATCCATCCATCCTTTTACATATAATGAACAGAAATATAAACACAACAGGTATTTGTTCCCATTCTTCGTTAGTTGAACTCAATTATCTAAAACTTATACTATATAGACAAAAGACCTATTCCTCTCAATTGTTGTTCACAAATCTGTCTAAATCTGTGTTGGTGAGCACTTCTTCTTTGCCAAGATAATCCCACCACCTCTGAGGTGGGATGACGCAGTTTTGCTTAATTGCTATATATAAAAACAGAATAAAAAACTAAGAACTTCAGACTTTAAAATAGTTCGGTCAGAGAATAATTAAATAAAAAATGGTTAATCACACTTTTGAATTTGGATTAATCACGATTCATCAAATGTATTACTCTTTTGTATAATTTAAATTAACTTCAAAAAGACACCTATATTTGAACATAAATGCAATTTTATTGTCAGAATTTCATTTAGGGAACTTTTTAAAAAAATGTATTACTTAAATGCACACCATTTGCTCAAAACTGTTTTACCTAAAGTCCCATCTGGGTGTACTTGGAAGTGAAATTCACAAGTGAGTATACCATGCTGAGCCTTTGTGCTGGTGTACGCATTGATGTGATCACTGACCGTATAACAACCAGTGCTGCCTTTCAGGTAATCATCTGCACTTAAGGTAAAGGAGCATGTACAGTCAAAGTAAATTGAGTGATTTATATTTAGTGAATACAGTGCTTCAGTTTTTCCATATTTTGTTACAGCCTTATTCCAAAATGGAATACATTAAATTTTGTGCTCCAAATTCTACAGCCAATACCCCATAATGACAATGTGAAAATCCTTTTTTTTTTTAATTTTATTTTGCAAATGTATTTAAAATAAAAAGGTACATAAAAAAAAATCACATATACATAAGTATTTACAGCCTTTGCTCAATACTTTGTTGATGCACCTTTGGCAGCAATTACAGCCTTCAGTCTTTTTGAATACGATGCCACAAGGTTTTTTTTTGTCCTGTCCAGCCACTCAGGCAAATCATGTTGTTGTAGATGCCCTTATTTGCTGTACATATTTACTTTACAAAAGTGTGGCATACTTCTCTTGTTGCCTTATTTGTATTTGACTTTATTAAATGGATTTATATTAATGTTTGGCGCAGCCGGTATGGAGCAGGATGGGATAGAAAGAGAAAAAAATGAAGACAGAGGGGGAAATTGCAGGGATTAAGACAGAGACAATTACAAAAACAACCAAAACGACAACAACAAAAACAACAGAACAGCATTAGCAAATACAATATGTACAAATATGATACGAAAAATGATAGCAGAGAAGCAGTTAGTTAAGTAAATATTAATAACACAGAAATGACTATGAACATTATTGAACTATAAATGGAGCAATACAAATACCAATAGAAATAGCAATATTGATAACAAATAACATTAATTATCTCTATTATCAACAATAAAAGTGTTTCAAATGCAACAATACATATATGTAATGATAACTTGAATTACAAAAGAAAGCAGATAAATGGAGGGAAGAAAGAAAAGCGAACTGTATTAACCTTGTAGATTGTTATAGCCACAATAGGTTAAGCTTTGTCAGTGGGCCGTGTTTTACCCAGTTTCCCCTGAGGAACAACATTAATATATGTTTGATGAAACGTGATTGTATGCATGAGTGTATGTATGCACATGTGCTTGTATATGTACAATAGGTGTATATATATTTGTAAAGTGAAAGTGCATGTGGATGTATGCACCGTGTGTGTGTATGTATGTACTGTATTTGACATGAATGACGAACTATGAATGAATGAATATATGTGTGTGTGTATATGTATGAATAATTGTGTGTATGTGAATTTGTATGTACAATATATTTTGTCTCCCAATTTGTGTGGGAGCTAAAGTACGGCCACAGCAACCCAGAGAGCCCAACCCAAAACAGCAGGTGCGGTGCCCAGGGAACAAAGGACCACTCTGCCCCACGCAGCCAGGCCTGCTAGCAACAGGAACCCCAGAGCCGGGTTGCATCGTGCCGCCCGGCAGGGCCAGCGGCAGGCCATACACAGACGTGCCCGGCAGAGGACAAGGCATGGGACAAGCAGGGGACAGCCAGCCCTCAGGACAGCGAGAGACCACACCCGACGCGGGTAGAAAGACGGGACGCCCCGCCACGAGGGCCCCCGAGACTCCCCGCAGCCGGACGGGATGCCACAAGGTTGGCACACCTATCTTTGGGTATATTCGCCCATTCCTTTTGGCAGCACCTCTAAAGCTTCATCAGGTTAGATGAGAAGCATTGGTTTTCATCCAGGTTGTCTCTGTACATTGCTGCATT
The DNA here is from genome assembly GCF_033978685.3 of Nerophis lumbriciformis. NCBI lineage: Eukaryota > Metazoa > Chordata > Actinopteri > Syngnathiformes > Syngnathidae > Nerophis > Nerophis lumbriciformis. Next base: position 15,187,710 of record NC_084569.2, read on the forward strand.
GTCCATCTGTAAGGTTATCCTCTCTCCACAGAGGAAGGCTGTAGCTCTGACGGAGTGACCATCGGGTTCTTAATAAACTCCCTGACGATATTAAAATGAATGCAGCAATGTACAGAGACATCCTGGATGAAAACAAACGCTTTCCATTTCACCTGATGGAGCTTGCGAGGTGCTGCAATGAGAAATGGGAAAAGAGGAATTGGTGAGACTGCCTAAAGATAAGTGTGGCATTGCATTTAAAAAAAACTTGAGGCTGTAATTGCTGCCAAAGGTACATCAAAAAACTATTGTGCAAAGGCTGTGATTTTTTTATTTTTTAGTAAATTAGCAAAATAAAATAAAAAATTAAAAAAAAATTTACATTGTAATTATGGTGTATTGTGTGTAGAATTTTGAGGATACAAATAAATATATAATAATTTGGAATAAGGATAAAACATATCAAAATGTGGAAAAAGTGAAGCGTTGTGGATACTTCCTGGATGCACTGTCAATGATAATGCAATAATTTGTTTTGATTAATCACGTGAGTTAAGTCGTTATTTTTTATAACCCTAGCTTAAAATGAAAGCCTGATTAAAAATAGTGCCTTTTACCTTTGTTTCTAAAAACATCAGACACTACTAATTAAGACAAACTTGTACAGCACACATTTACAAGAAACATACATACCGGTATTTACGTGTGAAATGTGACAATTATTGCCTAATCCCCAAAATTACCGGTGATATCATGAGCCATTTGCACAAAACATGTAAATACAGCAAAATATTGTTATAATTTTTGCTATATTTGCACATTGCTTGCCATACCTTCCTACCTGATCCTGGAATAATATAGTATTTTATTAATATGCTACATATCCAACCAAGCTGCTAACTTTACTGAGGTACACAGTATAACAATGACAATAAAAGGTATTCTATTCTATACTATTCTAATGTTGTGACCTCATTCATTCACATAGTAGATAAAAGTGAACCTGCAGTATGCTTACACACATTCTGACAAGCACATTACACAACAGGGGCAAAAAAACAACCATTAAAAATGTCGGCAGAGCTAAAGAGAGCGGAAAAATCAGCGTGAGGTAATAACTAGGTGGACACCTGGAGCCAAGTGAGTTACACCTGGTTTCATTGGCTTGGACAAGCTCCTGCAGAGGCCTCATTACATACTGTGTGCATCTGTCCACCACTGGATACATGCATTACACACGCGACTCGAGCTAGGGCAAAAACGACAGATACCTCGCAGCCACTCAAGTTGCTATGGCGTCAGGAAAATAAACACCCTGTCGTCAGGTTAGATCTATCGCCATGTGTCAGCAAGAGTAGTATGCAGCTGTCATCTGTGACAAATGTTGGCATAAAGAAGATGTACTGTGCTGATTTATGAATGTTTTGCATTATTTGGAACAGCTCTGTATTGTGATATTGAAATGAAACAGAGGCTTCTTTTTCCCGGCGGTCGTATTAATCTGCTTTTTTGCAGTGCCCACCAATAGGCATGGCGGTATATAACATTCACTTCCACTGAGTTCATGTAAACTCCTGTCACTATGGCAACACACAACAAAATGTCTCTGACCGGTGGTGGTCGGGGTTTGTTAATCCTCAGTGGAGTACCCCTTTAAAAAGGAAAACCATATGCAGTTCCAAAGCAAACACAACACAGACGTACCTTATATCGCTCCCTTCTCAAAACCACCGGGTCGCCTTTCATTTGACCTCAAACCCTTAACGCTGTATTAGACTAACCAACTTTATTTTCACAACGCGGACAGAAAGAAAAGAAAAACAAGGCACATCAAAGAGACAGCAATATATCTTCTACCAAATTTGTAGCTTCCTGCACCATTTCCCATTTCTCTGTTCACTTTGAAGATTATTTATATTTAACTTGTTTGGATCTCATTTGGTCTAGCTTTCTATTCATTTGAAAGGAAAAACTATATCTAGCAATGCAACTTTATCCAGATTTGCACCAAAACCTCATGGAAAAACATTAAGCAGTTTTTGTTAAAGGTGTCCTGATACAAGTTTTCTCTTTCCGATTTGATACCCCTGTTAAAACCTTGAGTGTTGGCCGATACCAATATTAATGCGCTACGATATTAGCAGGTATCATAGTATTATTTTGGAGTGTGGAATGTTAGAAAAGGTTTGATCAAGTAAAATAAGTCAAACAGAATATGGTAGGTATGAAGAACACTCTCCCTTTGGCATAAAAGTACATGCTTGTATTGGTTTTCAATGTGCAATGTTAGAAAAGGGTTGAACAAGTGAAATTATTCAGAGAAAAATGGTAGGTATTGAAATGCTAACTTTATGACAGATTTATGCTTTTGAAGTGGAGAGTTAATTTGTGTTTTGGCGACACCTAGTGGTCACACTAATTAATTTAATTAAAAGGTATGACGCAGTGAGGTGAATGATGCAGTCACGTTTGTTACTGGATATTTTCCAATACTTTCTGCCTTGGGTACATAATATGCAACTATAACTATGTGCTATTTGTTCATATTGACAAATTTGTTTTAGACTGCAATATTGATCAAATAAGGACCCTTATTATTACGTATGTCTAGTTTGTGCGCTATCATGTGCTTAGCTTTTGTGTAGTTGCTAGCTTCTAGCAGCCTAAAGCCTACCATGTTTACCTTTCGTAAATCTTCAGTAAAATACAAGAAAATACCAACATTGTGTGCTTCTTGGAGAACTATTACCGTAGTTGATAACTGGCTGTCGCGCTTTGCACAAGTAAACACACTGCAGGACTGCTTGTATCGGAGATTATATTGGAGATCTTAAAGACATGCACTTGGGGATAGGCTGATTGGCAAATCTAAATTGGCTCTCATGTGTGAATGTGAGTGTGAATGCTTGTCTGTCTATCTGTGTTGGCCCTGCGATGAGGTGGCGATTTGTCCAGAGTGTACCCTGCCTTCCGCCCAAGCGCAACTGGGATATCACACTGTGACCCCGAGAGAGACAAGCGGTAGAAAATAGATGGATGGATGAAAATAATGCAAACCAATATCATCAGTTTTTGCTGATATAGGATCATGACATCCCTAGTTTTTGTGCTATCCTAATCATTGACAAACAAACAGCAATGCAAACATAACTGACATGAGGATAATGTTGTCACAGACCAGGTTTTGATATACCATCTCATTGTAAAACATGAGAAATTGTAAGTAATAGTTAGTTTTTGGGGTTTAAAAAAAGTGAGAAAATGTGGCGATACATGCTTTTGACTATTTAAAAGGATGTGGGGGTTATTAATCTGTCTCAAATTCTGTTATTCTGATCCAAACACTTTACAAGGGTCTATTATTCCCTTCTTCCTGCACAATGTCACAGGTGCTCCTACACGGCAACACAAGCTAAGAGGGAGACCGGTGGACATCCAAACTGAGAGGAAATAGAGGTCTCCCTCCATCTGTGACCATCCTGTCCTGTTAAGTCGCCCTCTTGTTGACCCCAAACGAGAGCGACATGGGAAGACAAAAGTGGGTCAAGCGCTGCTCCTCATTTATCATCGGCCTTGACCAAGCTGGCGTTGACGTTTCAGGGGCGTGGGGTGGGATTCTATGTAAAGCTTGGCAGTAGGGTAGAATAAAAGATGACATACACAGGGCTATAAACAAAACAAAAACACTGTGTACTGCTTTGTACACAGAAAGAGGTCAGAGCAGGGGGCAAAATTTGTGGATTTTGTTATTTGCCATCTGAGGGAAGACATTCCTACAGGTCTCATTTGGACGGGTGTGTTGCTCTAGAGCAAGGAACACAAAAAGGGAAACTTATGGAAAAGGAAGTTGGGAAAAGTCTGTTCCAGATTGGATGAGTTTTTTCCACTGGACGTCTGTTATTTTAAGACAGACAACAAAGCCAGCCTTATCTTTTTTTCTCCACTCCAGAGGTAAAACAAATGCAAGCAGATTTTCCATCTGCATGTGAGCACAAACATGATGATCACAGACTTGAAATATTAGAGTTGATGTGGTCGGTCAAGCCCCTTTTGCCAGGTCAGCTTTTTTTTTGCAGATTTCCTCAATAGCAAACCCGCTGAACTTGTGGTGTACAGAGGTGCCATTGAAAAATACACTTTTGAACCCAGGCTGCGCTTTAAAAGATGAAGCGTCTTATCATGAAACATTTACTAGCGAGGAAGGCAAGAAATATACAGTACCGCTGCTGCGGGCTCACTGCCAAAAATAAGAACGCTCTTGTACACCGGGGCAAGCTGACAGACCTTTTATGACGCTGCCAAAATCACCAAATAAGACTTGAATTTAAACAGCTGGTGTATGAGGCAGGTAACATGTTGACATTTTTCTTAATGCCCCACACTGAATAATGAAATGGTTGTTCTGGCTGTAAGTAAGTACTCTCAGAGGAATAACAAAAAAATAAGTAAACCATAATTTAAGTCAAACTGACCTGTTGATATCCCTGGCAGACGTCAGGCTGGACCAGCGTGTTGGCAATGTGTTGAATATGTGGTTTTAGAAGAGGTTTGGGGCATCCTCCCAGCATTGCACACAGCACCATGAGGGCAGACCAAGGGTAGGATGGGGAGGATGGGGCGCTCACATGATCCAGGACGAGCTTGAGGAAAGCCTCAGGTGGGACAAAGGTGCCCAACAATTTTGCAGCAGCTAGGCACTAGTGGAGAGCAGACAGAAAGTCCAAAAAAATGACTCATTGATTAACCAAATGCGTGTTGACTCTTGTCAAGACTCACATTGGTGACCACATCCCTCTCAGGGTCGGTACAAGCCCGGTAGAGGATGGCCAGGAGAGGCTGGAGGTGCTGGGTGCTGTGGTCCTCAGCATGGAGCAGCAGAACTGAAAGCAGCTGGGAGGTCTTGATTCGAGTGGGAACTAGCCAGTCGGTCAGGTCGTGGCTCAAAGCAGGCACAAGTCGCATCAGGTTCCTTAGCACCAACTCTCTACAACCCAAATTTGGACGCTCCACTGTATGGGTAGAGAGAGACCATCTTTGTTTTTTAACTCTTCCATAAAATATAAGTCTAAAACGTAAACATGTACTCATGAAAACCGACTTACTTAAAGGGGAACTGCACTTTTTGGGAATTTTGCATACCATTCATAATCATTCTAACGTGTACAAATTGGCTCATTCTTGGTGGCTAGCAATGCCATTAATGGGAGCAATCAATTCTACCTCTAAATCACTTTAAAAATGCATTCAAAAACCATCAACAATACTCAATTTACGTTCCGTAACCTTTGTAATAACCAAACTGTGGCGACATTGTTATTGTAAGAGCGAACACTGAGGAACTCTGTTTCTAGCGTAGTAACACATCGGCATGCTACGGTATTAGCTGTAAAAGCTAACTACGAAAAGATATAAGCGGGCTTCTATGTCAGCACGAAACACGTTTGAATTTGTAATGCACAACACTATGCGATAAGACACCAATATGTACTGACTGAAATACATGAACAATCATCCACCTCATCGCAGGGCCAACACAGATAGACCGACAACATTCACACTCACATTCACCCACTAGGGCCAATTTAGTGTTGCCAATCAACCTATCCCCAGGTGCATGTCTTTGGAGGTGGGAGGAAGCCGGAGTACTCGGAGGGAACCCACGCAGTCACGGGGAGAACATGCAAACTCCACGCAGAAAGATCCCGAGCGCAGGATCGAACCCAGGACTACTCAGGACCTTCGTATTGTGAGGCACATGCACTAACCATATCCCAGTATATGTAAAGTATTAGCCCACATTTCATATTTTGTTTGTACATAGCTAGCTAGACAGCGTATGCTGTCTGTCATGATACACACATAATGTGCTGCGTGCATCATGATCAATATAAGATTAGATTAGATTTATTGGTCCCCTTGGGGAAATTCATTGTCACTGCCGTACATTTAAACACTAGACATTACACATCACACAAAAAAAAATAACAAAAAGACATCATACATGACTAACACACATTTACAGGCTTGTCAGACAAGCCTGTAAATGTGTGATAAAGTGTGACTCACTCGATGGAAAGTCGTCTGTTTGGTCCAGCTGGCTGAGGATGTTTTTTCCGGTTTATTTGGGTAAGCACTCTACTGCAACTAAATGAACACTTAGTCTCTTTCAAGGTTTCTCGTTGTTCCCATTGGGTTGAGTTTTTTCTTGCACTGATGTGGGATCTGAGCAGAGGATGTCGTTGTGGCTTGTGCAGCCCTTTGAGACACTTGTGATTAAGGGCTATATAAAAAAAAACTTAAATTGATTAATTTATGTAGAAATAGCACGGCTTAAAATTTCACATTTTGCAGCTTCGAGTTACTTTCACCTTACTCTCTCGGCTTTTGTCTGCTCCAACGTCTCACTTTTCCTTTGAGTTGGCTTCTACAAGCAGTAACTCATCCTACTATAAGTGTGTGAATCCTCATTTGTCAAAAAAAAGAAAGTAATCTTCGTTGTTTGTTACCGAATCTGCCATGATTATAGACAGTAACTTTAAACTTGACAAACAAGTCAATGGCGTTTTAAAATCGTGATTTTATCATCTTCGTCTTTTAGCAAAGGTAAAACCGTTTTTATCTTTCAACCTTTTTGAACAAGTCGTGCATGCTTTTATTTCAAGTCGCCTGGACTACTGCAATGCACTTTATGTTGGCATTAGCCAAAAAGCTCTCTCACGGTTGCAGTTAGTCCAGAACGCGGCAGCACGACTTTTAACAGGGGCCAGGAAACGCAAGCATATAACCCCAATTCTTGAGAATTTGCACTGGCTCCCTGTTCATTTTAGAATTGATTTTAAAATCTTGCTGTTTGCTTTTAAAGATTTGCATGGACTGGCACCTCATTATATCTCGGACCTCATCCAAATTTACACTCCTGTGCGCGCTCTGAGGTCCAAGAGCCAGCTCCAGCTCATGGTGCCCAAGACGAGACTTAAAACCAGGGGAGACAGGGCCTTCTCTGTGGTCGGCCCTAAGCTCTGGAACACTCTGCCCCTCCATGTTCGAACTGCTCCCACAGTGCAGTGTTTTAAGTCTCTTCTTAAGACCCACTTTTATTCTCTGGCTTTTAACACTACGTGAGTTGTGTGGTCCTTTGTGTTTTTTAACTTTAATTTATTGTTTTAATTGGTTTTACCCTTTAAAATCATTTTAATCATATTTATTTTATATTGTTTTTATATTTATTTATTTTTTGTTTTTATTCAGTCATTGGTGGAGCTAAGGAAAATATTTTAACATTGTTTTTAATATTGTTGTGCAGCACTTTGGAAACATTTTTGTTGTTTAAATGTGCTATACAAATAAAGTGGATTGGATTGGATGATTATAAGACACACGCCTTTGGGTCTGGAAGTACGAACACACATTTGTTGCCAGAAGTCGACGGAGATAAATGCGCCGAGGTATTAGTTCCGGCAATGATTAAAATGACTAAAATAAGGTAAATATTGTACATATTGTTATGAACGTGTCTGTTACTGCATTATACATATAAACTTGCAGTGTGTACATAAAACATTCATGGAGGGTTTTTAAGTTGTTTTAGAGGACTTTGTGTGACGATCTGTCACTTCACGTCTGGTTATGTTTCCTTAGTTTGTGTTTATTTCCTGTCAGCGCTCTTATTTTTGTTCCACTTCCTGCACGTCTTTCTGAGCGCTCGTTTCCCTCACCTGTCCCTGATTGGCAGGCTGGCACACCTGGTTGCAGTTGCCAATCAGGCTGCTTTTTATGCTTGCCTCGCCTGTTCCTCAGTGCTCGAGGATTGATTATGTTACGGACTTTTTGCTGCAAGCATGACTGCTCCTCTCTTGTGTTGAGTATAATAAAGGACTCTTACTTCCACATCACCCTCCTGTCTCCTGCATCTTGGGGTCACAACTCCCGCAGCTATGCAAGTTCCTGACACTTTGAAGGCTACAACGGTGACTCTCATTAGCCACATATTCCAAGTGTTTTTTATTATCTTTAAAATCCCCCCCGAAAAAAGACATGCGTGTTCTTGTCCCTCATAATGATTGTGAACGATTGGCAAAATTCCTAAAAAAGAGAAGTTCCTGTTTAATGACTGCATTCTATATTAGGATCAGCAAAACCATGTTTCTGTAATAGCGGCCCGTTCTAATATTTGCTGCTATTCCAGTTCACTTGAATAAACGCTGAACCTCAAATAGACACCTGCTTTTATCACCCTCAAGTACAAAAAAAATAACAGGTGGTGCTGCTAGCGGACTGTAATTACTTTTACTAAGAAGTCATGTCGCAATAGATTTCTTTTTAAATCAGTAGAATCCTCTGTGAACCTGATATTTTTGATTACTGAATGTCAGTATTTTAATTGTATGAATTTAAATGCAATAACATGCATTACATTAATGTAACTTTATTTGAAGTCAACACAAAAGTATGTAGCCGTGCTAATATTGGAACACATTTCCTCCATGTATCAGCATATTGAGATCGAAATAGGCACTGACACTACCCATATCCACATAGGTTTTATTTGTCGAAAATATATGTCAGTGGGAATACACATCGACATACAGACTAACGGGCATATATTTCCCCCGTTAGCCTATATGTCGACGTGTCATTGACCGGGCTAGCATGCTAAGAAAGCATTACACTAGTGTGATGATGCTTCGCTCCTAAGCATTCGTTGCACGAGCATACTAGCTTTGTTAGACAAGATCATAGACTGTATTGGAAAATATATTTTACATACAAAATGTCCATTTCCACAAGTAATAAGAAAACGTAAATGCCTGACTTACATATCCATCCATCCAATTTCTACCGCTTATTCCCTTTTGGGGTCGCGGGGGGCGCAGGAGCCTATCTCAGCTACAATCGGGCGGAAGGCGGGGTACACCCTGGACAAGTCGCCACCTCATCGCAGGGCCAACACAGATAGACAGACAACATTCACACTCACATCCACACACTAGGGCCAATTTAGTGTTGCCAATCAACTTATCCCCAGGTGCATGTCTTTGGAGGTGGGAGGAAGCCGGAGTACCCGGAGGGAACCCACGCAGTCACGGGGAGAACATGCAAACTCCACACAGAAAGATCCCGAGCCCGGGATTGAACCCAAGACTACTCAGGACCTTCGTATTGTGAGGCAGATGCACTAACCCCTCTTCCACCGTGCTGCCCCGACTTACATATCAAGGGGGAAATTAGCAAGTTTTCCGTCAGATGAAAGAATCTTCTCTGCCTTCAATCGTCTCCATTTTTCAAAGTCATCCACAAAACAAATCCTCGTTTTGTTCCTGGCTTTGACATGAATAAGCTGAGAATCGTAACGACTCCTTTTAGTCTGACATGTTTAGTAACTTTACCAGTGGCAGTAGCTTGACGAAGAGGTCAGTACGTAACTGGCAACCTGGATGTGACACATTCACAGACTTTCTAATTGGTCAAACGGTGGAGGGCGGGGCATTGAAATGAAAACAATAACAATATTTCGGGGCTGTAAATCTCATTTTGAAATGAGCTGAACCACCGTTATCAGTTATAAAGGTATTCGAAAAGAACATGATTTATTAATGCCTTTTGACATATGAGGGCCATTTAATGATGACTTGACATGACATTATTACATTTGGGACCTTTAAATAATCTCCCACTGTAACATTTTCAATGCATACATTGAACAATGATGATATAGTAAATCGTGTATAAATGTACCGGTAGATTGGAATTTAATTTTAGTTTCTGTCATTTGTATTAGTCCAAAAATAAGACGGGGAAATTGGACTGAAAGAAAACAGGAATAAATCATAGGAGTACACATAGGGGCAAGACAAAACAAGCCCTTTTCTAGTTGCCTTTCTGTGTTGAACAGAGTGACCTCTGCTCACTGGGAGGCCCAGCAGATTTATGATGGTAAGAAAGAAAAAGACCCAAAAAACTAGAAGAGAGCTTTTCCTTTCCTGTCCCCAGGCAGAGGTTGTATTTGCACAAGCTAAGCTCACTCGCACGCACGCACACACACACATATATTTAACCTAAGAAGCTGTAATGACTATGTTCCTTTTCACGCTTGTTTGATTGAACGCCCCGGGGGATGTACACGTCTATGTCCACTTGCACATAAAAACTAAAAACTAAGCAGTTGCACTTGCATCCTTTTACTGTGCTATAACCATGGACAGCCATAAATAAATATAATTTAAGGCAGCAACTTGTATCCCGAGTGTGCCACATGTGGATGAGCTGATAATAATGTTATAAGGATCTCTGTTCTACTTACCTCCTGATGGGTAAAAGAGAGGGGGAGTGAGGAGAAAGTCCATCTTGTCCTTGAGGTCATCCTCATTCTCTTTCTCCCACTGGGCTCCAACCTGCTGCCATAAATCAGCTGCCAGAAGACTGCAAAATAAATCGGAGTTAGTTTGGGTGGAACCACAACTGACGTTTGTGTCACTATCTCATTTCTAAATACTTTATAGACCCGAATTTCTCCTTTCTCTTTTGTGCTACTGCTTTTATTTATGCATTAGCTGTTTTGTCATCACTCATGCTGCTACTGGATACTCTGATTATGTCACCAACCCAATACTATGCCATATATCCCCCCCGTTCATGACTTAACACCTTTCATCTAAGTGCTATATTTAAAATGTTCTATTTGGAGTTGTTTTTAAATTTTTCGCATTATTTAATTTTATTGCGAGCTTCATCCCAAGTTCCGTTATATTCGCATAATGACAATAATAAAGACTTGTGAATCTTGAATATAGGTATAAAAATATAAATGGTCCATCCTTTTCAAGACTTGTTTTTGGAAACTAACTATAAAATTGTCTCCCTGGTCACCGATGTGTGTGAGTGACAGAAGGAAAAGCTCTAACTTCAATTGGGGAGAAGAGACTTAGTGTCACATGTTGGTATGCATGCATATACAAATGAACTAGAACCACAACGATAAGCATCTTTTTTTTTAGAAAATATTCCAAGGGAAAACAGTTATATTGGGTCAATGGGGGACCAAAATACATTTATACCAAGAGTCGAGTAAAATATAGCGGAACCGCTGAGGTCTAATTCCTCTAGTCCTGGGGTGCTCATTACGTCGATCGCGAGCTACCGGTCGATCTCGGAGGGTGTGTCAGTCGATCACCAGCCAGCCATTAAAAAAATAGTCCTAAAAATGAGCGATCATAAATCTTCACTATGACGTCACTTTCGTCACTTGATTGACATTCACGGCACCCGAGGGTCTTCTGAGATGACGCTGGCTGCTGCCAGCTCATTAAAATTACCGACTGGAAGGCGAGAAACACTTTATTTCAACAGACTCTGGCGCCGTACCTGTCGTCAAAACTCCAAAGACCGACTGCACAGTTGCACAATAAAAGCGCTACTTCATCCTGCCTGCGCTACCAAAATAAGAGTCTCAGAAAGCTGGCGTGCACAAGCTAGCAAGCTACGGAGTTTGCCGACAATGTATTTCTTGTAAAGTGTATACAAAGGAGTACGGAAGCTGGACAAATAAGATGCCAAAAACCAACCACTTTCATGTGGTATTGGACAGAAATTAGGACTTTTTTTCTCCTCCATTCGAAAATGCGGACCTTATCAGCACTACTGTCTGATTCCAATCAATGCAAGTCATCACAATCAGGTAATACACCAACTTATATTCTTGTCTTCATGAAAAAAAGGAATCTATATGTGTTAAACATGCTTGTATTATCTCTAAACACTTTTAACTTATTAACAATGTTAACTATATGTGTTAAACATGCTTGTATTATCTTTAAACACCTTTAACTTATTAACAATATTAACTATATGTGTTAAACATGCTTGTATTATCTTTAAACACCTTTAACTTATTACCAATATTAACTATAAGTGTTAAACATGCTTGTATTATCTTTAAACACCTTTAACTTGTTAACAATATTAACTATGTGTTAAACATTCTTGTATTGTCATTAAACACCTTTAATTTATTAACAATATTAACTATATGTGTTAAACATGCTTGTATTATCATTAAACACCTTTAACTTGTTAACAAAAACATATGTTTCATAAATAAGTAAATATAAATTATATATATGAATGAGGTAGATTCCCACGACTTGATCAATTGAAAAGTAGCTTGCCTGCAGAAAAAGTGTGAGCACCCCTGCTCTAGTCGTTTCATCTGGAATCTGGCAATAATTTGGGGGGGGGGGGGGGGGGGGGGTATGTTTTAAAAGCCACCTGAAACTTAAAGGTGCTGTTTGCAATTTCCTGACAGTAACATTTTTCAAAGCAAAAAATATAACAAGACCACTACCGGCTAGCTTATGTTACCATTAAAAGTTAAAAAGTTAAAGTACCAATGATTGTCACACACACACTCTAGGTGTGGCGAGATTATTCTCTGCATTTGACCCATCACCCTTGATCACCCCCTGGGAGGTGAGGGGAGCAGTGGGCAGCAGCGGTTGCCGCGCCCGGGAATCATTTTTGGTGATTTAACCCCCAATTCCAACCCTTGATGCTGAGTGCCAAGCAGGGAGGTAATGGGTACCATTTTTATAGTCTTTGGTTTGACCCGGCCGGGGTTTGAACTCACAACCTACCGATCTCAGGGCGGACACTCTAACCACTAGGCCACTTAGTAGTTTAATAGAACACATTTGTTTGACAATTATATTTTTCACAATTACAAAGGGTATGTAATGCAATTTTTTTCCAGTTTGAATAAAATGATTGGTGTTTACGGCTGTCATTCTCCCTGTCTCGTCAACACGTACACGTAAGGAGTGTGAGCACACATACAAAAGCAGTCCAAGAGAAGCAACAAACAATTTGCAGTCATGTTGTTGTTATGACAGAATACACATCAAATGACAGCTCATGCGAGCTATCCAAATTGCTATTGTTAGCAAACAACAGCTAAAGCTAATGTCCGTGCATTACGTACGAGAATCAGTAAGAAGGCGGGATATACTGTGTAAAATAAATTAGAAAGTTGGGACGCTGTAGGCATCTGTGTAAATGTTGCAAATAGCCCCTTTAAAGCTTGAACCATTCCATTAAACACAATCAAGAAAAATCTTTAGTTTAAATGCAAATGTAGCTTCCTTTTTTTTTTTATACATCAGACAGGTTTGTCAGGGTATCAGTATAAAGCTGATAAATATCAGTAAATATACACCCCCAAACCAGTGAAGTTGGCATGTTGTGTAAATTGTAAATAAAAACAAAATACAATGATTTGCAAATCCTTTTCAACCTATATTCGATTGCATAGACTTCAAAGACAAGATATTTTTAACGTTCGAACTGGAAATATTTGTTACTTTTTGCAAATATTAGCTCATTTGGAATTTGATGCCTGCAACATGTTTTAAAAAAGCTGGCACAAGTGGCAAAAAAGACTGAGAAAGTTGAGGAATGCTCATCAAACACTTATTTGGAACATCCCACAGGTGAACAGGCTAATTGGGAACAGGTGGGTGCCATGGTTGGGTATAAAAGCAGCTTCCATGAAATGCTCAGTCATTCACAAACAAGGATGGGGCGAGGGTCACCACTTTGTGAACAAATGCGTGAGCAAATTGTCCCACAGTTTAATAAGAACAACATTTCTCAACCAGCTATTGCAAGGAATTTATGGATTTCACCATCTATGGTCTGTAATATCATCAAACAGTTCAGAGAATCTGGATAAATCACTGCACGTAAGAGATGATATTACGGACCTTTGATCCCTCAGGTAGTGTAAAGGATATCACCACATGGGCTCAGGAACACTTCAGAAAACCACTGTCAGTAACTGCAGTCCGTCGCGACACCTGTAAGTGCAAGTTAAAACTCTACTATGCAAAGCGAAAGCCGTTTATCAACAACACCCAGAAACGCCACCGGCTTCGCTAGACTGATGCAAAGTGGAAAAGTGTTCTGTGGTCTGACGAGTCCACATTTCTAATTGTTTTTGGAAACTGTGGACGTTGTGTCCTCTGGACCAAAGAGGAAAAGAACCATCCAGATTGTTATATGAGCAAAGTTCAAAAGCCAGCATCTGTGATGGTATGGGGGTGTATTAGTGACCAAGGCAAGGGTAACTTACACATCTGTGAAGGCACCATTAATGCTGAAAGGTACACACAGGTTTTGGAGCAACATATGTTGCCATTCGAGCAACGTTATCATGGACGACCCTGCTTATTTCAGCAAGACAATGCCAAGCCACGTATTACAACAGCGTGGCTTCATAATAAAAGAGTGCGGGTACTAGACTGGCCTGCCTGTAGTCCAGACCTGTCTCCCATTGAAAATGTGTGGCACATTATGAAGCGTAAAATACCACAACCGAGACCCTGGACTGTTGAACTTAAGCTGTACATCAAGCAAGAATGGGAAATAATTCCACCTGAAAAGCTTCAAAAATGGGTCTCCTCAGTTCCCAAACGTTTACTAAGTGTTGTTAAAAGGAAAGGCCATGTAACACAGTGGTAAAAATGCCCCTGTGACAACTTTTTTGCAATGAGTTGCTGCCATTAAATTCTAAGTGAATGATTATTTGCAAAAAAAAAAAAAAGTTTCTCAGTTTGAACATTAAGTATCTTGTCTTTGCAGTCTATTCAATTGAATATAAGTTGAAATAGATTTGTAAATCATTGTATTCTGTTTTTATTTACTAATTACACGTGCCAACTTCACTCGTTTTGTGTTTTGTAGCTCGCAAGAGCTCTAGTCTTCAAGTTTTAGCATTCACACGTATTATATTCTATACCAAAAATTAATCTATTTATAATTCTTCCAGCATTGTTTTTTGACGGCCTTCTTCTCCCTCAGTTTCCATTCGATCAGAACCATTTAGGTATCAAAATGTTAGCTCAATCGGGACACCATAGCAACCATTTTTTATATCCTTCCAAAACTCAGAGATTACCAGGAATTCCAGTTTTTCCGGGACATTTTTTCCCATTGAAAATGAATGGGCCAATTTTCAAACTTGCACAATTCCCACATTTCTCATCGTATTTGAACCGTACCACCATCCAGACACCCCACTCACCCTGGACATTGAAGCCAACATGTATTCAGTATCAAAATTACCAGGATGTTTTCCCCATTGAAATTAAATGGGCAATATACAATCTTCGACATATCCCACATTTCTCAACAAATTGGTCGAAATGCTCCTTTCTCTTGTTAGTCAGCTGCTAGCATGTAAACTTTTTATGCTAATTTTGAATTTTATTTTAGCTAATTTTGCAGCCGTACACCTTGGAGTCATACCTTGGTGCATGCAACATGCAACCATTTTTCTTTGGCAAATGTTTCAATTGTTTACCCCCCAGTCATATAACTTCATACTTGACATATGTGAACACTTAGCATCCTAACTTTTAGCAACTTTCGCAGGCGTACACCTTAGTCATTAAATTTGCAACATGACACAAGCTGACTGTTAGCATGCTAGTTTTTTTAGATTATTTAGCATGTGTCAGCCTCTGAGTCATATAACTTGGTACTTGCCGCATTACGACTTGTCAGCATGCTAACGTTAGCATTTCAGTTCGACTCGCGCATTTCCGCGGCTTGCGCATACAGCGTTCACACGCAATTCCTCTGGGATTTCACATATTCTAGTTTAATATGTGTTGTATTTATCATGTTTTTAAAATCTGTAACTTATTTTAAAAGGTAGATAGGAAAAAAAATGCATTAAAAAATACAACGTTAGCATTTCAGTTCGACTCGCGCATTTCCACGGCTTGCGCATACAGCGTTCACACGCAATTCCTCTGGGATTTCACATATTGTAGTTTAATATGTGTTTTGTTTATCGTGTTTTTAAAATCTGTAACTTATTTTAAAAGGTAGATAGGAAAAAAAATACATGAATCAGCCACAAAACTATTCTAACTGTGCTTCCATCAAAAACAAAAAATGGGGAGTTGCACTTTTTTTGGAATATTTACAAAAAACACACATCTTTCCTATTTCTGTGCATTCTAAATACTAAAAAACGACTAGTAAGAGGCAGCTAACAATGCATGCTATGGGGATACAATCTATTCCGCCACTAAAGCATTCTAAAAACAATTAAAAAACCTCAAACATAATTTTATATACATGCTGTAAGTATGTAGTAACGGGCACATTCACAATAACATGTACTGTATTTTTCAGGCTATAAGTCGCTCCGGCCGAAAATGCATAATAAAGAAGGAAAAAAAACCCCATATATAAGTCGCATTTTTTGGGGAAATTTATTTGATAAAACCCAACACCAAGAATAGACATTTGAAAGGCAATTTAAAATAAAGAATAGTGAACAACAGGCTGAATAAGTGTACGTTATATGACGCATAAATAACCA
Organism: Nerophis lumbriciformis; assembly: GCF_033978685.3. Taxonomy (NCBI): domain Eukaryota; kingdom Metazoa; phylum Chordata; class Actinopteri; order Syngnathiformes; family Syngnathidae; genus Nerophis; species Nerophis lumbriciformis. The sequence continues at coordinate 15,204,073 of NC_084569.2, forward strand.
ACTGAGAACGTGCCTGGTATGTTAACGTAACATATTATGAAAAGAGTCATTCAAATAACTATAACATATAGAACATGCTATACGTTTACCAAACAATCTGTCACTCCTAATCGCTAAATTCGATGAAATCTTATACGTCTAGTCTCTTACGTGAATGAGCTAAATAATATTTAATATTTTACGGTAATGTGTTAATAATTTCACACATAAGTCGCTCCTGAGTATAAGTCGCACCCCCGGCCAAACTATGAAAAAAACTGACTTATAGTCCGAAAAATACAGTAATACTTACAGTATTTGTCATTTTAAGCATTACTGTATTTTCTTTCCGAGGCACACTCATTTCACAGAGCGTATAGCAACAAAACAACATACATGAAGTGTTATCATGTAACAATATTGCTAAACAATTCAAATAAGAACATAAAAAAGTAATTTACAACATCCACTCTCACTTGGATGGCGACTGATGGGATGTGGTGTCTTTCAACACAAGATGTGTGCTCTTCTTGAGCTAGTTATTTCAAAGTAATTTTTACACTTCAAATAAAAAAAAGATTCATAATGTTGTTGCGATCGTTTTATGGTGCATTCCATTTGTTTATTCCCATTTTGCATCAAGTTGGTAGCGTTTTGAGTTGACCAACTTCCTGTCTTGGTGCCATGATCTTCTACTATACAGGTAAGAGCCATGTTTTATAACCTGGCATCAACTTTTCCTAACCCAAAGACAATACAGTTGCAGCAGAAGCAGCTCAAACACCTTCTTCTTTATATTGTGGCAGATCGTAAACAACATTTTTAGCAGCTCAAGCTGGCTACTCGCTAGTCGGCAAGGAGCAGAGTGAGCAAAGCGATGTGTCACAACACCTAAAAAGTAGTCTCTCTGTGTAAGCACTTACAATACCAATATTGCTATAGCTTAGTTATTATACAGGCCACGACATGTTGCTGTTTTTTGGATGTTTTTTATAGGGCTTTATAGGTGGACTAGATGAATCCGATAAGCTGCATTGATAGCCGCCGAGCTATGAAAATATTTGATTTATAATGATTCCTACTTCTTGGAAATTCATTTATGGCGGTCATGACCCATTTCACAGCGATAAACAAGGGATTACTAAATTTCTATTTCCAAGGTTGAGCACCATATTGGAATGAACTGCTTTAATCTAATGGCCATATTAGACTTCATAAATTGACCAATAAATTAAATCAATATGAAAATTGTACTCTTTCTGAATGTGGAATGCTGTGTTAGGTTTTATCTAGAAGTGATCACTAATTGATATGAAGAAAAATTGTTTGCCTTATTTCAGGAATCTCATCAGTAGTATTACTCAGCAAGAGTGGAATCAACTTGTGGAAATAGGAGTATCTGTCCATCAAGTTGAGCAGCCAGTCACCGACGATAAGAGTCACAGCTTTTCTCACCTGCAATATAAGAGACCAGGGTAGTAAAGTCAGAGTTGGATAAAAATATGAATCATAATTCATTACAACAACAAAAATCATTGCTGTAAATTGTGTCACAAATTGAGACGGGAAGTGAACATGTGTTATTAATTGCTATGAAGTGGAAAAGGGGTCGGATTAAATAAACTTTGCTTATTCCTACTCCTTTTCGGACATGTTGTAAATAAAAAGAAAAATATGTGAATGTGAATATTGAAACTGTATACATGTTCGATATTAACTTTGACCAACCAAGTTGCAATTAGAAAGTGTACAGAAAATACTAACCTGTGGCGAGTCGTCAAACAGTCTCTGCGCCAGGTGAGATAGAACGTCATTCACGTTTTTGCCAGTGCCGTGCCGAATGACCGCCCCAGTGGCTTCGATGACCGACACCCGTACCTTGGAGTGTTGATGAGCAATTGCCTGCATGAGCGGTTTGACCAGACTCTCAGCTTGCATGTGGAAGTGTTCTAGAGAATAAATAATAAGTCAGTTAGGTTTGAAATGATTTTGCAGTGTTTTTGATTGTATAGTGCAGTCATTCTCAAACTCTAGTGGTACGCCGAAGAATCACTTAATCACACAAGGCAACTCGGTAAAGAATCTGGGTATTATCTTCGACCCAACTCTCTTGTTTGAGTCACACATTAAGAGTGTTACTAAAACGACCTTCTTTCATCTCCATAACATCGCTAAAATTCCTTCAATTTTGTCCACCAGCTACGCTGAGATCATTATTCATGCGTTTGTTACGTCTCCTCTCGATAACTGTAACGTATTATTTTCGGGCCTCCCTATGTCTAGCATTAAAATATTACAGTTGGTACAAAATGCGGCTGCTAGATTTTTGACAAGAACAAGAAAGTTTGATCATATTAGGCCTATACTGGCTCACCTACACTGGCTTCCTGTGTACTTAAGATGCAACTTTAAGGTTTTACTACTTACGTATAAAATACTAAACGGTCTAGCTCCATCCTATCTTGCTGATTGTATTGTACCATATGTCCCGGCAAGAAATCTGCGTTCAAAGAACTCCAGCTTATTAGTGATTCCCGGAGCCCCAAAAAAGTCTGCTGGCTTTTCTGTTTTCTATTCAGGCTCCAGTACTCTGGAATGCCCTCCCGGTAACAGTTAGAGATGCTACCTCAGTAGAAGCATTTAAGTCCCATCTTAAAACTCATTTGTATACACTAGCCGTTAAATAGACCCATCTTTCAGACCAGTTGCTCTGCCGCCTCTTTTCTGCTCTGCCCCCCTCTTCTGGAGAGGTTATTAGGTGACCACAGATGAAGCGCCAGGTGTTCAAAGTCAGGACCCGGGGTGGACCACGCATCTGTGCATCAGTAGGGGACATCCCTGCACTGCTGACTTGTCTCCACTCAAGATGATCCCCTGCTGGCCCCACTATGGACTGGACTCTCACACTATTAACTAGATCAACTCGACGTCCATTGTACCGGTCGCCCTCCAAGGTTTCTCATTGTATCCCATTGGGTTGAGTTTTTTCTTGCCCTGATGTGGGATCTGGATGTCGTTGTGGCTTGTGCAGCCCTTTGAGACACTTGTGATTTAGGGCTATAAAAATAAACGTTGATTGATTGATTGAAATATTCTAACACAGTGTTACTGATCAAACTGACTGTAATGTTACAGTGGCCAAAAATATTGCATATACTTGTTAACTAAAGCCTTATTTTTAATTAATATTTAGGCCTACTACGCATACTTGCCAACCCTACCGATTTTCCCAGGAGACTCCCGAATTTCAGTGCCCCTCCCGAAAAATCTCCCGGGGCAACCAATCTCCCGAATTTCTCCCGATTTCCACCCGGACAACAATATTGGGGGTAGCCTTAAAGGCACTGCCTTTAGCGTCCTCTCTCACCTGAAAAGGAGACTGTTATATATGTATCCGTTATCCATAGGTTTATCTATAACCCATAAAGTAGGCAGGCACGGAGCTATTTTTCAGCGTGTGTTTATTCCAGCCGGCACGTTAATACACTGACACACAACATCCGGATTCCCATCATGCATTGCTTCAAAACTACGGCAAGTAGTAATGTCCAAAAACATAACAGAGACGAAGCAGAAGAACGAAGAAGAGACATGGCGACGACGAGTAAGAGGAAGAAGTACGCTTGCAAGTTCCAAAATGATTGGAAAAAATAATTTCAGTTCATCCAGGACAGCTCGAAGGGGTGGGGGAATGCTGCCTGCAAATTTTGTAGATCAGACTTCTCCATTGAACACGGTGGCCGCCAGCCGGGAGACATAGTCTTCCCAACGTGTGCTGGGTCTTCCCCGCGGCCTCCTACCGGTCGGACGTGCCCTAAACACCTCCCTAGGGAGGCGTTCGGGTGGCATCCTGACCAGATGCCCAAACTACCTCATCTGGTTCCTCTCGATGTGGAGGAGCAGCGGCTTTACTTTGAGCTCCACCCGGATGGCAGAGCTTCTCACCCTATCTCTAAGGGAGAGCCCCGCCACCCGGCGGAGGAAACTCATTTCGGCCGCTTCTACCCGTGATCTTGTCCTTTCGGTCATAACCCAAAGCTCATGACCATAGGTGAGGATGGGAACGTAGATTGACCGGTAAATTGAGAGCTTTGCCTTCCGGCTCAGCTCCTTCTTCACCACAACGGATCGATACAGCGTCCGCATTACTGAAGACGCCGCACCGATCCGCCTGTCGATCTCACGATCCACTCTTCCCTCACTCGTGAACAAGACTCCGAGGTACTTGAACTCCTCCACTTGGGGCAAGATCTCCACCCCAACCCGGAGATGGCACTCCACCCTTTTCCGGGCGAGAACCATTATAGGAACCATTATATTTATAGCATATATATATATATATATATATATATATATATATTTATATTAGGGGTGTAACGGTACGTGTATTTGTATTGAACCGTTTCAGTACGGGGGTTTCGGTTCGGTTCGGAGGTGTACCGAACGAGTTTCCACACGAACATATTAAGTAGTCGCCTCCGCTTCCTTCTGCCTCTGTCTATGTCAGTCCTCTACACAGCACCCAGCATTGTCCCACCCACACAACCATCTGATTGGTTACAAACAGAGCAGGAACAGCTAATCAGCAGTGCGTATTCAGAGCGGTAACAGCCAATCAACAGTGCGTATTCAGAGCGCATGTAGTCAGTGCTTAGCGTTTAGCAGGTAAGCATCAGGCAGTGGACTCTCCCCAAATTATAATAAACACCTCCCTGTCAACTACTAGTAACATCACTATGAGCCCGTTGACCTTCTAGAAATATAAAAGGCAGCTCAGCTAGCTCGCAGTCCTGGCTTGAGGTGAAGGCTAATTCGCTTTTAGCGTAACGTTAGCTCATTTTGCGGTGTGTGTGTGTGTGTGTGTGTGTGTGATACAGACAGCAAAGCCCTGTCTGTCTGTTATTTCACTTTACCTTTTTCTGTGTTGATTGAGCTGTGTTGAAGCAGCAAAAAAGGACATTATGTTAAATGAAGAGTTTCTGTCTCTGATAGTTGATTATAATAATGTAACTGCATCATAAAGCCTACATGAACTCCATGGTGTTCAGGGATGAATAGTCTCTCCTATTGCTATTGTACCATTTTTTCAGCTATAGTTACATTAATCATTAGTAATGCAGCAGCCTAGTTTTGAATGGCAGGGTCCCTGCTATCACATGTTGATAAAAATATAACATTTACTTAATAAAAATCAACTAGAGGCTTCCCAAATGCTGTAATAAATTAAGCATGATGAGTTGACTTGAAACTGTTTAATGTTGCACTTTTTATATGTAGAAGAGAAGTTTTGTCATTTTATTTAATCTGAGCAACAACTTGAGGCAGTTTAATGTTGATTAACGTGGGCAGAATTATTATAGTGTTCCCAATGTTAAAAGGATAAAGCCATTGTTTACAAATTTGGTAAATAAATAACCAAAACATTTATATTTTGTTGTTTTCTTACTGTACCGAAAATGAACCGAATCGTGACCTCTAAACCGAGGAACGTACCGAACCGAAATTTGTGTGTACCGTTACACCCCTAATATATATATATATATATATATATATATATATATATATATATATATATATATTAGAGATGCGCGGTTTGCGGACAATCCGCGGGTCGGGCGAAAAAAATAGATTTTAAATAGATCAGGCGGGTGACGGTTGAACCAATTCGGAAATATATATACATAGTTAAATGTTGTTACCCACATACGAAAAACGAGCAGTACTCTTTGAAACAGGCAATTATTCATCAGGCACTGCAGCACACCACAACACAACACAACAGAAAAAAAAAAGAAAAAAAGATGGCAACGCCGGCAGCAAACGTGGTACATGACAAACTAAAAAAGGGAATACTAAAGACCAGGGGAAAAAAGACCAGCTATTTGCCTTGGCCAGTAAGTTGCAGGTAATTTATTATTATTATTTATTTAATTTATTTTTGTTTAAATAGGGATGACATACATATGTTATTGTATAATTTAAGTTTGTGCGCGTGATTGACAGCCTAAGGCTTATGAGGCACATTTTTTATTTATTTTTTTATTTCAACTTAAAAACGTATGAGCCTATGCCTATGCCTACAGCATAGGCTATGTGTTTATCTTTATTTTCCTGCCTGTCGTTGACAATGGAGATTGTCTGATATTTTGTCATGGCTGCAGATCAATCAATAAAGGTTCATCTTTGTCGCAAAATTGTTCACTGTTTCACTGTGCACCCCGCCCTCGTCCCTATTTGAGCATTATAACGTTAACAAGTTAATATTCATTGAAATAAATTCAGAACATTTTTTCTACCTAACGAAAATATAGGCCTAGTCTTTCTAAAACATTTTTTTAACTTCTTAAACGCATCGTTCTGCTTGCTGCAACTGCGCACACAGTGTGAGGAACGCACTCCTGATCTGAGGGCATTGGCAACAATAGTCAACACTTTCTTAATGGAAATGACAATAATACTATAATAATGATAAATAATATTATCACGCAATAATATCTCTTAGCCACTAATGCGTGGCCAAGAGATATTAATGCGTGGCACGCATTGAATGTCTCTGCTGCATTGGATCAGTCTCCTTTCTTTAACAGGCAAAAGCTTTCTAACCTCACTAATGCCTTGCATCGTCTATATTAGACATATAACAACGGGCGGGTGGTGGGCGGGTGTGGATTTGATAAAATGTTAGTTCGAGTGGATGGCGGGTGGATGACGACTTTTGTGATGCGGTTGCGGATGAAATAATTGCCTATCCGCGCATCTCTAATATATATATATATATATATATATATATATATATAAAAGAAATACTTGAAAATACATACACCCCCTGCTAAAACCCAACATCAAACCCCCCCATCTTCCAAATTCAGAGGTCTCAAGGTTGGCAAATATGCTACTACGCTACTGTATTTTAATGATGGTCATTATGGTGGTACTTGGAGAACCAAGTGTTTTCTGAGGTGGTACTTGGTGAATAAAGTTTGAGAACTACTGCTATAGTTAAATAATGACTAAGGTAAGAAATTGGACTGTTGATATGCTCATATTTGACATATTCTTCTTGTGATAAGACTGTATAATGTAGGATTATGTACAGTCAGGAAGTAACAACACACCTGGCACACACTTCGCAAAGTTGACAGTGCATTTGCAGCTCTCTCTTTTGACATCTGGGAAAGGATCAACGATGGTCCTCTGCAGTATGTTGATCATTTCATTCAAATACGGTGCCAGCTGCTTCCCGCACACCTCCACCGTCAAAGTCAACATCTTCACAGCCGACAACCGGAGCTCTTCCGCCGGCTCCAGGATCTCCTTCTCCCCGAACCGCTGTGCCATACACGGCATTAGATAAGGCAGCGACACCTGGGGTTCGGGGACATAGCAAATAAAGTCCGTTATCAATAGAATCGCGATTTCCCTGCATCGTTCCATGGGGTCTGAGAGACATTTGAGTAGAGGCTTGAGCAAGGCGGAGAAGAGATCTTGGAGGACGACACCGGAGAGCTTTTTGTCCACAGTCTCTCTTTTAATGGACTCCAAGGCTCTCTTCCTTGTTGACTTGCTGTCTTCGCTGAGGCAGTTCAAGTGTCGGGCGAGTCCTCGCAAAACTTCAGAGGAAACATGCTCCTCTCTCGACGCCGTGGCCGCCATTTTTGGTGCAGTCGCGTTGGCAACCGGTTGCTTCGCGACAAACAAACATGCTGCTTTACGACAGCTTTTGGTTCAAAATGGTACAACTTTATTGAAAATACAAAAACGTTCTCGTCGCTCTGGTGTATTATTCCATCCATTTTCTACCGCTTGTCCCTATTGTGAAACATATTAGAGTTAAGCAGAGCTGAATTTAACGAATTAAATAGTACATTTTATATTTAATATTTTTGTTTACTATTACAAACTCCAATGCCATAAAACGTGGGTGTAGTCACGTTGTTGTTTATTGTTGATTGAGGATCCTCATTAGCCGACGCACAAACGTCAGGCTAGTCTTCATGTGGTTCTTTTCAAAAAGTTCAAAGTAAAATAATAATACACAGATCCAGCTACAAAACATAACACAAATCCAGTTACAAATAAAATAAAGGAAAAAGGAAAATAAAAATAAAATTCTCAAAATAATAAAATAAAATAACAGTACACAGATACAGTTACAGAAAGGATCCAGTTACAATAAAAGAAAGGAAAAAGGAAAATAAAAGGAACATTCGCTAAATGTTAAAAAAAAATAACAGTACACAGATCCAGTTACAGAACATAACACACATCCAGTTACAAATAAAAGAAAGAAAAAAGGAAAAGAAAAAAAAAAATTCTCAAAATAATGAAATAGAATAACAGTGCACAGATACAGTTACAGAACATACGCAGATCCAGTTACAAACAAAAGAAAGGAAAAAGGAAAATAAAAGGAAAATTCGCTAAATAATAAATAAAAAAATAACAGTACACAGATGCAGTTACAGAACATACGCAAATCCAGTTACAATAAAAGAAAATAAAAAGGGAAAGAGAGGGAAAAAAAAGTTCTTAAACTGATAACATGATAGATTAACTCTTAAATATAAAAAGTAACTTTACATATTTCTTAAATGCTTTTTTTACTGGGAATAATCTATAATGAAATGTCATCCGGGGGGAGCTCAAAGTAAAGCCGCTGCTCCTCCACATCGAGAGGAGCCAGATGAGGTGGTTCGGGCATCTGGTCAAGATGCCACCCGAACGCCTCCCTAGGAAGGTGTTTCGGGCACGTCCGACCGGTAGGAGGCCACGGGGAAGACCCAGGACACGCTGGGAAGACTATCTCTCCCGGCTGGCCTAGGAATGCCTCGGGATCCCCCGGGAGGAGCTGGACGAAGTGGCTGGGGAGAGGAAAGTCTGGGCTTCCCTGCTTAGGCTGCTGCCCCCGCGACCCGAGCTCGGATAAGCGGAAGAAGATGGATGGATGGATGGAATCTATAATGAAAGGCCTCTGTTTACAACAGTGCTTTTCATTGAATTAGTTCTTGGTGGTGGTAATGCAAGTGGACTTTGAGTTGAAGCTCTGGTACTGTAGTGGTGAACATCAGCATTATAACCGATCTGCTTAAAAGGAGCTGTAGGGTACTTCTTATGAATAATGTTTCGAATAAATAAAAATAAACTGCTGGATAATCTATGAATAACTATCAGCCATCCAAGACAAGAATGCATACGGTCCACACTCGATCTATAACAGTCTATAACCTGGGTTCGATCGAACGCTAGGAGTTCGGTGAGTCGGCCTCAGGGATTCGGCAGAGGTCAAAACACACCCGACTAATCATGTAAATACAAACTTCTCCCTATCGGCGTATTACGGATATGGCAACAGCTGACTGGTTTGCAGGTGTGTAATTTGTTGTGAGTTTATACACTGTGTTGGTTTTGTTGTTTGAACAAGGTGATGTTCATGCACGGTTCATTTTATGCACCAGTAAAAAAACATGGTAACACTTTAGTATGGGGAACATATTCCCCATTAATTAGTTGCTTATTAACATGCAAATTAGTGACATATTGGCTCTTAACTAGTCATGATTAAGTACTTATTAATGCCTTATTTGGCATGGCCTTATTATAACCCTAACCCTCTAACCCTGACCCTAACCCTAACCAAATAACTCTAAATTAAGTCTTTATTACTTAGAATATGTTCCCCTAGTGTCCAAATAACTCTAAATTAAGTCTTTGTTACTTAGAATATGTTCCCCATACTAAAGTGTTACCAAAAACATATAACTTTGTCTTGAATTTGAAAAAAACACACATTTAATTTTTCAATAAAGAAGGATTCGGTGAATGCGCATATGAAACTGGTGGGGTTCGGTACCTCCAACAAGGTTAAGAACCACTGATCTATAAGAACAATCAAGAGTAAGTCTAGCTGCCCTATTTTGACACTGTTTGTAATTTTGTAAGCTCAACCTTGGGTTGAACGTTATTATAAATCAGGGGTAGGGAACCTATGGCTCTAGAGCCAGATGTGGCTCTTTTGATGACCGCATCTGGCTCTCAGATTAAATTTAGCTGATATTGCTTAACACGATAAGAAATTAATAATTCCACTGGTAAATTTAGCTGACATTGCTTAACACGATAAGAAATTAATAATTCCACTGGTAATCAGTGTTAAAAATAACATTCAAAATATAAAACATTCTCGTGCATTTTAATCCATCCATCCATTTTCTACCGCACCAGTTCAAGAAGTCGCATCAGGGGCGTCACTAGCTTTTAAGGACAGGGGGGGCTTTGCCCCCAGGAGATGCACAGGATGCGAGCGAATGTTATGCACGAGCACAAAACTTCACAAACGGCTAACAAAGACTTAGAAATTATTCATTGTTATTATTATTTTTTTTAAATGCACGGGACGAAATGAAATGCTCCCCGGGACGATGGCTTTTAACCATATATTTTCTTTTTCTTTTTATGTATTTATTCATTTTACATTTTGTATTAAATATCTTGGTTTTTCCTCCCTCTGAAAATCCTATTAAATGTTTAACAAGCCATCCTATAATAATAAAACAGCTATTAATGTAACAATACAATAAAACAAATATATTTAATGATGTTTTTTTCATTATTTTAACAATAGGCTTATGTATATTACTTTATATAGATTCTACAAGAAACACAAAACTTAAAAAATAAATGATTTACAATTGCACACACAAGGTTTTGTGCAGCTTCACTCATTGTAAAGGAAGATAATGTGCTTCGTACACCTGCAGGACCGCAAGCAAGGTCGCAGAGAAAATGTGGGCTGGAATTTGAGTGATGTGGGCATTTTCTATATGAACAAGTGGAATGGATTGGATACCGACGCACGAAAGGGGCTCTCTACCTTACGCTACGAAGTGAGGGGAAACTGAGTGAATAATAACAGGTTATATGATTATTTATTCAAACTCATATTTGGGCCACTTTATAATGAATATGTCGGCATTTATTTGTAAAAACAAAACAAAAACACACCAAATTATTTAGGGGGGCTTAAGAATATTTTAGGGGGGCTTGAGCCCCCCTAAAATAGGCCTAACAACGCCAATGAGTCGCAGTAATGTTAAGAAGTATTTTATTCATTATTAGTTAGCTTCAGAATAAAAATGTTATTAAAAATAATAACATACGTGTTGTACTGTAATGTAGGTCTTACTTAATAATGCACGCACTTAGTTGTATTCAGTGTTAAAAAATATTATATGGCTCTAACGGAAATACATTTTAAAATATTTGGCTTCCATAGCTCTCTCAGCCAAAAAGGTTCCCGACCCCTGTTATAAACGTTCAAATATTAGGGACACATTCGTACCTTTGTAAGTCATTTAAATTTAAAATGCTACACTATTAACAGCCCAAAGACACCGTTGTGGCTGAAAATGACAGATTGACGTCATCGTGACGCAGCCCCTGTCGAAGTTGAACGCAGCATCCGAGCTAACCAGCGGACAACCTCGGCTACATCCCACCACTGTTTATTAGAGCATCATCCCCACACAAAAACGGTAGGGACAGCTACGAGAGTGCCGATTACACATTGTTTTTTTTTTTAATTAAATGAAAGGCAAACGAAGGCCACCTCTACTCCATCGGTAGCCGCAGTCGTTTGCCTTGGTTGTGTTTTGGCTGTCGCTCTAAGATAGCTTGCGATGCTAATGTTAGCTCACTATTAAATGCACCGGAACAGCTGCCTTCCTTTTCGGTTTCATTTTAATGTGCTTTTTTTGTGTGGCTGGGATGTGAAATGGCAATACAACCATAACAGATGTATCACGCAGTTATAACGTTGGAGTTTTCCCTATCAGGAAGTGTCATAGCATAGGTTTAGCTCTCACCTGCCTGAATTGTTATAAGACATCCGAGCATGGTGTTTATTGCTTGCGTAGTTTGCTTTGTTTAGAATGATAACAAAAAAACATGTTTATTGTTGCAGTAGTTGCACTGCATCATGCTGAAAGTGGTGTATCTCATCCAGCAGCAAGGGCTTCATAATGCATCTCATTAAATGGTGCAGGTGTACCTAATGGAAATGGATGTACTGTAATGCAGGGGTTCCCAACCTTTTTTTTTGCCCCAGGGACTGGTTTAATGTAGGCATTATTTTCACGGACCGGCCATACACGTGTGGCAGATAGACATAGCAAATAAGTGCATGAAAAATGAATACATGAAAAAACTCACCATAACATTCAATTAGTGGGAGCTCCTGTACGGAGCCCCTAAAGCAGTGGTTCTTAACCTTGTTGGAGGTACCAAACCCCACCAGTTTCATATCCATTCACCGAACCCTTCTTTAGTGAAAAAAAAAAAAATAGATATATTTTTTAAATTCAAGACAACTTTATATGTTTTTGGTAGCACTTTAGTATGGGGAACATATTCTAAGTAACAAAGACTTAATTTAGAGTTTTTTGGACACTAGAAGAACATATTCCAAGTAACAAAGACTTAATTTAGAGTTATTTGGTTAGGGTTACACGGTGACACAAGGGTTAGTGCATGTGCCTCACAATACGAAGGTCCTGAGTAGTCCTGAGTTCAATCCCGGGCTCGGGATCTTTCTGTGTGGAGTTTGCATGTTCTCCCCGTGACTGCGTGGGTTCCCTCCGGGTACTCCGGCTTCCTCCCACCTCCAAAGAACATGCACCTGGGGATAGGTTGATTGGCAACACTAAATTGTGAATGTGAGTGTGAATGTTGTCTGTCTATCTGTGTTGGCCCTGTGATGAGGTGGCGACTTGTCCAGGGTGTACCCCGCCTTCTGCCCGAATGCAGCTGAGATAGGCTCCAGCACCCCCCGCGACCCCAAAAGGGACAAGCGGTAGAAAATGGATGGATGGATGGTTAGGGTTAGGGTTAGAGGGTTAGGGCCAGGGTTAGAGAGTTATAATAAGGCCATGCCGAATAAGGCATTAATAAGTACTTAATAATGACTAGTTAAGAGCCAATATGTTACTAATTTGCATGTTAATAGGCAACTAATTAATGGTGAATATGTTCCCCATACTAAAGTGTTACCATGTTTTTTTACTGGTGCACAAAATGAACCGTGCATGAACATCACCTTGTTCAAAAAACAAATCCAACAGTGTCTAAACTCACAACAAATGACACACCTGCAAATCAGTGTGACTTCTGGTGTTGCCGTATCTATAATACGCCGATAGGGAGACATTTTTATTTACACGATGAGTCGGGTGTGTTTTGACCTACGCCGAACCTTCGAGGCCGACTCACCGAACCCCTAGGGTTCGATCGAACCCAGGTTAAAAACCACTGCCCTAAAGGGACATGGAGAGAAAAAATGTTTTTATTGCGAGATCTCGCAATACTTTTTGCGAGATCTCGCTGAAGGTTTTTTTCCTATGTCAGTGAACCGGAAGTAAAACAGACAAAGCGATGGAGGAGCCTACCCATCATCCGTGGGAGAAGTCTTAGAGCATCTTAGAGCGCCACAGTCGGTCAACCGTTTTAAGAAGGGCCTAAAACCTCACCTTTTTAGAACAGCTTTTATCTAATTTCTCTGCCTTCTCGTTTTTAAATGCACTGCTTGCCTATCTGTTTTATCCAGCATGTTTTTATTTCTATTTTATCTATGTTTCTATGTTTAACAAAATGTTTATATAGTGTTTTTCATGTTTTTATTTCTATTTTAATTTTCCATTATGTATATTCTAACTTTCTATTTTTATTTTTTACCTTTTTATATGTATTTTTTTATATACTTTGTAGCACTTTGAAATTTTAACAAATGTAAAGTGCGTTACAAATGTAATTCATTATTATTATTATTATTATTATTATTATTATTAAGTTTATTGATTTCTATTTTATTATTGGCCTAACATATAAAGACATCAAATCGTATTATGGTCCCACAACAGAGCACAGATGATGGGTAGGCTCCCGCATGCTCCCGCTCCTCCATCGCTGTGTCTGTTTCTAAAGTATTGCGAGATCTCGCAAAACATCCATGTCCCTTTAGGGGCTCCGTACCCCTGGACTTTTTCCTTTGCAAAAAAGCTCTCCATAGACTTTTGTTTTTTACTCATTTTTGTTAGTAGTGGGCTTTTTTTGGCTTTAGTATCTGATGGGTTATAGGTGATACATCACATTTAAGGACAAGAGCATGGCTATACAGTATAAGAAAGCTAGATATACTTGACATTAGTTCCAATAGATTTATGTGGATTACTATTTCCATTCTAAAAGTTGTGTATTCATATTTTGTGCAATATCTCATACATAAATACACTAATGTTAGCTTTTTTGGTCCAATTTTCCATGCGTAAATACATCCGTTATTGCTAGCTGCTTGTGTAATAGGACTATGTGCAATAATAGCAGCACTTTAACTTACTAGGCCAAAGGAGATGTGTATTTGTTTCCTTCAGCACAAATATTATATGCAACAATTCAGCACTTCTCCATCTGCCTTATGCACTTTACCTACTATGGTCACTTTGTTCCTGATCTTCCCTGATCTTTGGTCATCAGCCTGCTTTTGGCTACGATTTGGCACTTTTACATTTTATATGTTTATTAATGTGCATTGTCCCATGTAACAAAGATGTAACAAATTAATAAATGGCGACTTCCTATTAGGATTTTTATAATACATCTATGAACAAGGTTATTGGTGTGTCTGGTGGGACTGGCGAAAGTTAAGTAGGAGAAAATGCGGTTGGTAACAAATTATTTAATGTCTCTGTGCGGCCCGGCAGCAAATGCGTCACGGACTCGTGCCGGACCACTGCTGTAATGGACCAGTTTGAAGTTGACGTCTGCGCATATCCAATTTGTTGAGGTCAAAGTTCGGGAAGGATAAACAAAGCCAAGCGACTCCATACTTTTTCTGGTAAACTTCGTCAGTTCGTGGTTTGTTTTTACACCTTAGCGTGAATAGTAGGATATATATTTCAGAATTTTTGTTTATTCCGTGTCGTGTGTATTTTTGAATATGCTGAAGACAATTTGCGCAGTTGTTGGATGTTCGAATAGTACATATCACCTCACAAGATGGAAACAAACAATGTGTGACATTCATGAGTGTTATTTTAAATATGGTGATCTCACCATATGGTATCATTAATATACAAACATAAAGGAAATTTGACCTGTTGTGAAATAACTGTAAGCCTTGCCTTCTTTGTAACTTTGAAGCATTCTTGTGTCCATGTTTGTAACTCCAAGGTACATGCCTATATCAAAGTACATGGTCGGCGGCCAGAGCTTCATGCCATCCTTTTTTCCTACCCAACCGTCAGAAATAGAGAGAGGGCAAAAAGTAAACAGTGTATTCTACCAACAAAGTTTTTTGTTAGTCCGCAGCTTTTTCGTTGTTCACCTCTTGTCCGGTTTTCTTGGCTTTTACTCCCATTTCCCACGACGCAAAAGCTCTGGTAGCAAGATATTTTTTATTTCTAGACGCCTTTAGTCCACAACAACGCAAACGGTCTTTCAATGAGTCAACACTCCATCGCAAAAAATACTCAAAGTCGACATTTAATTCTAAATCAGCACCACTCGATAATAAGGAAGCCATTTTCTGGGTTTGTTTATCCCTCTTGAGATTTGACCTGTCAAAAAAAGTCTTGCGAAAACGAGCCTGCTGAATCCTCGAACAGGTCCATTATGTTTGGATTCACCCCTGGATTTTGACTCCTAACCATGCTATTGCATAGGAATAGTCTATAATCTGATAATACTTCGTTGTGCGGTAAATAAAACATTGCATAATTAGGATTAGCAATAAAACTACAAATCGTAGTAAAAATCCCCACAGTTCCATCACATTCACCCACACTACTCCACTTTTACCATACTGTATGATCCCATTTTTGCCCTGGCTTTCTATTTTTATGTTCCCCTTCTTCCCACAGTTCATCCATCACCCCCAACTCTATTCTGCTTTATTCCTCCCCTCCTCTCATGGTCCACCCTGTTTTCTACCACAGAAATAAAAGATAAGATGGCCACCTCCTCCTCCTCCACTCTGGATGAAGACGAGAGTTTGAAGGGCTGTGAGGTTTTTGTGCAGAAGCACAACATCCAGCAGATCCTCAAAGAGTGCATTGTGAACCTCTGCATCGCTAAGCCTGAGCGTCCTATGAAGTTCCTGCGTGAGCATTTTGAAAAGCTGGAGAAGGTTGGTGAGAAACAAACAAAAACAAGCAGATCTGTGTTGAGATTTGAGGCTATTTTTTGTTATCCATATTGTTATGTTGTGATATTCATGTCTCTTTAAGCGTTATTAGGATCCACGTTGAGTATTTGAAAAGCTGGAGAAGGTTGGTGAGAAACAAACAAAAACAAGCAGTTCTGTGTTGAGATTTGAGGCTATTTTTTGTTATCCATATTGTTATGTTGTGATATCCATGTCTCTTTAAGCGTTATTAGGATCCACGTTGAGTTTTGCAGTGGTTCTTGCAGTCTTTTGTCTTGAGCAGAAGTAACATCTTGGTGTAGTGCCATTTCTCGCCCTGTCTCTGTTACGTGGTGCTTGATTAGCTGATGCTTATAACTGCATGCAAGGAAACACACTGTCTCGTTTGTCATTATAAAAAAAGACATTAATGTTTTAACATGTAATTGGTCAGTGAATTGAGGGACACCACCAGCCAATTGAGGGACAGCGGAGCTCATACTCCCAACAGGCTTCTTCAGCTATCGTTCCCACAGTGTTCGATTCAAGAACTCCTTCATTCCGCACTCCATCCAGCTGTATAATCACTCGCCATACAGCAATATATGATATCTGTCTATTACCTGACCGCTTCTATGTTGCTACCTCTCTTTGTTTATAATGTCTATTTTCTGCTGGATCTACTCTCTATTTTATGCTACAGCTGTTACATAGACTGTAACATTGTACATGGTAATTGTTATATAATGTATATATTATATAAAAACATAATATATCAGTATACATCATATACTGTATATATAATATGTAAATATTATATATATGTTATATTTTATATTGCTACTACGGTACATTTTTAGTCTACTTTATACCTGCATTATCCTTTCCATCCTTACACTTTCCAACCTTTGCCACTGAGCTAATGTGTGGAACAATTTCCCTTGTGGATCATTAAAGTTTTTCTAAGTGAAGAAAATAAATGTAAATAATTTAATTGTATAAATATCATTTAAATAACAATTAAAATGTAGAAAATGTGGCGGAAGTAAAAAAAAAAAAGTGGTGTCAGAAAATTTAAATAATTTAGAATATTTACAAAACAATACCAACAACATAAATAATATAAACATTTGAAAATTTGACAAAGGCTATAAAGAGAGTAGGGATGGGTCTTGCAGCAGTACAGTAATTCAATGTTCCACTCAGTTTTGTCAAAGGTAAAAAGAGCACACTGTTATATTTTTTTAATTCTCTGACGTGATGTAAAAAAAAAGAGTACATTAAGGCAATTCCCAAAGGATCATAGCGCAAACACACACACCACACTGTTGTGTCATTGTTGTGCTTTTGGCTGTGCTTTGCTCATATGTACATCATAAGATGCTTAAAAAACAACAGGCTCCACTCTTAACACTACACATGTGTCAAAATAGTATCCAGGGCTGACCCCTGGGCTTTAAGAAGGACATCTGACACAGGAGGCCTCTTGTTCTGCTGATGCACTGTTTTTGTGTTTGTGCAAACATGTGAGAGTCCGCTGACTTGATGAGCTATTGTTAGATGATCAAAGTGATATTTATTGGACTAGGAGCCACTGCATTTACCTCAAATACTGTAGTTCCACCACGACATTAATATTATTAAATTTCCATCCCATATGCAAACAAACTCAAAAGGTATTACTTAGTGTTAATTCCAATTATGATTATTTAACCAGTGTAGTTAATTCTATCAAATATTATTCTGTATAGTGGCACTGATAGTGGAGGTACTGCTGCTGTTTGTACAAACTGTGATGCCACATACTAGTAAGAGAGGCTGCTTGAATACTAATAATGTCTGGGATACAGTGCAGCATAGGTGCACAGTATTATGTGGTGTGTGAGGAGTGTGCCAAACCCCACTTTTTATTAGTACTTTGACAACAAGTCATAATGATAATCAATCAGAGATTAAGTGTCTGTTTTATTTTAGATTGTTTGCTTATTTAGGAAAATTCAATTTACTTAAATACTAATGAGAAATTCAAGTTTATTGTGTTACTTGCATGATTATTGTTATATATTATGATTACATTAGTACTTCATTTGATGCTGAACACAATGCTGACAATTATATAGTTTATCGCCAATATGTCATCCAGCAAAATTTGTTATTAACCCATGCCTACTTCCACATAAAAACCCTGTCTGCGTTTTAGGTAAATACATTCCCTGTCTATAGTTACAACATATATATGTTTTTAGCTCTTGTTCGACAAAAATGTTTTATACATAATCAAAAAAGTACTAATATACATTATGATAAATATTAGTGGTGTGAATCTTTGGGCACCTAACTTAGACTTAGACAAACTTTATTGATCCACAAGGGAAACACAGCAGCTCAGTTACAAAGGATGGAAAGGGTAAGGATGTAAAGGATAATGCAGGTATAAATTAGACTAAAAATGTACCATAGTAGCAATATAAAATATAAAAAATATAAACATTCGATTCTATCTGATTCCGATTCCTGGGGTGACGATTCAATTCATAATTGATTCTCCGATTCAACACAATTCTCGATTCAAACCGATTCTCGTAATGTATTATTTGGTATAATAATGATATTGAAACTTTTTCAAAACAGGTTGCAGGTTAGAAAAGCTTCTTCTGGTTTTTAAAAATGGATTCTTATTTTTGTTTAAAAGTCTCTCTTCCTTTATTTTTTAATCGATTTTTGAAAATATGAATTGATTTAGATTTGGGACAAAAAAGAATCACGATTGATGTGAATCAATTTTTTTGTGCTCTACGAATAAATATGAAGTAAGAGCTGCTCATTTGGGGTGTGGAACTTATTTGTTCAAGTGGACAATGCACCATGCAGGCTATTAATTGGGGCAGGGCATCTATTAGAGTGGAGGTGTGTTATTATACCTAAGTGGATGATACACCTTGCAAGTGATGGCTTAAGGGTCTCTATTAGAGTAGAGTCCACTATTTGAGCATATTGTTTATATGTCATGTAAATGGTGTTTTATTGTGGTGCAAATGGATATAAAGACATGCAAAGATGTTCCTTGTGGATCTTTTTAGTGATACCCAGCATACATAGAAAATGCAACTTTGACTTAATTTACCCTAGTATCCATTTCCCCTCAAGCACTCATTACCCACAATAGGCAGTAACCAATGCAACAATAGATGAAAGATAGACTCAAGTCTAGCCACTAGCCAGTGTTCAGTGAGCCACTTAAGACATACAACTGTGTTGCTAGTCTTCCTTTGCATGTTCAATTTAGTTTGGGTACCAGTCAGTACTCATTCTCGTCCTTATTCCAAAATCATTTCTTATTTATTTTCTCCATCTTCACCTCTATACCATTAATTTCAAGAGGGACATGCTCCTCTCACACTCACTAGCATCTCATACTGTAATGGAGTGAACAAACCACAATTTAAATGAATCCTGTGGTGCAAACAGTGCACAATAATCAGTTTGCTAAACAACTCAGCAGGAAAAAGTGATTTGATAGATATTCCGACCGCAAACACAACGCTCATTTGTTGTAATGGGCAGCTGTGATCGCAAATGTTTTATAAAATCATTCATGTTGGATGATCACAAGATGCAACTGTGTAATTTCTGGGATCCCAAACTGTTCGGCCAGATGTATAATTATCAGTTTTGCAACCGAATTACGTATATTGGACAAGTAAGAACTAACAACAATAAGTAGGGTGAAATATCTACAACGTATACTGTATGCTCATACAAGAGCACAAATAGACAAGGGCACATGTGTCAAGCTCAAGGCCCAGGGCATGATCTGGCCCACCAAATCATTTTATATGACGTGGAAATGATATGTGTCAATAAAGTACTTTACCTTTTCTATCTCCATTATCTCCATTCAGACAGAAATACTTGTACTCCATGCAGTTGCATACTGTATATTTTAAACATTAATATTATCTAATAATGCAATAAATATTACCAGTATATTATTATACATTACAACTTTTTTTTGTTAAAATAAAATAAATACTTGAATATCTGATTGACTGTAATGATTTCAAAGCAAGTTATCCCTCAAATCAGCTCAGTGGCCAGAATCTGTAAAAAAACATTTTTTATTTTAGAATAATAATCTGTAAAAACAACAATACATTTTAACCGCAAAATCTACACTTTATTTTTTTGGGATGTACATAAAAAAGATATAATATTCAAATGTGCAGACCCTTGTGTATCAATATCATGATGGATACATGGATACATGAGGTGAATCCTTGTACAGTTATAATTGTTTTGATATATTTATATATTATTTACTGTTAAAATCTGAGGGCATTAATAACTGTGATGTGGCCCTCAATGAAAACAAGTTTGACACGCCTAAACTAGAAAGACGAGGTGACACAATTTTTATGGTACGATGTTGCAGAACATTTGCCATCAGAATTAGAAGGCAGGCGTTAGTGTATTTACATCTCTGCACAACGCCAACTCAAACAGATGCAAACCCTGCTCAATCAGCTGTGTGTGTTTGTGGACATGCCACATTACGCCACATCTGTCAGTCTGTCTGTCACTTGTTCTTTGGTAGAATGGAGAGGCCTGTTGGTGTTCACAGACACAGAGCTGTCAGCAGGATCTATCACAACCAATCTCCTGTATCAGTAGTCCATTCAACATCACCTCTGTAAACAATTCCCTCTTCCAAAACTAGATCACTTGTCCAGCCCAACATGACCCAAACGACAAAATATAGATGTATGCATGGGTGTACTGTCATTGGTTATGTTCACTATGCACTTGGAGTATTTTATGCTAAAGGTCCTGTGTAGTAATAATTTATAACAATCCTAAGTAAGTCTCAGAGGTCCCACAAAATGGTGTTTGGCCCAAAGTCTAGCGTTGATGCTTGAATTGAGAAAGTTCAAAAGTGATTTTAGTAAGCCCTATGTTTTGTGTGTCCAATGCAATTTATCAGATACAAACAGTTCTCTGTACAAAGTACTTAAAAGCAATAGTTAAGCGAAAGTACAAGTATCTGACCATAAAATGACTTTGGTAGAAGTTAAAGTCTCCTTTGTTGCTTCATGTATTATTTTCCTATTTTTAACACTCGTCATTTTGGTCTACTTAACATGCAATGATTGTTCTTTGGTCAACATTTAAAGACCTTTCTTTAGGCCACTTTTCTGGCTGCCTGTTTTGAGAGGCGGAATTGTTAGATGCAAATGAAGCCTTCCTTACTACGCCCTCTCATGCTGACTACACTTTTGCCCCTATCCCCAGCTATGCTTGGTAGCTGTTTTTGTTTTTTGTTCGGTTATGACCATATGGAAGATGGACACCGATGAACCCCACCAGCCATCTAATTTTTACTTGAATTTCACCACAACACAACATCTTAGATGATGTAGCGAGCCAGCGGTTCACCATGTTTTGTTGTCGGCTCAAGGAGGGAGGAGACGACGCGGCGAACACAAAGTATAGGAAGCCCGGTCGTAAATTTGTTGTGCGATATGTTGGCTAAGGTTAAACATCCAACAAGTCTTTCTCACTCCAATGCTAAATCCTGGAAGTGTACATGCATATATTGACAATGAAATGCTTTCCTATTCCATATCATGTTAATACTTTCACTGCTGATGATTTGAACACTTGTAAACAACAGAAGTTCATCTTGCCGGCTATTCAAACCACACTACAAGCTACATCTCGAACAAACTAACGGATTATATTACTAACTGGTCCATTGCCAAACACAGTAGGCACAGATCTAATTAAACATATTTTTTAGAAAATTAATTCTTTATCTTGCCGGAGGACGGTGATGCTATGGTCTTACAATAGAAGGCTAAGCTAGCTACACAACAATTTGAGCTAACATTGCTAATGTATCATTCACACATTTCTAACCTGCTGTTATTACTTACCGTTTCATTGTCTCATCCATTGCCATAAATAGTAGTCACTGACTCCGCCATTGAAAGTAGTTATTTTCAGAAAATCCATCCCTTTGTGAAAGCTTGTGGGTGAAGCAGAACTCTTTTTTCGCACACACTAGAAGCGACTTCTTCACAGATAGCAGTGTTTCCCCCAGAAAATGTGTTAGTTGAGGTGGTTTCTCTCCAGGGGGACGGGGCGCGTTGCTCGGGACAGGCGGACGGGGGTGGGAGTGTGTAAGTAACAGTGTAATTTGGCCTGTCGCCACCATCACGTCTCCATCTCATCGGTGCCACCACAGCCTGGGAGGGCAATAGACTACAGACTGTAGTGAAGTAGTAATTAGTAATTTACTAAGTCAAAATAATGACAAAATAATGACTTACTAAGTCATATTAATGACTTTCTGTAAATAAGCGTTTGCAATAAGCGTTTGAAAAAAATAGTTAAAAGTGGGGCCACATGCTGATATGCTCAACTCATCATGCTTAATTTATTACAGCATTTGGGAAGCCTGTAGTTGATTTTTATTATGTAACTGTTATATTTTTATCAACATGTGATAGCAGGGACCCTGCCATTCAAAACTAGACTGCTACATTACTAATGATTAATGAAACTATAGCTGAACAAATAGTACAATAGCAATAGGAGAGACTATTCATCCCTGAACACCATGGAGTTCATGTAGGCTTTATGATGCAGTTACATTATTATATCAACTATCAGAGACAGCTTCAGGAAACTCTTCATTTAACATAATGTCGTTTTTTGCTGCTTCAACACAGCTCAATCAACACAGAAAAAGGTAAAGTGAAATAACTTAGTTGTTAACTGTAGGTCAATAATGCTTGTCTTTCTCTCAGACAGACAGGGCTTTGCTGTCCGTAACACACGCACGCACACACGCACACACGCACACACACACACACACACACACACACCGCACAGTGAGCTAACGTTACGCTAAAAGCTAATTAGCTTTCACCTCAAGGAGCGAGCTGAGCTGCCGCTTATGTTTCTAGAACGTCAACGGGCTCATAGTGATGTTACTAGTATTTGACTGGGAGGTGTTTATTATAATTTGGGGAGAGTCCGCTGCCTTATGCTTACCTGCTAAACACCTTTCTGCTCACCACACCGCAGGAGCACTGACTCCATGCGCTCTGAATACGCACTGCTGATTGGCTGTTACCGCTCTGCGTGTAACCAATCAGATGGTTCTGTGGGTGGGACAATGCTGGGTGCTGCAGAGACGTACTGACAGAGGCAGTACGAATCGTAGCAGCTTGTTAAGACATTAGATTAGGCGGTGGCTCTTTGTTGTTAAAGCGGCCGCCTTAACAACAGAGCGCTGCAGGAAACCTTAGATAGACACATTGCCATGAATCATTAAAGTTAAAAGTAAGACACTTTTTACTTCAAATGAGGCTGAAAGTTTGTGTAGTGACTTGTGCTGGTTATAGCAAACAAACAACATAGCTTTTTCTTTCATTGGGTTTTATCGTAGAGATGATGTTGGGGCAGTCAGATTTAAATAAATGTTTGGGTAAATTTCTACCATATATGGATAATCCGCTGACATCACACTTGAACAAAATGTCACACTTGAACAAAATTCCAAATGGACTGTTTGGAGAAAGTAAGAAGGAAGGCAAGATTGTTTTATAAATATCTCTGCAACGCCTCCATGATTTGATTTTACATTGTTGGGACATATGCAGACCCTAAATACATATTATCAGGTACCAATAGGTAAAAAAAAAGTTGGTTTTGCATGATAGGGCCCCTTTAAATTGCCTAACATTTATTGTACTTAAGTATCAAAAGTAAAAGTACTTGTAAATGTGTGACGTTACTGATCCACAATTTTCCATCTCTGATCCAATCCCACTACGGATATCGGCCTTTACCAATACTACTTTGATACCATAGCTTTAAGCCGGGCTTCTTCTTCATCACGCCTAGTGTTGCTATGACAACAAACAAGCATTATTTCAAGTGAAAATTGTCAGAAATATAAAAAATAGAGTAAAGTGCATAATTATAAAATTATACTTACGTACAGTAAGGAAGTATTTTTTACTCTGTTAATTTGCAGGTTTCCCTATCAGAAAATGTCATAGGTTTAGCTTTTACCTTTGTGACCTAATTTTACTTAATTGTAAAAAGGTTGTTGAGCCATTTATTGTCATTAAAAAGTAAATTTTGCATAATACGCGGACCTTTTCAAGCAGGGGTATCAACGGATACAAAACATTTCCTCATGCAAAAGTCCAGGATTTACCAACCCAAAGAAATATGCATCCTAATGATTGCACCGAGGCCACACTTTGGACACATTTGCAGTGGCTTAACTCGCATTTGGTCAGTGTATTTTCTGATCTGATCATGTCTACCAAAGCTGGTACGCAAAGGAAGGAGTGCTTATGTTCTTTTGTGGTGTAAAAAAGAATGTGTCCATCAACAAATATTAACGATATAATCGAATCATTCATACACCGTATAAACATTTTTTTGAATCGTTCATACACCAAATTGAATTATATCGAATCGTTAATACACTAAAGCGAATCGCATCGAATCGTTCTGTTTTATAAATGAATCGTTTTTAAATCGTATCGTAACCCTTGGATCGAGATGCGAATTGAATCGTCCATTATCAAAGAGATTTACATTCCTACTATTGGAGCATTTTTCAAGTTTCATACTGTTGTTTTAAGTTGATATGGAGAATTTTACAATCTTGCAAGTGATGTTTTCTTTGTAAAATCTAGCATCTTTGTACCGGTATCTTTTAGAATGTTATTGAAGACTGCTCGGGTTTAGAGAGTAGCTGAAAATGAGCTTCCCCTACTTGAAAGACCACCAGCCGTAATTGGTCCAGGTTCATATAGGAAGGCATCTGGGTCTGGACTATACTGCGGTCCACAAGTTTGTGACCACTGTTTAAAAGCATTAAGTCAACGGGTACACATAGTGACCTGGGTTTACACCTCTTCCTCCTCCTTATAGCCGCACTCTGGGGCTGTTCAGGTAAAATATTAGACCTCACCGGTGGTCCTCTCTTAAGTTTTTTTATTATCAGCTGTTTGTTATGTACCTCCTTTACTATTATGTGCTGTGTGCAAGTCACAAACAGCACAGAGGTGGCAGAGAAAATCCAGAAGCGGAAGAAAAACATCCAAATATTTAAGCAGAGGGTTATTTTGCCCGAGCAGCAGTCAGTCACTGTCACATTCAAACATAGAACTACAGGAGTCGACCTTCGCTGGGAAGCTGGAGAACTAAGAATGTTGACTATTGTACTGCAAGTAATTTGGAGCATGCACTTTTTGTCATTATGTATTTTTCTAAAACAAATACACCAGAAAATAGTCGTATACGAAATTCCATTGGACAATGTGTGTGTCTTTGTGCAGCCCACAGAGACGGGTAAATGTAATTTCATAGCCAGGAGGTTGGTGCCACATGAAACACACGCACATAGACCCTCCCCAACCCCCCAAAAATACAGCAGACTCTGTATCCATTGTGGTGCTGTAATGGGTTGGAACAGAGTGATGAGTAGACGAACTCCATGCTTCATTACCTGTGTGCTTTTGTATAGAGAGCTGTGTTGTTGGGTTTGCGCTCTCAGTGGAGAGTGAACTGTACATCAGTTCACTGCTGAAGGTAACAGCTGATGATTGTTTCTTATTCGCTCTTATGTGAAATTGACTTAATGGAAGAGGGTGGTTGTTCTTTTCGCTGATGGGTAGGTTGCCCCTCCTGTAGGTTGTTTGAAAGATTCACAGTTGTGTATTGTTGATATTTAGATGAAAGTTTGTTAGAACTTTTGCCAGTTACAAATTTGGTCTGGAATGAACAAAACAAACGAGGCCCATTTTTAATGTGACTCATCAGTCGTAAATGAGTTGAAATTGGAGCGGTTGATGGCTTAATAGCTATGATGTTAGATGCAGCTTTTGTGCCTGTGTTTGATTGCATTTGTGTAGTCTATTGTCCCGGACTCCATTATTTTGGATTAATCTCTGACCTGCCTTCACTCTCTCTCTCTGTAATGGCGGACTCATTTTTGTAACGATGTTGATGCATGGGTCCTTGTCTGTTCTGTCTTCCTCTCTCACTGGCTTTCTGCCACTGGTGAGGACTGTGGGACTGGATGTGTAAAATGGGAAGCACTACATCAGGGATATTCAACTAAATAGTTTTGGGGGCCACATTATCAGAAAGCTAAGGACCGAGGGGGTGGAACTTCTCCCTTCAATATCAGTCTGATTTTGTACACTGCAAAAAGTCAGTGTTCAAAAACAAGAAAAAAAAAAATAAAAATTAGGGGTATTTTATTTGAACTAAGCAAAATTATCTGCCAATAGAACAAGACAATTCGGCTTGTCAAGACTTTCCAAAACAAGTAAAATTAGCTAACCTCAATGAACCCAAAAATACCTTAAAATAAGTATATTCTCACTAATAACAAGTGCACTTCTCTTGGTAGAAAAAAAGAGACCTTTTTGCTCAATATGTTGAAAACTATTCTTAAATTAAGTAAATGCTAGTGCCATTATCTTGACATAATGATATGCGCTCGGCATTACATTTCTTGAAACCAGCAAACTTACACTAAAAACTAGTTTATTTTTCTTAATGGAAAGTCAACAAGGCAACCGCTTGTTACTCTTGGGGTCTCCTAGCCGCTCAGGCAAATCATATGGTCTAAAGATGCATTTTTCCATCGATAACATGACATCATCGCGCCAAGTGCGCGTTTTTTCAGTCAATTAGTGCGCATATATACAGCCCGGACCCCGGCCAAATTTTTTTTAAATTGTAATTTTGAAGAATTTATCTGAATGTGCATGAACTATTTCTGTTCAAAATTGTTTGAAATGTTAAATGTTTAAATATTAACTGTCAGTTTACTGTACTGTGCCAACTGTACTACTATATGAGTACGTATTTTCTATTGTTTCATTGAAAATAAAACAGCAAAGTCCATTTGGCTGTCATTTGTTTTAATTATGAGACACATTTGTGTCAAAATCACGATTTGTTTTTCATGCTTGAATTAAGAAATTATTACTTTAAAAAAGTAGTTTTATACTTGTGAGTGTTGATGACACAGCTTTGCATCAGTTGATATTCTAGTTTCAAGCATGTTTTACTCAATATAGGTCATAAAATCTCAGCAACAAGCTGTAATATCTTACTGAGATAATTTAGGACCAAAACCCTTGAAACAAGTAAAACACTCTAACATAAAATCTGCTTAGTGAGAAGAATGATCTTATCAGACAGAAAATAAGCAAATATCACCCTTATTTGAGATATTTAATCTTACTTAGATTTCAGTTTTTGCAGTGTATTTCCGCAAAACTAGCGTCATTTACAGTAGATATTTGCTTTTGTCAAATGTCTTGATAAATCACACTGCGTGTGCTAAATAATTGCATTTGCATTTTCTCCTCCCAGTATTGAGGGTGTTCTGATAATTGACATATATTCTGCGTATTCATGAAGACAGCGACACTAAATAGATTGTGTTTCCTATTTTGCTCACTTAATCTTTTTTTTCTTCTACAATTAAAACACTTCCTTGTGGTCTACATAACATGTTATGGTGGTTCGTTGCTCAACAATTTGCATAGATTATGTTTTACAGACAGTTTTCAAGCTGCTTTCTTACGGTCCCCTGAGGATGCGCCGTTTTGTGGGCGGTGTTTACGTGGCTCCACTTCAATTGTGTCTTCTCCCCGCCATCTTTGTTTTACTTTTATGCGATTACATAGCGAGTCTACAGACGGATACGTTTGAACTATACGCTACTTTGTATTAGAAATGGCAACAACGGAGGATGCATGTGCATGGACGAGCCAGTCTGCCCCACAACAAGAGGATAGCAAAAATTAAGGAGCTTATTGGCTACAGCGTTGGATTACAACGGCAGACCCACGCAAAGCATTTTGGGTACATTTTTACCATATATACGCTAATGTCACCAATAGGAAAAACGTCACCAAATGAGCAAAATTCCAAATGTCTCGTTTTACCGGAAGTATGAAAGAAAGCAAGATTGTTTTATAAATAGCTCCTAAATACCTCCACGGGTTGATTTCGAAACGTGAGCTTTGACTACTGTTTATTAAACAAGGCAAAATGCCGTAAACATTTTTTACAACGCCTCGAGGCTGCGAAAATTCCTCAAATATATTTTGTAATCGAATTACTCAAGTTACTCGAGGAATCGTTTCAGCTCTATATGAGATTACGTTGTGGTTTTCCTCTCTCAAAACTCCCTGCATTTGGTGCATCACATTTGGTCACAACTGAAGTCCACTTTGAGAGGAGTTACTTTCATTCTGTGCAATGAATCACTGCGGACATGCAAGAGAGAGAGATGACGAGACAATCTGTCAACAGGCGTCACAAGTTGTGGGTGTCCAAATGTTTGTGTGTGTGTGAGGGATCGACTGTTGCTTCCTGCTCAGACTCAGCATCAACGAGGCAGGATGCTCACAGTGCCTGCGTTGTCATAGTGACAGAGGGGAAGCGAGATGAGCTCGCTGATTGCACCACCTGATTGTGTGTTTGTGAGAGAGTGACAAGGAGAGAGAGAGAGACAGAGAGAGAGAGAGAGAGAGAGAGAGAGAGGGAGAGGGAGAGAGAGAGAGAAAGTGGGTAGGCATTTTTTTGCTGTGATCACTGTTTTCATCAGTAGTCCTGAGCCGCTGTGTCTTGGGGGATTGAAGGCGTCGCGTTTGAACACTCTCTTCAAAATTCGATTCTCTGCTTATGCACACTAAACTAACTAACTAGGCGGTGGCATGGCGCCATGCATGAGATGGCGACATGTGCGTGTTGGTACCCTTGCACGCTTTGACCCGCTCCTACTGTGATGTGAGCGACTTGATGCCGGGAGCCTTTTGACAACAGGGGCCCCTCCTGCCATGGTAAATACCTCCGCAAACTCACTTAGCCTCCTGATGTTAATTTGTGTCGCGTTGAGCCTTTCTCTCCATGCATAGGAACTTGTTGCAAGGTGGGGACGCGTGTGACTACTATACCGCCTAAAGTTTTTATGAGAATGTTACCTGGTTGCACACTTTGCTACCATGTACTCTGCTGTTCTGCTTGCATGTTGTTGTTGAACTCAGGCTCGCTTATTCCCTTCTAGCTGGCGGTTTATCCTCAGGCAAACACTGCCTGAGCAAAAAATGTGTGAGCTGCATGGTCACAATGTTTTATATAGTCAGGAGTCAAGTATCACTGTAACCTCAGGACGTAATGGACGAAAAAAGGTGGCTAAAAGAAGGCAAATTGAAAAAAGTTTTTCGATCAAGTCTGTTTTTGCACATTTTTGTTCCCACATCAGTGTTCGGGCACTTGCTGCATCACAATGATGGCACAATCGAAGCACATTGCTTTGAGCAAGAAGTGCTGATCTATGAGGTTTACGTCTTCACTCTCAGAAGTATTGATATTTGCTATTGTGTGAGCAGAGAGCCTTGAGTCAATATGCAAGTAGAAGGAAAACTTGAATTCAAACTACTAACACATTTTTTACGATCTCAAGTGTTGACACTAGTCTGGTCTCATCAAATCAAAATATACCCAACATATAATAATTTGTTATGTAGGTAGAAATGGGCAGCATGTGCGTAACTACTAAAGTGATTTATGCTAGACATTTAATAGAGGGAATGCAAATGTGTAATTTTACGTCTAGTGAAACATCTTATGCCTATATCATTAGTACACATAGACTAATGATAATTAAAAAGAGAATGCAAGTTCTCTTTGAAGGGTTAAAGCTAGAACTCTACGGTGGATTATTTTTGAAGTTCCTCAGATTGTCACAGTGTGGTACTGAAATAATTATGAAAAGAAAATTCCATTATGTTTTTCACATCACTTGATATGACAATGACACAATGACATTTGTGGTACCCACGAGAGGTTGTGCTCAAATTGCTTTGAAAAAACATGCTGTGATATACTGACATCCTC
Organism: Nerophis lumbriciformis; assembly: GCF_033978685.3. Lineage (NCBI taxonomy): Eukaryota > Metazoa > Chordata > Actinopteri > Syngnathiformes > Syngnathidae > Nerophis > Nerophis lumbriciformis. Next base: position 15,234,176 of record NC_084569.2, read on the forward strand.
CAAATGGTATGAATATTAGACAAATGATCAATGACTTATAATAAATTAATTGTTAAGTCCCGCCCGTGCACCTGTAAAGTGCACATGTTGGCAGCAATCTATTTCAACCAATCTCACTCATGTGTTTGTCAGTACCCGAAATGTGTACACTGAGTTTTGCACCGATTTGGCTACATACCAAAGTTACACAGAGCGTTTTGTGAAGCGCATTAAGCTGAGCGAGAAATTTCAAGTCAGTAAGCTGATAACAGCCCCCGCCATGGTGTGTTAGAAAACTAAGAACACTGGCAAAACACAGTAAGTAAGCAAGTAATTTTATTTATAAAGCGCTTTTCACAGATAAAGTCACAAAGCGCTGTACAAAACATAGGTGAAATAAAACAACAATTCAATTTAAAACAACAGAGGCAACATCAAAAAAGTGTGCAAAGTGGATTAAAATGATAGTTAAAAGGCGCATTAACTAAAAGCTTTACTAAAAAGAGATGTTTTCAAATGTTTCTTAAACGTTTAAACTCAGTCAAGATCACGGATGGACTGGTGCAAATTGTTCCAGAGTCTGGGAGCTATAGCCCGGAATGCCTGGTCTCCACAGGTTTTAAAACAAGTTTTTGGGAGCTTTAGAAGACCCTGTCCGTAAGACCGGAGGCTGCGCCCTGAAGAGTCGGGGCATAGCAAGTCAGTGATGTACTGAGGGGCCCCACCATGCATCGCACGGAATGTCAGGACTAAAATCTTAAACTCAATGCGTAATTTAACTGGAAGCCAATGAAGACTGGATAAAACGGGGGTGATATGGGCTGTTCTGGGTGCACCGGTCAAAAGTCTGGCAGCCACATTTTGTACAGTCTGAAGTCTCTTTAGTCGTTGACTTGTTGAAGAGAGTGAAAAGAGAACTGCAATAGTCAATGCGAGGTGAAATGTGTGGTGCATGTCTTGTACATCCAATCAACAACATGGTATCTGGTGTCAAATTTTCACATCAGTCCATGTTGTTGTCAGTGTTCGTTATGGTTACAGTTTTCAATTGTCTGTTTGGTTCCAGGCAGGTGTGTTTGCATGTGGGGCAGAGAAGCCCTTTAGCAGCATTTTAGCAAATGACCATTCTGTCGCCCTGCACTCTCCTATATTAGCGTGCCTGCATGCTAATGTGTTAATCAAATTTGCGATCTATAATTCAGCACCTGCAGAGTGTTCAGTGGTTGAAATAACATTCAGCCAGATGTGTCATGCCTCCCACTTCATGTATTTAATCGTCCACATCACTAAGAGCCAAATACAGACCACTCAGGACTTTTGTCAGTTTGGATTTCATCACATGATCGAATTGTTTGACCTGGTGAAGAATCAACTTTATGCTAAGATTGTGTTAATGTTCTTACATTCGTTTTTTCCCCACACAATCAACTTCTTTATGGCTGTTCACAAGATTGTCGCTCATTGTCCATCTCTCACAGGAAGAATGCAAGCAGATCATGGCGCGCCAAAAATCTAACAGCCAGTCAGACTCGCACGACGATGAGGTCTCTCCTCCGCCGCCTAACCCGGTTGTCAAGGCCCGCCATCGCCGCGGAGGGGTCAGCGCTGAGGTCTGCACTGAAGAGGATGCCGTCAGTTACGTGCGCAAGGTGAGCAGGCATAACTACTTGTTGTCATTACCTTTCTAGTCTGGTGCAATCATATACCAGAGAGTATTAGGGCAACAATGAAAAAACATTTTAATAATAAAGTTGTCATATTACAAGCTTCAATGTCTAACTATGGCACAGTAACGGTAGTGTTAAGGCCCTGATGTAATTTTTGTAGCATGGTTACTTTTCTGTATTACCACTTCAGTTTGATAAACTTAGTATTTCAGTCTCATAAGTTTAAAAGAATAGAATGTTGTGTTTTCATAACTTAGTTTTCATTACTTCAAACTTTTTCTAAAAAAAAACAACAGTTTTTGTATATTGCTTACTATAACATTTCTACGTCGTTCTTGTAATTTTGTGACTCGACCAACTCCCAGCCCAAAAAAAACACCACCTTTTTTATTCCCATAACGTTATGACTTGAATCTTGTTCCTTTATTAAATCTGTTTGTCTTAAAAATGAAAAAAGAAAGAAAAGTGTTTCTCTTAAAGGTGCTGTTTGCAACTTCCTCACAGTAACATTTTTCAAAGCAAAAAATAGAACAAGAACACCTTGTATTTTTTCTCTAGCTTATGTTGCCATTAGTGGTTTAACAGAATACATTTGTTTGACAATTGTATAGATTTTTCACAATTACAAAGTTTATGTAATACATTTTTTTACCGGCCCAAATTAAATGATTGTTTTTTACGGCGGTCACTCACCCTGTCTCGCCAACACATACGCTTAGGGAGTGCGTGCTCAAGTACATAAGCAGTCCAAGAGAAGCAACGAACAATTTGAAGCCATGTTGTTGTGATGATAGAATGCACATTCATGACAGCTAACGCTAGCTATCCAAATTGCTGTTATCAGCTAACACACCGAAAGCTAATGCGTGTTACGTATGTACGTAATTACGTCATTATGTACGAGAAACTGTAAGAGGGCGGGATATATTGTGTAAAATACATTGGAAAGTTGGTGCCCTCTAGGAATCATACCCGTTATTATCTAATAATGGCATCATAGCATTTACCCGTCCAGTCTAGGGTTGTACGGTATACCGGTATTGGTATAGTACCGCGATACTAATGAATCATATTCGGTACTATACCGCCTCTAAAAAATACCGGTCCACCACCCCCCCGGCGCCTCGTCGTCACGTCATTGCTGGTTTCTGAGCAGACGAGCGTGTTCGGTAGCGCACAATCACGGAGTACTTACAAGCAGACACAGTGTGCAGACAGAAAAGGGAGAACGGACGTATTTTGGCTTAAAAACTAACGATAAAGGTGATGCTTTAAGACATGGCTAGCTAGCTAGCGGCTAAAGTCCAGCCGCAGCCGGCAGTGTTTGAGCTACTTCCAAATCACTAATCCTCGCCTCCATGGCGACAAATAAAGTACGTTTCTTACAAGTATCATTCCTGCAGGACGAGGAATAGCTAAACATGCTTTACTACACACCGAAGCTCACCGGTGTCAAAATGTAAACAAACGCCATTGGTGGATCTACACCTAACATCCACTGTAATGATACCAGTACAGGAGCGCATCTAGTTGATACTACTATGATGACGTCAATATTTTTTGGCATCACAACATCTTCTTTCGTTTATTTTTTTACTTATATTATGTTTATAAAGTCAGGAATAATGTCCCTGGACACATGAGGACTTTGAATATGACCAATGTATGATCCTGTAACTACTTGGTATCGATTGATACCCAAATTTGTGGTATCATCCAAAACTATGATTAAAAAACAGAAGAATAAGTGATTATTACATTTTATCAGGAGTGCAGATAGAACATGTTAAGGGAGTAAGTAAGCAGATATTAACAGTAAATGAACAAGTAGATTAATAATTCATTTTCTACCACTTGTCCTTAATAATTTTGACAAAATAATAGATTGATAAATGACACAATATGTTCCTGCATATGTCAGCGAACTAAATTAGGAGCCTTTGTTTGCTTACTTACTACTAAAAGACAAGTTGTCTTGTATGTTCACTATTTTATTTAAGGACAAACTTGCAATAAGAAACATATGTTTAATGTACCGTAAGATTTTTTGTTAAAATAAAGACAATAATGCAATTTTTTGTGGTTCCCATTATTTAGAAAATTATTGAAAAGTACCGAAAAGTATCGAAATAATTTTGGTAACTGTACCAAAATATTGCTATCGGGACAAACAGTAGTGCAGTCACAATCACATCAGCAGGTCATTTGTGTTTGTGTGCTTCAGTAGTGTCAGCCTGCTCACATGCATTTGTGTTTATAACCACACGCCGCCATGCACACCTGTCATACAAACAAACCCGCCACTCGACTTAAACCATATTTTCTTGTAATGCAACTTCCTATAACGGAGGTACACACAAAGGTGCTTACCGTAAATATGCGTGCAATCATTTAGAAGGCCATGATAAAATTACATTGAATCATGCACCTGGGGATAGGCTGATTGGCAACACTAAATCGGCCCTAGTTTATGAATGTGAGTGTGAATGTTGTCTGTCTATCTGTGTTGGCCCAGCGATGAGGTGGCGACTTGTCCAGGGTGTACCCCGCCTTCTGCCCGAATGCCGCTGAGATAGGCTCCAGCACCCCCCGCGACCCCAAAAGGGACAAGCGGTAGAAAATGGATGGATGGATGGCACTTCATGCACTAAATAGAGGCCAAAAGTGTTTACTTGCTGACCATTTTCCACGTCATTAGATATGTATTTGTTGTTATGCGACAGATATTGCAGTTATACTGTTATATAATCTACATTTTGATGTGACTATGTGGTTTTCCTTTTGTGTTCATTCACCCTCTTTAATGATAACAAATGATTCTGAGAGCGACAAAGAGTCTTTTAGACGTCGTGAAGCATCATTCAGTCTGTTGACTCTACATTATAACAATCCCTCACAAGTCCCCAATTTCCCAGCCTGTTTTCTTATTCTGTTCTCAGACGGATGCTTCCTCTCATCATTCCTATTTGATCTTTGTGTGCATGTTGCACTCAGTGCTGCGTGGTCGTCTTCATGTGGCGACATCTGTTGCTTTAACTTCTATACAGCTCATACCCACCACTACAACCGCCACCGTCATCATCTTGTAGTAACAAAAACACGTATATCTTTTACTTACTCATCTAAGGGCTTGATTTCTCATCTGGCATGCTTTTTTGGACACACATTTGAGTATTGATGTGGCTATTTGAACTCGCATGCGGACACCACACAGTGAGCGAGACATGAAAATGCAATTTTATGAATGAGTTCAGCTCTCATATTCGAGAGCTGTGCTTTATTTTGAGGGCAGGCCACTTGAACAGATGGGCTTTCCCCAAAATACAGAAACACATGCTGGGTATTCCTATCTGCTCAGGACAGTACTCTACTCTTTAATTATTTCACTAAATCCATTTATGACCACAGTGCCTACTACACATTTTTGTTGGTTTAATTCATGTGTCCACCTGCCACGTCTGTGATCATTGCTTTGCCTTAACAGGTGATCCCAAAGGACTACAAGACCATGACCGCTTTGGCGAAGGCCATCTCCAAGAATGTTCTGTTTGCTCATCTAGACGACAATGAGAGGAGGTACATTTTTGTGTTATACTATTTTGCCAAACGTATTGAGATACAACTCTTTACAAAAAAGCAATCGACAGGGCACAGGTGTCAAACTCAAAGTCAGGTGTCCAGATATCGTCTGCCACATCACACAATTTAAGTGTCCTGTGAAAGCCAACATAGGCTTTTATATTTGACAGAAAAAAAATTCCATCCATCCACCTTCTTCCGCTTATCCAAGGTCGGGTTGTGGGGGCAGCAGCTTAAGCAGAGAAGGCCAGACTCTCCTCTCCCCAGCCACCTCGTCCAGCTTCTCCCGGGGGATCCCGGGTGATCCCGGGAGAAGACATAGTCTCCCCAACGTATCCTGGGTCTTACCTGTGGCCTCCTACCGGTCGGACGTGCCCTAAACCCCCCCCCCAGGGAGGTGTATGGGAGACATCCTGACCAGATGCCTGAACCACCTCATCTGGCTCCTCTCGATGTGGAGGAGCAGCGGCTTTACTCTGAGCTCCTCCCAAATGACAGAGCTTCTCACCCGATCTCCAAGGGAGAGTTCCGCCACCCGACGGAGGAAACTAATTTCGATCTTGTTCCTTTGGTAATAACCCACAGCTCATGACCATAGGTGAGGATGGGAACATAGATCTACAGGTGAATTGAGAGCTTTGCCTTACGGCTCAGCTCCTTCTTTATCCCAAAGGATCGATACAGTGTTCGCATTACAGCAGACGCCGCACCAATCCACCTGTTGATCTCACAATCCATTCTTGCCTCACTCGTGAACAAGACTCCGAGGTACTTGAACTCCTCCACTTGGAGAAATGTCTCCGCCCCAACCCGGAGATGGCACTCCACCCTTTTCCGGGCGAGAACTATGGTCTCGGACTTGAAGGTGTTGATTCTCATCACAGTTGCTTCACACTCAGCTACAAACCTATCCAGTGAGAGCTGAACATCCTGGCCTGATAAAGCCATCAGAACCACATCATCTACAAAAAGCAGAGGACTAATCCTGCAGCCACCAAACCGGATCCCTTCAACACCCTGACTGTGCCTGGCGCAGTCCAACCCTCACTGAAAATGGGTTCGACTTACTGCCGGCAATGCGGACCAAGCTCTGACACCAATCATACAGGGAGCGGAGTGTCACAATCAGACCCATACCCCATACTTTCTGAGCATTCCCCACAGGATATCTCGAGGGACACGGTCGAGTGAAGGCCTTCTCTAGGTCCACAAAGCACATGTAGACTGGTTGGGCAAACTCCCATGCACCCTCAAGGACCCTGCCGAGAGTATAGAGGTGGCCCACACTACTCCTCCTGAATCCGAGGTTCGACTATCTGGCGTAGCCTTCTCTCCAGTACACCTGAATAGACCTTGTCCGGGGGCTTCTATGCCCCTGGTAGGGTCTCCCAAGACAAACAGGTCCTAGGTGACAAAGAGCAGCTTGAAGACATCTATGAAGAAGAAAAAACGAAGACTCAGATTTCCCTCGCCCGGACGTGGGTCACCGGGGCCCCCCTGTGGAGCCAGGCCGAAGGTGGGGCTCCATAGCGAGCGCCTGGTGGCCGGGCCTCTGCCCATTGGGTCCGGCTGGGCACAGCCCGGAGAGGCAATGTGGGTCCCCCCTCCAATGGGCTCACCACTCTTAGGAGGGGGCATATAGGTCGGGTGCAGTGTGAGCTGGGCGGAAGCTGAAGGCAGGGCACTTGGAAGTTTGATCCTCCGCTACATAAGCTAGCTCTTGGGACATGGAATGTCACCTCGCTGGGGGAGAAGGCGCCTGAGCTGGTGCGCGAGGTGGAGAAGTTCCGGCTAGATATAGTCGGACTCACTTCAACGCACAACAAGGGCTTTTGAGAAGGGCTGGACTCTCTTCCACTCTGGCGTTGCATGCAGTGAGAAGCAACGAGCCCCCCCGGCTCAAAGCCTGCACGTTGGATTTTAAGCTCCTCTGTGGCAATGCCCCGGAGTTCCTTAAGGCTCTAGATACTGTGGGGCTGTCTTGGTTGACAAGACTCTGCAACATTGCGTGGACATCGGGGGTGGTACCTCTGGATTGGCAGACCGGGGTCGTGGTTCCTCTCTTTAAGAAAGGGAACCAGAGGATGTGTTCCATTTATCGTGGGATCACACTCCTGAGCCTTACTTGTATGGTCTATTCAGGTGTACTGGAGAGGAGGCTACGTCGGATAGTCGAACCTCGGATTCAGGAGGAGCAATGTGGTTTTTGTCATGGTCGTGGAACTGTGGACGAGCTCTATACTCTCAGCAGTGTCCTTGAGGGTGCATGGGAGTTTCCCCAACCAGTGGAGAAGGCATTCGACCGTGTCCCTCTGGAAGTTCTGTGGGGAGTGCTCAGAGAGTATGGGGTATTGAATTGTCTGTTTGTGGCGGTCAGCTCCCTGTATGATCGGTGTCAGAGCTTGGTCCGTATTGCCGGCAGTAAGTCAGACCCGTTTTCAGTGAGAGTTGGACTCCGCCAGGGCTGCCCTTTGTAACCGATTCTGTTCATAACTTTTATGGACACAATTTCTAGGCGCAGTCAGGGCCTTGAGAAGATCCGGTTTGGTCTTTGGTCTCTGCTTAGGTCTCTGCTTTTTGCAGATGATGTGATCCTGATGGCTTCATCAGGCCAGGATCTTCAGCTCTCACTGGATAGGTTTGTAGCCGAGTGTGAAGCGACTGGGATGAGAATCAGCATCTACAAGTCCGAGTCTATGGTTCTCCCCCGGAAAAGGGTGTATCATCACCGGGTTGAGGAAGAGATATTGCCCTAAGTGGAGGAATTCAAATACCTCGGAGTCTTTTTCACAAGTGAGGGAAGAGTGGATCGTGAGCTCGACAGGCGGATTGGTGCGATGTCTGCAGTAATGCGGACACTGTATCGATTCGTTGTGGTAAAGAAGGAGCTGATCCGGAAGGCAAAGCTCTCATTTTACCTGTCGATCTACGTTCCCATCCTCACCTGTAGTCATGAGCTCTAGGTTATGACCGAAAGGACAAGATCACGGGTACAAGCAGCCCAAATAAGTTTCCTCCGTCGGATGGCGGGGCTCATCCTTAGAGATAGGGTGAGAAGCTCTGTCATCCGAGCTCAAAGTAACGCCGTTGCTCCTCCACATCGAGCTCACGACCTACCGATCTCAGGGCGGACACTCTAACCACAAGGCCACTGAGTATATATATATATATATATATGCATACAGTATATATATATACACACACACAAATACAGTATATATATATATATATATATATATATATATATATATATATATATATATATATATATATATATATATATATATATATATATATATATATATATATATACAGGTATATATGTATATGTATATATAAATATGTGTATATAATGTATATATATATAAACACACTTCCTTGTGGCCTACATAATATTAATTGGATATGCTTTCGTGTAAATTTTGCATACTTTTTTCTCCACGGTCACATTACCTGCTTTCTGAGTCTGTCTGAAAACAGTTTTTGTGTGGCAGGTGTTCCCTTTACATTGCAAAATAAAACCATCCACGCCTCAATGTGTTTAAAAATATATCTTAAAGACCAACATTTGTTTTTATGTTGTATTGTTTAACAGTCATAAAAGAGGAAAATCATCATAGGTCCCCTTTAGCTTATTATTTATTGGCATTGCCATTGATAAATCAGAATTAATTGCATATAGGTCAAAATGTTTTATCTTTAACAAGTGTACCTTAGACAGATAATTTTAAAAATGTAATACTATTACTACTAACTTACTAACAAGGTACAGTACAAGTTGTTTGCTTTATGCAAATATTTGTTTATTAAACAGTATGCTTTTTTAAGCAGCTTTTTTTAATAACACATCACTGCCAGAGTGAGACTCATTTTCAGCTATGGAGTTTGATGCCTCAGAGTTGCCCACTTTAGTTCATGACCAACCTATTTTATTAAAATAATGTAGTTACAACAACAACAACAACTACAATATAATTTCCAAATGAGGGCATTGTAGGTTTTTTTGAACGTGAGTTTAGGTACAAATTTTCCAAATATCCAAACTTTAGAAATGAAAGTTTCCCATAACTCCACCTGTGGTCACATCAGAGTGCCATGCTTTACTTTTTTTAAATTCTCGCCTTTTCAGCACCATCCTTGAACTTTTTACGGTCCATTTGTCTGTTTGCACTTGCTCTCACTTGCATGAGCCTGACTGACGTGAGTTCAAGGTAATGGCCTGCATGCTGCGTGTCAATACAGCTGCCCGCTTGTGGATGGGGTTCCATCAGATTTTCCCGCACTTACAGTGTGGGCAGACGGTCACACATGATATGCACACTTAAATCACGCATTAAAAAATTGTGTCGTTAAAGAAAAGTTAACTCATTATTATCGCGTTGACTTTGACAGCCCTAGTTTCACAATTATTTTGTGGATGCACTATGTTTTTAGCTTGTGGTAAACATTTTGGGTATATCCTTTTCCTTTCCAGTATGTCCAAAGAAAGGGCCACAAAGGCATGACTAGATGGGTTTGGTATGGAAACACTTGAGAGAACCCTGACTAAAACAGATTGCGAGCCAGGCTCTCTTGTCCATCAATGACCTCACATATCCTGGATGATGAGCCAAAAATTCCCAAAGACTAATTGTTAGAAGTCTTCCCAGACAAGTGTAACTGTTACTTGTGGTTAGTTTCTGACTGTATGGCTGTATGTAATGGCCATATGTGCAAGTACTCTTTTACTCTATTGTTAATGGAGAAGTTCACAATAAATATTCCAGTTTTTTGCCAGGTGGCCACTGTGTGCCAGTGTTGCCTGCTGAAGAAGTGTCTCATGTCTGTAGTCCCACAGCACATGAGGGGTCGGGGGTGAAGGATTAGACATGGACAGATGTGGCAGGGGAGGTGAGCGACGAAGCCTGATATATCTGTGTTATACTGTGTTGTGTTGGTGGTTGCGATGGTAACCCATTTGGATGCCAGCATTATGGATTTGGGTAGCAGTACACAGACACAGCTCTTCATAGTTGGGGGATTGGCCTCCATTCCCCCTGTTTTAATCCAGTTTCCTACCATTCAGTTTTCCTTTACACACACCCCTCATATTTCCCAGATATCCAGTGATGTCTGCTTCTGGCTCTCACAAGGCAAGAGGGGGGTGCTGGGAAAGAAAATCTTAAAGGTGGCTTGCAGGCGGGCAAGACTGCCAGCCGGAATCATGTTTCATTGGCGGGGATAATCCATTATACCCCTAGGAGAGGAAAACACCGGAGCTATCCTGTTGGCTAAAGCCTGCAAGAACAAAACCCAAAACACAATTTTTCCAGTCTTTCATCAGCTGACAATTTATTGCTCTTTTTTGGCACAGGCATGCAGGCCTCTGATTGCACGTCAGTGCCTCTGAAGCAGCCCACAGAGGACTGTAACATGTGATAGATCGGGACAGTCTGAAAAAACATGCACTTGGGTGGTTGATGTAGCAGATTACAGTTACACAGGGAAACAATGTGGCAGTGGACCGTAAACCATCAGGTCTCAATATGGCCAGCCTTCTTGGCATGCAGGGATATGTAATGGCTGTCCTGTTTGCTGTCGCGCTATTCACTGCTAGCATTAGCCACTTCAATACACAATAGTTTAATTGTTGCTGGATTTGTCATACAAACACATGGTGGCAAGTTGGTTATGACGTCTCGGTCTCAGTGGCTTTTACAGTCCGCCACTTTCTTGTCTGGTTTACCTCCCATACTGGTTGACTGGTGGCTGGTTTGTAATGTTTTGGTACTTTAAACTCCAAGAAACAGAAACGTGTTGATTTATAGTGAGCAAAACGGAGAACTCGTTATCAGAACGGCCACAATGGTAGGAGAAGTTGGAAATATAATCATTAAGCACTTGCTTTGTGATTTATCAAGCCTAAAACTGTTCTGTGGCCACTGTTTTGCATTTAGCTTTCCTGAAATGTGCGTGTAAACTGGCACAGTTACACACAAATGGCCTTGCCGCAGTCAGAGGGATGTAAACGCTGCAATATTACAGACGATGGAGAATTACTCTTCCATGATCGTTCCAACAATGAACATAATTCTGCCAGAAATAAAAATTACATACCAACGACAAACACAAAGATGATAAGCCTTTATTATTATCAACATATTTTATCAGTTGATTTTACATTTACCGGAATTATCGATGTCATAATTGCCATTATCAGTCAATAATTATCCTCTACTGATATTATTGTGCATCCCTAATAGGAGATATATTATCAATATAACTCGTATACATGAAAACAATTCTTGCAACATGCATTTTTTTGCCTTTTGAGTTATTCCAGTGCACAATTGCAGTTATTGCCGATGTTGTGGCTAAAACATCTTGTTCAATAGGTTCTCTTTTCTATATTGAAATTATATATTGCAGAAAGGGTGGTACAGATTATAGATATGTGCTACATGTTCAACAATATTGCAAAACAGCACAGGTTGGGAAGTATGGTAACATGAGCGTGGAGGGAAATTAGTGTCTCCATGGTGAAAGCTGGTACATAATATGCAAAATCCTCATTTAAATATGGCAGCCTGCACCACTTTAGTCTTAGTAGATCGCCCGCAACACGCCCACTAATAGTACACACTATTGTATATTTTCCACACAATATTTAACACTTATTTGGATCTTAGGAGATCAGGCCCCACAAGTTGTCTCATTTATCCAATCTGTTTAGTCTCAGACATGCATGCAGTATTTCATCAGTGGCAACAGTAATGTCCATCACTGACAGTGCAAATCGGCACTGTGGTTAGCTTTGAAGCAGGAAGTTTTGCTTGCTGATTCCTTCCGTGGTTTGCCATCGATGACGTGTGAAGTTTTTTGGCTAGTGAAGATGTGCCAGAGCTGTCAAGGCCTGACGCACATTAGCAGATGGAGGTTGACTATACGGTCCACTCACTTCTGCTGCTATTACTCCTACTCACTTTCTCTCTTGTCATTTGTTACAACAGCCCTATAAGGGAGGGGTTTAACTTTTACAAGGACCCATGGTCATTTCCGTCAAACTTCTGATGGACTGATGTAAAAAAATATAAGAAAAGAGGTGCCCTCCACTGCAAAATGCTTGCAGTACATTCGAAAGTTTGCACCCTGTAGGTGGTCATGTAATTGTTACAAACAGCCACTAAACAGTGATGTTTGTGTGGATTAGTAATCTAAATCAGTAATTCTCAAACTATGGTATGTGTACCACTAGTGGTACGCGGGCTCCACCGAGTGGTACGCCAAAGAAACAATTGATTAATGTACACTGTTTTATTTTCCTATATTCAAACACAATGACATTTCAAACTGTGTGTAATGTTACAGTGGCCTAAAATATTAAATTTGCTTGTCAAATAAAACATCTGCCTTGTTTTTAATGAATACGTACATGTGCTATGCTACTGTATTTAAATTTTCAGTGGTACATGGGGAGCCAAGTTTTTTCTGAGGTGGTTCTTGGTGAAAAAACTTGTGATCGAGGTGAAACCAAATGACTGGTGGCCCAATACCTATCATAAAGCACGTGTGAAAAAGTGGCTGATAAAAACAATAAACGCAACTGAGACTTGCACACACTAAAAATATCAACAATTGTTGAGACAATGACTTGACCTTGTCACTGAGCCGATGGTCACAATGTTGCTGCTGGGCGAACCTCCTCCCTTATTAGCCGGCATATTGACCTCATAATTATATGCCCACACAAACTCAGTAGATAAGCCAGGGACAGGTGTTTGAGTTGACATTGGCTACTACGTTTACTCCCTTACTGTAACTGCACTGCAACCAAAATTACTTTATTATCAGGTGATATTGTCAATTTAATCTGTGGAAAAACAACTTTGTTTCTTACTGGACTGAGAACTTTGCAGGCAAAAGCCATCTTGCTTTCCACCACACTTTTATTTGTATTCATCAACCTAAATCCCTTCACCCAACAAAATGCACATCTCCTTAAAATGATGCCCCACTTACATGGTAATGGTAGTGATTTAATTTATTTCAGACATGCATAAAACCGTCACATTAAATAACATCACATGGTTACACTTGCAAAGAAGCATGTAGAATATAGCAAAGGCATATATTTAATCCTGCCTCCTCTCAGAAATTACTTGTAGTTTGTTAACTTTCTTATTTATAAGCCCATTTTCTTGTATGTGGTAAACAACAATAACCGTACTCAACCCTGTTTTGTTTTTCTTCCATTTCCAAACCTTGCATATTATAGTTGCCACTATCAGTATAACAAGTAACACTATGCAATTTAACTATATGGGCTAAGCAAAACAACAGGGAAAGGAACCACGAGGGGGAGGTGCTTCCCTCATCCCGTCCACTTAAATCCTCTAATTAACAAGCGGAGTAATGAGTTGATGAAGTGACTGATTAGTTGACCTCTCACCCCGAAACCCTGACCTCTGCATCTTCTCCACTAGCCCCTGCTGACAGACGGGGAACATCTTCAGTGCACCGGCACACAGAGTGTGTACGTGTACATGTGAATGTGTGTGTGCGTGCGGGAGTGAGTGTGTGATTGGAGGTGTAAGGCAAGAACAATAAATAAATCATCAAGCGATAGAAAACTAAGACAAACAAACAGTAGCAGAGGGGGAAAAACCCGAGACAGATCGGCTCTATCTTGTGTTACAGCGGAAGTTTATTTAAAAAGGACGGTGTGAAAGGACAAAACAACAAAGAGGAGGACGAGAGCGATATATCAAATAAACCCTTTTACCATTATCACATATCAGATCAGCCTCGATATCCAATTTCAGAATCGGGTAACTTTTAAATTCATCAGTCTTGTGTTTCTGTGTTTTATATTGTAGATTTAACACACAGCTGGATCACTGTGTGTTGTCACCATGTAGCAACCTCTAGGACAGGGGTTAGCAACCCAAAATGTTGAAAGAGCCATATTGGACCAAAAAAAAAAAAAAAATCTGTCTGGAGCCGCAAAAAATCTGAAGCCTTATATAGGTGTTATGATGAAGGCAACACATGACATAAGTGTCTATATTAGCTATATTAGCCTACTATCAAAATGAGTATGTGTCGCAGGCTGAAGCAAATCTTCGTTGACAGAAATGTTGAAATGTAATATTTATTCTACACATTTTTGCAACATTGGAAAACATTACTAAAACGGAGGCTTTTCAGAGGGTGTGATAACTCCTGGAAATTACTGGCTCAGAATGGCCAAAGGTAAAGATGTGTGTGTTCAAGTTAAAGGAAACTACAAATAAAATTACCTCAAATATACCTAAAATACAAGGCATAATGATGCATTATGTACATACAGCTAGCATAAAAAGCACGTTAGCATCAATTAGCCAGTGACCAAATATGTCTGATTCGCACTCCACACAAGTCAATAACATCAACAAAGCTCACCTTTGTGGATTCACGCACAGCATAAAACGTTTGATGGACAAATAGAGACAAAGAAGGAGTGGCATAAAACACGTCTTTCTGTGGCAGCATCAAGAAAAGTTGTGCATGTAAAAAAAATCTACGGTGCGTTCAAGGACTTCCAAAATTAGGACAAAACGGCGCGCAAAAACTCTCATTAGGTGAAGCATGTTTAATGTAAAAAGTGGGATTTCTAACAATTAGGAAGGTTTGTGTCATGTTTGTCCTCCTACAGAAACCATATTAAAACAGAAAATATATTTTTTTCGTCATCTTTATCCATTTTCATACATTTTTGAAAAAGCTCAAGGGAGCCGCTAGGGCGGTGCTAAAGAGCCGCGCGTTGCCGACCCCCGCTCTAGGGGGTGTTTTTGCCACACATAGATTATGCATAACCTCAGTCATTGTTTTAGATTAAAAAAAGAACATCATTCATTCAAAATTTACCTTTGTAGTAAATTTCCTTGTCAATTTAGTGTGTGCATTTTCCTATTGTTGGAAGGAGCTGGTTTGTCTATCATGTCTTCAGGAGTAGAATGTTTAACAGCCTCTATGATTTGTATTTTATATCCGGCCAATAGCGTCATTTCACTGCATAAACAATTTAGCAGGTTTTGTGTTGTTAAGTCTTGTTTGTATTTCTTGTCAAAATACCGATTGCCTCGTTGAGTCTTTGTGTGTTCTTACTGAAAGCCCGGTGGTCTTCTTTTCCACCCTTTTTTTTTTTCAAGAAGTCTCGCCATGCGCCTTTCTCTTGCTGTCATTCTACCTCCCTCAGTCATGCAGCTTCATTCACGCGTCTACGTCCACGCTCGCATCCAGTCCCTCCCCCCACATTTATGTGTAGTCCTTTTCTCTCCGTCCCCTGCATGGCTTTGTGCTGCAGCCACAATGCCAGGGGCCAGGCGATGAGGTCACTCTCCACAGGAGAGCTGCAGGCCTGAGTGAACCGCGACCATCCCCATCACCAGTGCGACACGCAGAACAGGCCGAGCGTTCTCACCTCCCCCAGCCTCTTTGCCTCGTTTCAAGACATCACCTTAACACCCTTGCAAACTCTCATAACACGCACACAGTAATTTGTTTGCGAGGTCATACCAGCCAGGCTGCCTTCTTCCCAGACACACATGCATACAAGTGCACACACGTATGCACACAGATGGAAACTTTTGTCCTCTCGCATACCCATTGCAGTGTTTCAACCTGTCCCCGGTCGCCTCTTCCGCCCCGCAGACTTATTTCCCCCTCATTCACTCCATTCTAAGTCTAAGTCTCCATCCAGTACTTTAGACCGTGGTGAGTCATGGAGCAATACTAGCGTCTGAGGTACCGCTTAGAATCCGGGTTTCCCTCTCAAATGTACCCCAGAGTCTCACTGTGCGGTAGTAATTCCAGCAAAAATTAGTCAGTACTGCATTCTCATATGCTTATGTGATTAATGCATTTGGGTTCACTGCGGGTGCATATTTTAAGATAGAATGCTTATTATAGAATGATTGTATTTGTATTTCTCTCTCACTCCAATATTTTAAAAAAAGCACAAAAAAAACTTTTTAACCACCAATTTAGCTATTGGAATACTCTCAATTGACAACCTGTTGTTATATTACTTTATAATAAACATCTTGTCGTAATTTAATGCCTCCTCAGAAAAAAATAACAAGTGGTACACGCTATAGTTAACTGTATTTAACTTTTCTAGTGATGGTGTGGAAGCTTTAGTAATGAACAATTTGTTCCACATCCATCTGCATTATTTATTGTCTCCAAGCGTCAATGATACACAGCTGCTAATGAGGTAGTTACACATGTAATTCTTTTTGTAACAAGGAAGTAACACTTTTCCATGGACCTCAGAATGGATGGTTGCACAATGCATCAATGGACATCAGTGTGTCTAGCTCCCTCCTTTCACAAGGATGTGTACAACTAAACCCTTTCTCTAATGAATGCCTGGTACTGTCAACAGTTGAGTAAATAAACGCCCCTGGCTACTCATCTGCTGCATTTATGAATATTCAAAATGCCAGGAGCTAGAAAAAGGCTACCAGAAAATGTGTAATAAATATCTGGACCCAAATCCTTGAAACCGTTGCCGAGCTAAGAGAAAATATTAATCTAAATGCGTACAAAATAAGCCACATAGGATAGGGCCTGATCTATCCATCCATCCATTTTCTACCGCTTATTCCCTTTGGGGTCGCGTGGGGCGCTGGAGCCTATCTCAGCTACAATCGGGCGGAAGGCGGGGTACACCCTGGACAAGTCGCCACCTCATCGCAGGGCCAAGGGCCTGATCTACTAAGATTCAATTACCACACGCTAAACAGGAAACTACAAAATTGAGTGTCATCTCACGGCATTCAATCGATCGCTAGTGGACTGTTTGGTTTGTCTTAGAAGACGTTTCACCTCTCATCCGAGTAAGCTTTATCAGTTCATGCTCATAGACTTAGACCGGTCAGATCTAGTCTGCATTTACAATTGATAACTGGTGTAGACTGCACATTCATGTCACATTGCTCCTACCTGTGGCCTAATGCGATGTTTTGAAACATGCAGAAGACATGTACAATTTTTTCTGAGCATTTTATAAGCAGTTCTACGTCCATCTGCAATGTAACCCACCTTTTTAGCGAGCTGAAGGTGCGCTCATGGTAGATGCTGGCAGTAACTGCGAGCGTGCATTGGAATGTTCCAGATGCAAGAAAATGCATATTGCCAGAAGTTCTTTTCATATGTATGAAAAAAATGCCAGCAGACACCAAAACACATCAAATGAATTGGTTATTTACCAGACTCTTAAAGGCTCTGCGATGAGGTGGCGACTTCTCCAGGGTGTACTCTGCCTTCCGCCCGAATGCAGCTGGGATAGGCTCCAGCCACCCCCGTGACCCCGAGAGGGACAAGCGGTAAAAAATGGATGGATGGATGGACGGACCAGCCTCTTGAAAAGGAACTGCAATTTTTTTTGTATTTTACTTTATCTTATTAGTTATGCGCTTTGTGTCAGCGTCCTGGTGGCCATGGTCTGATGACCTCCTGGTGCAGATGGCTCCCGTGATAGTGTTTACGCACATGTCTCCTCTGTACTCAGCTTTGCATTAATTTGTTCATATAGTTGCATATGTGTGTGTGTGTGTTTGTGTTTGGTATCTGTGTCCGTGTGTGCGTATGTGATAATGCGGGATCTGGGTCATCGGGGTATTGTTTTTAACTTTGTAAAGCACTTTGCGTTGCATTTCTTTTATGTATGAAAAACGTTTTATAAATAAAGTTTGATTTGATTAAAAAAAGGTGGCCGCAAACTACCGTATTTTTCGGACTATAAGTCGCAGATTTTTTCATAGCTTGGCCGGGGGTGCGACTTATATTCAGGAGCGACTTATGTGTGAAGTTATTAACACATTACCGTAAAATATCAAAATAATATTATTTAGCTCATTCACGTAAGAGACTAGACGTATACGATTTCATGGGATTTAGCGATTAGGAGGGACAGATTGTTTGGTAAACGTATAGCATGTTCTATATGTTATAGTTATTTGAATGACTCTTACCATAATATGTTACGTTAACATACCAGGCACGTTCTCAGTTGGTTATTTATGCGTC
Organism: Nerophis lumbriciformis; assembly: GCF_033978685.3. Lineage (NCBI taxonomy): Eukaryota > Metazoa > Chordata > Actinopteri > Syngnathiformes > Syngnathidae > Nerophis > Nerophis lumbriciformis. The sequence goes on from NC_084569.2 coordinate 15,252,454, forward strand.
ATATAACCTTCACTTACTCACCCTGTTGTTCACTATTCTTTATTTATTTTAAATTGCCTTTCAAATGTCTATTCTTGGTGTTGGGTTTTATCAAATAAATTTCCCCAAAAAATGCGACTTATACTCCAGTGCGACTTACATATGTTTTTTTCCTTCTTTATTATGCATTTTCGGCAGGTGCGACTTATACTCCGGTGCGACTTATACTCCGAAAAATACGGTAATGTTTTTTGGGCGTCTGTCTCGCATCTCTGAGGCTAAGTTGAATGCATGCACACTTCGATAATGTGAACATAAAGGAAATTTACCGAAATCCGTAAATGAACAAGAAAGTCATTATGACTACTACAAAATAAAATAGAAGTCACCACACCTTAAAAATGTGTTTTTTATGTAAAAATAAATAAAGTATACTATAATGTATGAATGGTTATATATAGTGTAATATAATTTGGAGGATTCTAATCGTTTTATGGCTGTTATATACTGGAGAAACAACATCAGCGTGGATCTACGTTAACTTTTTCAACTCACTAATGGAAAATAACTTAGGCAATGTACGTGACATGTAAGCAAATACAGGACAGCGTACACGTCAATTCTGGTCCTTCAACAATCACTATTTCTTCGGTTTTAAGTTAAGTTTATAATATGTATCTTTACGTATAGCATACAGCCTAATATTTGCGCCCTATTGACTAGTGATTCCACAAAAATTCGGACTACCTCCTGATGTGGCCCAAATCTGATGCGGAAAGATCAGATTTGAAGCACTTTGGAGCGTTTAGACTTGCAAAAAATATCCGATGTGTGTCATTTGAGGGCAAAAAAAAAATCTGATTTGGTGTGCAGTGTAAATGGGGCCATAGAGTACCCCAATTAGTTGCATTGTTAGCCATCTTGTTCTTGCTGTATTTTACAACTTAAAATGCATAAAAAAAGAAAAACGTGAGTTCTTCTCTTACATCAGGATTGTGTATGATAGGCAAAATTTCCAAAAAAGTGCTGTTCCCCTATAAGTCATCCAGCAGCTATAAAATTATAAAATTATATTGCTGAAAAGGCCATGTGTCTAATGAGTAATATGAAATATTTTATGTATATTGACAAGCATACGTAGGACGCAGCTGCAGCGTGATCACCTCCTTTCTCATGGCCATTTCTGTGCAACTGCCAGTTCGCACGTACATTTCAGACGTTCTAAATAAAGACGCAAAACAGCTCCGGATGAACACTTTTAGTCTAGATAAATCACACTGTGTGTGCTAAATGATAATATTTGCATTTTCTCCTCCCAGTATTGTGAGTGTTCTGATGATCAGCATATATTCTGCATATTCATGAAGACAGCGACGCTAAATTGATTGTGTTCTTCATCGCCACCCTCTGTGCACAAGCTAATTAAATCAGCTTTGCCTGTGCTATCAACTTTCCTTGTGTTTTAATTACACGCACACTTTTAGTAGAAAATCTCAGGGCATTCGATAGATCGCCTCTTCAGTAGATAAGATCCATAGTGTTGATCATGCCACTTTGCACTATATGCCTGAAAACTGCTGGAAGTTAAGCAAAGTTTTCTTCAACCTATTTTTCTTGCCAAGAAAGTCTTAACAGGGTTTTGGATCAAATGTCTGGAATAGGGGAAACTGAATCATCACTTCACAAAGTAGCCCTCCCTGGCTGCAAAAAAATGCAAGCAAATAAAGAAAAAGAGTGTATTAAAACACTGTTTAGCTCATACATGGCTGTTTGTTTACCTCCTCAATGTAGGTCAGTATTTCTTCCTACTACTTGTCATCACGTTACGTTTATTTGTGGGGTAGTAGTATGTGCAAGTGCGCATGACTGCGATGTGTGTGGTTGCCCCCGTTGTGAGAACATAATGTTCCTGCAACTCTTCAGCAGCTTTATAGCGCAGTCAGGCCAAAAGAACAACCCACTCGTTGACCGCCACACATTATTAACACATTAGCCAGTGGGACCGTAGTTCTTCTCTGCCCTACAGAAAGGCGGGATTTGGCCCATGGCCTCCTATTGTATACATGCCGTCTGCTTTGTCTATGCTACTGTGATAGGTTCCAGTGCACAGGCACAGACAACAGTCCAGTTACGGTGTGTTTGTTCTCCCATGACCTCCACTTTGCTGAATACCATGCACCGTCCTGCTTGGGCTTCATTTAGATTAGAGATGTTCAGTCCATTTCGCTTCTCGGCCACCAAAGAGCAAACATTCTTTTTTTGGGGGTGTTTGCATCAGCAGAAAACCAAAATATCTTGTTGAGGAAAAATCCATTCATTTCAAGAGTACACAACATTAGAAAGCTTTTCCTGGCACAATGGGGTTTACACAGTAAGTACATCATATTTAGAATAGTAATTTCATTCTTCATTTACTTTTTGAACGAGACAGCCGTGGTTGTCTTTTGTATTCAGAATTGAGCTCACTTAGTTTATATATAGGCCAAAGTATAATTAAATGAGGTTTCCAGTCAGCAAGTTGCTAACATTAGCACATACCGTAGTTGTAGCTTATTGTACAAACACAAGGTGGCTGGCTGCTTTCTCAACACTGTCCAGGTCTGCGGGCGGTGTGTCGGGTGAAGCTGTCTGTTTACAGCATGGGAGGCCTTTACGTCAGTCAGATGTCAGCTATTGAATGTCAACTATTTTGCTCCAATCCGTGCACCCTGTGCCCTTTTATTATCTCACCGCCGAGAGCTGTGGTTGTCATGTTTTTACATATATATGCCTACCACACACATGCAGTAGTTCAATACTTCCTATTTCTCCATGACGTCACTGCCTGCCTCCTCCTGAGGCATTGAAGCATTTTTTTATGTTTTTTACCGTGGCTCAGCATATACTGTATCTGTGTTCCAGCATTCTTGAAAATATGTTGTGCAATAATGTCTCAGGTTGAAAGGTTCAATTGATAGTTGACTCACTAGTGCCGGCTGTAGAGCGTCTGAGACAGATTGGACACACCTTGTGTCACCGTGACTCACTATAAATTTTAAAAAAGAAAGTGGTATTAGGAGAAAAGACTGAGTGGCACTGATTTAGGATTGTACACATACGTATTAAGAAAAAAATATATAAATGGGAATTACAAGACGATTCATACTGAAGCTGTTTTTTGTATATGTCATGTCTGCATTTGTTTGCATTCTCCTTTCTTTGTCCTGTGTCTGTTTTTTTTGTTTTTTTTAGCAAATACCCACTTTTGACACTTCAGAGAGGTAGAGGCTTAGTCCTGTCATCACCTGATTCAGCCTGACCCCTTTTACTCTTTCACAGAGGAAGGGGGTTCTTTTGTGTCTGCCCCCGGGGACAAGGAACAACATTGACATAAAAAAAGTGTAAAAAACAACAACAACAAACCACAGCATCTTAATAGAGACCAGTCAAGGTCATAAAATATGTTTGTAGGTTCAACACCAAATCAGTTGAATCACTATAATGAACAAATGTGGGAATGGAAAAGTTAAAAAAAAGGTAGAGGCAGCAGGGTTGGGCATGTTTGTCATGTTTTGAGGATGACATCATGGCTGCATCAGCAGTTGGTGTGTGTTGGATGTTGGATCACCAGGTATACATGCTGGAAAACAGCTGAATAAATAAAGATAAATCCATGTTACCAGAAGACAATATCTGCATCAATTTTGAGTCAGGCTCCTCAGACAGCCTTCTTTTTATACAGAAGTAATTATTGCTGTATAATAATTTCTAACTCAACATAATGACAAAGTCTGAAAAACAATTTAGTCATGTTATCATTAGGTCAGTTAGGCTCTTGCTAATGTGCAATAATTCCCTAAAATCTCAGACAAGGCAGGTTGACAATTTAGCTGACATCGAACATGTACATTTTGGAGTTTCACCTCCACTATTTGTTGTCAGAAGTGTTTTGAAATCCATAATTTTCTGACCCTAATCATACAATAGATCCATCAAGTTCGAAGAACTTTGAAGGGGTTTGACAAGGTAAACTAAAGCATTCCTGTTGCTGTTTTAGCTATCAAAGATTAGGATTGTGCATACATTAAACTATTTACAACTATTTAGACACTGTCTACACACTTTATGTTTGTTCTCCACCGTGTGACACATCCTCATTTCTCCTCACATCCTCTCACCAACCGCTTCCTTTTTAGCTGACGTTTCTTCCCCTGCCCTGCAACCCTGCATCTCACCCAACTTTGAACAGGGAAAGTGTCTAATTTTCCTTCCATCTTACATCCAAAACAAATCTTCCGATCCCCTCCAACGACATGACAATGTGAAGAAAGTGCTGCTGCCAATTTTATTGGACATGGTGCTGAGGTGATAGAGTTGGATTGCGCTCTCATGAAGTTGGCATTGGCAGACAGACTGGCTAGCGTCAGTGTTCTTGTGCTACTCAACATGAACTGTCCAAATCCCAGGATAAAGGATATATATTGGCCAACACTCTTCCATTACACTATTGAACAGTGGGATCTCTGAAATCTATATAATTCAAAACAGTAGAAAACTAGTATAATATGGGACCTGTAAGGATTTAGGAAAGTGTTAGAAAATACATCAGTTCCCTTGCAAGCCAGTTGGTCATAAAAACAAGTGTTTGCATAGGTTGCAGGCCTTGAACTAGGTTTGTGTGGTGATAAACATAACCACTGTACTTATAAACAAACAGTAACATGGGTCGCACAGATAACTTGCATGCATTCTTTCGGCAGGCCTTCAGGTGATTTGCTACTGTAGTCGTCGGCACTCTGAGGAAACAGGATGCGTGTCCAGGTTTACACCCCTTATAAAACTACCAGGGCCAGGTGTGTGGCTTTAGCACATTGTGATCTTTTGCTTGTCCGCCGTTTTTGAATACAACTTGTAATGTTTAAACATGCAAGCACAAGCCTAGAAAGCATGCCCACCCTTGCCAAGTTCAAATCTTTTAAGGATTACTTTTACAAAACTAAAATAAACATTTTTGATCATCACCAAGTTGTCATTGCCATTGGCTGTAAATGTGTTAAGCTACCTCATTGCACGTAATACATTCCGGTTGGCTACAGCTAAAGTTGCAGTACACTGAACATAACTCACTCAAGGCATCAATATCCCTTCTTCCTTTTAGACATCTTTGTTGCATTTGCCTGTCTGCTTAGAAATGTGTGTGAAAGTCCTTGTACAAAAGCCAGGACTGAAATAGTTGTTTAAAAATACATTTAATTGTGTCCACACTGACGGAGCTTAGCTTGGTTGTCTCACATAAGTAATTTTGGCTCCTTGTCTTTGAGTCAGCCCTGTAAAGCTGCTTTCAATAACACTGTCACACTATATCTACGGTGTGTTACACAACAGTCTTGTAAACAGTTGTGTTGGCCACCATCACCGAGACAATTTGTTTGAATGGCTATTCTTGTCAGCATGCTCATGCTTTAAACCAGTGCTTCTCAATGATTTTCTGCCATGACCTTTGTTGGGGACAGAATTTTTTCTGTGACCTTTCCGTAATCTTAAAGGGGAACATTATCACAATTTCAGAAGGGTTAAAACCATTAAAAATCAGTTCCCAGTGGCTTATTTTATTTTTCAAAGTTTTTTTCAAAATTTTACCCATCACGCAATATCCCTAAAAAAAGCTTCAAAGTGCCTGATTTTAACCATCGTTATATACACCCGTCCATTTTCCTGTGACGTCACACAGTGATGCCAATACAAACAAACATGGCGGATAGAACAGCAAATTATAGCGACATTAGCTCGGATTCAGACTCGGATTTCAGCGGCTTAAGCGATTCCATAGATTACGCATGTATTGAAACGGATGGTTGTAGTGTGGAGGCAGGTAGCGAAAACGAAATTGAAGAAGAAACTGAAGCTATTGAGCCATATCGGTTTGAACCGTATGCAAGCGAAACCGACGAAAACGACACGACAGCCAGCGACACGGGAGAAAACGAATTCGGCGATCGCCTTCTAACCAACGATTGGTATGTGTTTGTTTGGCATTAAAGGAAACTAACAACTATGAACTAGATTTACAGCATTTGAAATACATTTGGCAACAACATGCACTTTGAGAGTGCAGACAGCCCATTTCAGGCGCGCTAAGAACATATATTTTTCCACGATTTCAGCACTCAGGTTAACCATACCTAAATAGACACAAAATACTGCATTACACAAGACTACCCGAATGTACTCGAATGATTGAAAAAATAAATGTTTTTAAGCTAAATTATTGGTAAACACAGTTTATGTACCGTATAATAATTTACGTAAAACCGCGAGTAATGAATAAAGTTTTCATCAATTAATATATTCTGTAGACATACCCTCATCCGCTCTCTTTTCCTGAAAGCTGATCTGTCCAGTTTTGGAGTTGATGTCAGCAGGCCAGGGAAGCTAGGGTCTTTATTGTTGGAAATACATCTGCTTTGAGTGTCGCAGGATATCCACACATTCTTGCCATCTCTGTCGTAGCATAGCTTTCGTCGGTAAAGTGTGCGGAACAAACGACTGACCATTTCGTCGGCTTTCCTCACACCCTCGTATTTTGAACAAATTTCGTCCAATTTCTTGCCACTTTCGCATCTTTGGGCCACTGGTGCAACTTGAATCCGTCCCTGTTCGTGTTGTTACACCCTCCGACAACACACCGACGAAAGTGAGAAAATGGCGGATTGCTTCCCGATGTGACGTCACGCTCTGAGAGCGAATAAGAGAAAGGCGTTTAATTCGCCAAAATTTAGAGTTCAGAAATCGGTTAAAAAAATATATGGTCTTTTTTCTGCAACATCAAGGTATATATTGACGCTTACATAGGTCTGGTGATAATGTTCCCCTTTAAATACTGTTGAGAACTTGCTATTTATTTATTTACCCGTCCACACGCTGTGCGAGTTATATTCCATATACATGCTGCTGATGATGACTCCTTTTTCTTTCTTCATTCTTGTCACAAATTTCTCCATCAGTTTGCCCCTGTTAGCTCTGTACACATGTCGCTGCGTACTTACTACTTCTACTGAGTACTGCTGCTATTGAGCTGCAGGCTTGTGTATCGTTCTAACATGAATACTCGAGCGTAAACTCAAATAACAAAAACGACCCCCTGACACCTTACTCCACCCCCAAAGGGTCTTGACCCACTCTTTGAGAAAAACTAAAGCAAAGGACTTTAGTTAAGTAAGGTGTGACAGCTTCCTTAGAGTGAGTTGCTCCCAAATGTCCGGCTTGTAAAAGGTGTCCCCTTGGGGGGGATTTGACTGAAAATACTTCAGAACCACCGTGGGTTTTTTGTGTCTGAAGGCAGACTTACAGTTTTGTGTGCGTGGTGTTTTCATTGACAATACCTTACATGTGCAAAACAGCGCCCCAAAAATCGAAGTAAATCAAAGAAACTTGAACTATCAAAGTAATACAAAACAAACTATCCACACACACATACAGCACCTATTTTGGGCAGCATGTCAAACTAAACTATTGTTGCAACTTACTCAATGTACACTAAATTTGGTAATTTTTTGCAAAAAAATGACTTAGCTTAAATATGTGATTTTGAATCCAAATAAGCATTATTCGACCAACTTCTATCAGCACCCTACGAACAGCTGTGATAAACTAAGGACATCAATTTGACAAAATGATAACTAATAAGCGCTGTTCACCGACCCAATGCTTAAAGTATAGTGCCCTTTCAAAGCAGACAAATATGACCAAACACTGTATGTATTATGCTGACTAATCATAACTCTGCTCTTAGCAGCCAAACAGCAAGTACTCATGTAGTATGTCACCCATAATGTCCAACTATTTCTGCAGAACTTCAGTTTTCACCTTCTTTTACAAAATGACATATTGTAAAATACTCCCAGATCACTTCCAGCATAAGAAATACAGTCGTACACACACTAACATAATATACTGCCTTGAGGCCTTGAGGCGTAAAATGATTATATAAACAAAAATCAGGTGCAGGTTTTGTTTGGTGTCCTCGGGGCGGTTATACGAATAACGGAGTCATGCTTCTTTCTTTCAAAAACAAAGACCATTGTCTGCTGTTGCCAGAATCAGCAGTCTAAACTATCATCTGTGGTTTGTGAAAATTAAACCTTCAAGCCCTCTCAGCATGAACGTGGTGCCAAGCAAGCCAGCCAGCACAGGGCTCCCCGACCAAGATGCAAGTTGGGAAGCCGAAAAGTTCCTCTTGTGTGTGGTGCAGTTGTTGATTGTTTAGATGATTACATAAAGTTTTCCACCCAAAGTTTTCCTTTAAAGGCTTGCATAACGCAACAGTGCGGTCCATTTAAAATAGTAACAATCACAAATAAACAGCTGTGGTGTAAGAATGAGGGCAAACACTCAGAAATTGGCAGGATAACTCAAAACACAAAATAGGGGGAAATTAGAGGTGCTTGGCATGTACTGTACAGCTTAGTTGCAGAAAAAGCATAAACAGCACCATAGATTTTTACAGAATCTGTCATTTCAGCATATAGTTAACATTCATGGCTATTGCTATTGCTCCTGAGAATAAAAAACTCACAAAACCCAGAAAGTCATTGGAGGCTGTTATGTAAATGCTACATTGACAAAGTTTAGGTGATCATGTTGTCTTATGTTCAGGATCTTTTTAGTTATAAATCCAAACCAACTGGTGGCGTCAAATGACTTCTCCCCAAATCAGGCTGTGCTTTTCATCCTGTCACTCACGCATACTAGTGATGTGGTAAAACTGACCTTAGTTAGCAAACAACGTAGGCGTTTGATGCTAATTATAAGATAACAATGGTCAATGAAGCAAAGTCAGCAAACAACTGTCAACCTGCTCAAAAAGTCCATCAATTTATAATAACAATAGTTGCCTACAATGGTCTTTAATGGTCTTGAAAATGAAGGGTTGTTTTATATTTGAGTAAATACTTTTTTTATCGTAAGTCATATAAATATCTTCATTATTTCGGACAACATAAATTAAATTGAAGATGTCCACTGTTAAAGTCAAACTCACTGTTTCATATGACCCGCATACAAAAGTAACTTTGTTTTCTGTTTATTTAACAATGTACAATGCAGGGCGTTTCGCAGAGGTGTCTTCTTTCCCACCTATCAATTTTAATATAAGCCTCCCCTGACGGCATCTTTTGGCGTCGTTGCTGGAAACTGATGCTTCTCTGACTTAGCATCCTTTGAATATTTGAACAGAAGTACCATTATTCCAAAGTTGTTGGTTTCCTGTGGTATGAACACACATATGCAGCGTTTATGTAATGTCTGCACAAAGACTCTTTTTGTAGAGCAACATGATAGAAGCAGAACAATGCCAGTTTGAAAACTATAAATGCTAAATGTATGCATGTCTCCCCCCTCCTCTTGCGAGGAGGTGAACTTCATAGCCCCTGTCTGCAGTGGTCTCGATGCCGTTCTGTCTGCGCTCTGTCAGAACAGCACATCCATTGTTAAAGGGCTGCCCTACCTTTCCGCGAGGTCAGTGGACTACAGATAGCGGAAAACACAGGCTGAATCATTCCATCTGGGGCAGGCAGGGAAGGGGGCGATAGATCCTAAAGATGGGGAGGGATAGGTGGGTCAGGGAGAAAATTAGAAGGCAGAAAGGGGTAACGGAGGGGAGAGGAAGAAAAATAGTGATTGAGAACAGACTCGGGGGAAGTTGCAGTCGAAGAAAAAAGGGAAAAAGAGACAGGTGAAGATGTGGGGAAGTAATTACCTGTGTAAGTTTGTCTTTGTTGTGCTCAGCGATGCATTGACAGAGAGGATGGAGAGAGGCCAAGTGGTCAAGGATAATTACCTTAAGCGCAGGTTCACTTGCTTTTGATCCTCTCCCCGTGACGGATGATGAGGCTCAGTCTTGAACAACCTATTAGCTACATAATTCATCTTCACCACACAGCATCGCGCCACCGAGAAGCGACTGCTCATTTTATTCACCTCATTTGAACTGATCACTGCCTGTCAAATGCCTTGCCAAGGAAGTTATTTTGATTCACCACACACTGTTAGCTATCCATGACCACAAGCTGACTGAGCAGAGGTGGTCACATGTGTAAAGAGTGAGCTCCTGCAGATGTTTCTCTGACCAACCAAACCCAATATCTGGCTTTAAAGAGATTTAAGGGAATGTCTTCATTTAGACTTAGAGACTCAGACTTCCTTTTATTGTCATTAAAATGTTAACTTTACAGTACAGATAAGAACAACATTTTGTTGCATTAGCTTGTTGTAGTGCAGGATAAAAGAGCAATAAGGTGCAGATATAAATAAATAGACTACTTTACAGATATATATATTGCACTTTTGCATATGCATCCACGTTTATGGATGTATGTTGTATTGTCTTTATATTCCAGCGAGTTAATCCGTTTTTGGGGGGAATTGAGGGGATTATTATGATGCGTTCAAGAGTCTTATGGCCTGAGGGACGAGGCTGTTACAGATCCTGTAGGTTCTGTTACGGAGTCCAGCAGTGAAAACAGTCCTTGGCGGGGGCGGGAGGAGTCTCTACAGATTTTCTGAGCCCTGGTCAGGCAGCGGCTTTTTGCGATTTCCTGGATAGGACTGCTGAGCTCTTTTTACAAGAGCTCCAGTGTGTAGGGACCAGGTCATATTGTCAGTTATCTGCACCCCCAGGAACTTGGTGCTGCTTACGATCTCCACTGCTGTGTAGTTGATAAAGAGTGGAGTGTTGCTGGACTGGTGCCTCCTGAAGTCGACGATGATCTCCTCGGTCTTGTCGACATTCAGGACTGACATTCAGGACCAGGTTGTTGGTTCTGCACCAGTCAACCAGATGTTTCACCTTCTCCCTGTAGTCCTGTGTTGTAACAGATGAGGCCCACTACTGTTGTGTCGTCCGCATACTTCACAATGTGGTTAGTAGTGGACCTGGCGCAGCAGTCATGGGTCATCAATGTGAACATTGGGGGGAGCCGGTGCTGGGGTCCGTTTCCGCTGCTGTTCACATTGATGACCTTTACAGTGGTACCTTGGTTTTTGTTAGTAATCCATTCCAGAAGGTCAGACAAGGACACACTCGTTTGAAAACCGAATCCATTTTCCTCATAGGAAATAATGCAAATCATTACAATCCATTTCCAGACACCCAAAAATATTAAAACCATACACTTTAAATATCAGTTATTAATTATAATTGTAAATGCAGAAAACAGTGCAAAATACGTCTTATAGTTGTCCCTCACCACATCATGTGCTTCAAACTTGTATACGTTTTAAAGCCTAAAAAAAGGCTGAATAATATTAATATAACAGTAGTATTGGCTACTAGATGAGACCAAGCCAATCAGAGCACATTGTTGAGGCACTGATTGGCTCAACCTCAGGCAGCATTGCTATATTGGATTAATCGATTGTAAAGGTGACTAAATGGGTGTAATTTCATAGCTAAAGGGCTCTCGTAAAGTTAAAACCCGTATTTAGAAGGTCCTAAACATGTTTTTTTATTCTCTAGCTTTGAAAATATTCTATTAATGATGAATAATTCCTATATTTAACAGAGATTAAATTACCACGTTAAGGCCCAGAAACAATTTACAGCAATAAACAAAGGTTTACTGTCATGATGAAGAAAATTAATAAATGAACATTTAACTTCACTTTTACTCATGCTGGTGAAGACGGCGATTACGGGGAGAGCCAAGCGACGCCACCTTTTTATTTTGCTACGAGCAGATGTGTAAAGAAAAATGTACAGACTGAGACACTTAACCATGAGATTATTTGTTTGGACTGTTGCTTCCACGAAATGATACGTAGGCAAACAGACTTGTTAGTTTGGCGGAAATATTTCGGCATACATTTTCTTTAAAAAACACTAAAGAGTAGGGTGTATGAGAACAAAAGCTCCACCATACCCGTGTTTGTTGTAAAAATGTGCCAAAAGGTAAAAGAAATAATAATAAGTGAGATTGAAAATGGGTGGGCAGCACGGTGAAACAAAGGTTAGTTAGTGCCTTGTGCCGCACAATAAAAAGGTCCTGGGTTCAATCCCCTGGCTCGTGGTCTTTCTGTGTTGAGTTTGCATGTTCTTCGGGTACTCCGGCTTCCTCTCACTTCCAAAGACATGCACCTGGAGATAGGTTGATTGGCAACACTAAAATGCCCCTAGTGTGGGAATGTGAGTGTGAATGTTGTCTGTCCATCTGTGTTGGCAACTTGTCCAGGGTGTACACCGCCTTTGCCCGAATGCAGCTGGGATAGGCTCCAGCCACCCCAGCGATCCCGAGAGGGACAAAATGGATGAATGGATGGAAAATTAAAGAATGGATGGCTCAAAACTTAGTACTTATCTTTTTTTTTGCAATTTTACAGGGTTAAGGTCACAAAAAGCAATATTTTTTCTGTCTGCATTATGCACAAGGTGTTTTTGGCTAGTCTAGGTAGAGTGTGCAGTCAGACATATTCAACACCCACACATTACTTTGCACAAACCTACATGTGCTTTCTTAAGCGATATATTCTCAGACATAGACTGGCTCCAATACACTTTCAATGATACACTAATTCGACAACATGCTCAAACCCGCTCCAGATTCACTCAGCAGGTTTTTGCGTCTTTGATTTGCCTGACCAGCTTTATATTGTTTTTTTTTAAAGATATTTTTTGTATATGTGGTATGCGCCCTGATTAGGTAGATAAATATATCCCCAAGGCAAGAGAGCAGAGCAAAGGAATAATACTGAGCCTTCTCTTGCCTCGACACATCCTTAGCAATGGAACTCAAATCCGCTTCATGCATTTTAACAGGCCCGATTAGGAACAAGGTTAACAAGTGCTTTCGCTGCCGGGCTGAAACGGATATTAAGTGCTTTTGCAAAGCTGCCATTTGGTTTGTTTTCTCAGCCCCTCTGAGATAAAAAAAAAAGCTTTGATCGCTTGCCGTAACTACACAGGAGTCAGGTTTAGGCCTACTTGACATCCTAAAATCTGAAAATAATTGGAGTGTTAAACCAGCTCAGTTCCAGTGCTGGATGAGTGTTAATTGTTACTAAAGTATTATGACCATAGGAACTTTTGTGACCACTCTTCTTTATGTGTTTTTATTTTATTTTGCTCAAATGTGTTGTGTGTAAGTTCATGTGTGCATGCACCAGGGTCATGGAGAGTTCCAAGCTTTTTTTCCCAGTCTCTTTGGCTATGCTGTGTGATAGTCAGAGAATAATGGCCTCAAGATGACAGAGTTAACACAGCGATTATGGCTTTTCACCCTCATTCCACTGCTGTGTGGGTGCCCACTGTGTGTTCTTGTCATATTGACTGTGTTCTCCTTTCTGTCTCATTCAGCGACATATTTGATGCCATGTTCCCCGTCACCCACATCGCTGGGGAAACAGTGATCAAGCAAGGTATGTACAAGCCAGTTTCAATCTGCATTCATACAATAATATATCACTTTCAACTGTGTAACAACCACACCATTGCCAACATTAGTGGTGTGCAGGCCAGCAAGACAAGACAGAAAGAAACTTAACAAATATGTTTTCTAAGAACCCAAAATACTGCATACTGCAAGAATAGCAATTTAATGCGAAAAAGGTTGCGTATTTATACCCACTCTTTCAACCATGCGTAGAGCTCAAGCAAAGTTTTTCAAATACGGGATGGTGTCACCACGAAATAAAGCTCATACTCACATGAAAAAACATATGCTCTAGAACAGTGGTTCTCAACCTTTTTTCAGCGATGTACCCCCTTTGAACATTTTTTAATTCAAGTACCCCCTAATCAGAGCAAAGCATTTTTGGTTGAAAAAAAGAGATAAAGAAGTAATATACAGCACTATGTCATCAGTTCCTGATTTATTAAATTGTATAACAGAGCAAAATATTGCTAATTTGTAGTGGTCTTTCTTGAACTATTTGGAAAAAAAGATATAGAAATAACTAAAAACCTGTTGAAAAATAGACACGTGATTCAATTATAAATAAAGATTTCTACACATAGAAGTAATCGTCTACTTAAAGTGCCCTCTTTGGGGATTGTAATAGAGATCCATCTGGATTCATGAACTTAATTCTAAACATTTCTTCACAAAAAAATATATCTTTAACTTGGATATCAAAATATTGAGCTGTATCAATGTAGTTATAACATGTAGTTTTAATGTGGTGGGTCATTGAAGTATTGTTTATTTTGATCATTTGTTGTTCAATTATAACTATGAAAAAATAGGTCAGGGGGTGCGGTGCGTCTTTTACTTTGTGTGTGGCCATACAGTGAAAATATATATTTTTTGGACTAAAGACCAAAAATTGCAGCACAATATTTAGTTAGATAAACATCTTTTTATGAATTTAAGAAATTATTATATTGAACTTTTCAATATATTTTTTAGACTTTAGGAGCTCATAACACAAATTGGAGTTCAAATGTTTGGATCTCACGCAGCATATATCAAAAATATATTATTATTAGCACTCAAATATTTGTATATGGTATAAACTATGCAAAAAAAATATTTATTGTGTGAATAATATATTGAAATTATCTAGCATGTGTGCCAATTACCTACTATAGTTTATCAATCAATCAATCAATCAAAGTTTATTTATATAGCCCTAAATCACAAGTGCCTCAAAGGGCTGCACAAGCCACAACGACATCCTCAGATCCCCACATCAGGGCAAGAAAAAACTCAACCCAATGGGATACAATGAGAAACCTTGGAGGGAACCGCAGATATGGTCCCCTCCAAGGTCCCCCACACCCCACCCCCACACCCTCGGGCGCCCGGTGCAATGGACGTCGAGTGGATCTAGTTAATAATGTGAGAGTCCAGTCCATAGTGGGGCCAGCAGGGGATCATCTTGAGTGGAGACAAGTCAGCAGCGCAGAGACGTCCCCAACTGATGCACAGATGAGTGGTCCACCCCAGGTCCCTACTTTGAACAGCTAGTGCATCATCTGTGGTCAACCTAATAACCTCTCCACGCAGGAGAGGGGGGCAGAGCAGAAAATATACGGCAGATCAACTGGTCTAAAAGGGGGTCTATTTAAAGGCTAGCGTTTAGTTTTTAAAATGTTGTTTAAATATTGCTCAGGATTACTACTTGTGTCATGAAACAGAATGTCTGCTTTAATTATTTCACAAAATAAATAATAAGTATTTAGGACTTGGCATACAGAAAGCTAAAACTAGTTTTTTTTTCTTCATCTCAGCAACAGTTCTCAGTCACGGGGGAGCTTAGACTATGACTGGGCAAATATTGACATTCAAATTTCAATTATATTTATTAGAAATGACCACACTTCGCCCTCCGAAAATATTTTGTTACTTTGCTCGACGTTATGAGCGCCAATCTAAAATTGATTGCCTTTTTTTTTGGAGTCGCCATCTCAGACTTCCTTCCAACACGTGATTCTTCAACTCATCATCATATATGTCAGAGGAGTAGTATGAGGGCACCGGTGAGGAACTCTTCTGAGCACATTTTACTGCAGAAATTATTTATAATAAGAAAAGTGTGTACAAGTGTGAGCAGCATGGTTTAATAAATCTGATTTTTTTTTATGCGTGCTAAAAATTGTGAGGTTTGTGCTTACTCAATGTCTTACTCAGTTCCACGCACAGTATTGTAAATGAGGCCCGAGCGTTGCACAGGTTGTTACTGGAATCCTCTTCCATTCCTCCACGATGACATCACTGGTTGATAAAGCTGTGAATCATGGGGCACCACACGATTTGATTCGATTCGATACTTGGGGAGTATCGATTAGATTCAGGATCGATTTTCGATTCAAATCGATTCTTGATTCAAAATCAACACTTTTTTTAATGACTAAGGGTGCCAGTTTTATGGTTATCGACATTCCTACACAAAATAGATAAACAGCTCTGATAAGTTTTTATATCACTTAAAAGAAAACTGTTTTTGTTGATAAAAAATATACCCACACATTTAAAAAACAGTCAACTTTGCTAAGGTAACAAGAGAAGTATCCAACACATCTCTTTTCTAAAAGTAAATCTGTACAGCAAATATGTGCATCCAGTGGCTGGACAAGACAGATTACAATATATATATTTTACTTTTTTTAATCGATTAAGAATCATTACAAATAAGAATCACAATTAATTCGAAAATCTAATTCTTTTGGACACCCCCTACTGATTGATGCGTTTCTATCCACCTTCCATCTGCTTGAGGATGCTCCACCGGTGCTTGATTGAACTTAGGTCTGGAGGCCACTCCCTCACTTTCAGCTTGGCGCTTGTCATCTTGGAGGTGTGTTTGGGCTAGTTATTATGTTGGAAAACTGCCATGCGGCCCAGTTTCCAAAGTGAGGGAAACCACACACATGCTCAAGCACTCCCCACAGCATCTCAGAGACAAGGTCCAGGAGTGTTTGAGTCCAAATTTGGAGATAATGAGTCTGGCCGGTTTGCAGGGCCCCCCTCTGTTCCAGAGGAGCCATTGTTATATACACTATAGACTTAAGGTATGCGGTGTAAATAGACCTGACGTCATTGCTCATGCCTTGACTACCGTACAACTTTAAGAGCCCATCCATGCTACTACTGGTCCATATAACTCTATTTAGACACGGGCTGGAAGTTATTGACTTTAGCTCAAGTCATATTTAAACAAAGGAAGCATTTACTGGAGTGTGAATTCCAGCGTATTTTTTTGGGTAGTGTGAAGGCCAAAATATAGCAAATACTTAACAGTTTTACTGGGAAGTTAAATACCGGTAGTATGAATGACAATTAGACTGATTGTACCAGGCCTAAATGTGCATGTGCATGTGTGTGCGCGTGTGTGTCTACAAATTGTGTTCAAATGTTTGCCTAAACTCAAAGGCATGAGAAAGAGACCCAAAGTGATAAAAGACAGGAAGAGCAGAAGAAAAGAAAGACAGAGTGAGAGGGAAGAGAGATACACCAGATGAAAGAAAGAGAGAATTGGGAGGGGGCCAGGTTGCAGCAGGTCGTGTGTGTGTGTGTGTGTATGTGTATGCGAGTCTGGGGGTCTCCACCAGGACAGGCCATCAGAGAGACAAGGAGCGTTTTTGTCTGACAAATAGAGCTGTATGATGAACGAGCACCCTCCACTCAGTATTAATTAGCCGTGTGAACTCCTGTGAACTTTACACACCGAGTGCAAGGAGCCTTTCAACTCCTCAGGTGAACACGGCCACAACCATGCATATATATACACACACACACAGAGACATATAATCACCCTCTTTTTAGTACCAACACATGCATACACATGTATACTTGTGTCACGCATGCTTATGTGTTATTACCCACTTGAGTATCTATTGTTGTATTGGATGCAGGGCAAGGTGCAGCTTCACACTGTTCATATATGTGACAGTCTGTCTTTTCTGATCATTTCCCCTGAGCCCTATGTAACGGATAGCATAATTAAAGGCAAGGCATTTTTCATGCTTATCTCCAGACAAAATGCTTTTAGGGATCATCAGGTAATCAGTTCTCATGGATCGTTTTGCGTTGATTAGAAAAGCAAGGAATGCTTTTGTCATTAACACACGAGATATTCCTTCAACAAACTCGAGTCTTACTGGTAGTACCCATTTGACTGTCTCCGACAAATTAGTCCGACAAGGAAGCAAATATATTTCGAGCTTAACCATCCAGATTGTTGAGTCAGGACTAAACAGAAGAAATTACCTACTCAGTGGCCTAGTGGTTAGAGTGTCCGCCCTGAGATCGGTAGGTTGTTGCTTGGCACTCAGCATCAAGGGTTGGAATTGGGGGTTAAATCACCAAAAATGATTCCCGGGCACGGCACCGCTGCTGCCCACTGCTCCCCTCACTTCCCAGGGGGTGTTCAAGGGGATGCGTCAAATGCAGAGGACAAATTTCACCACACCTAGTGTGTGTGTGTGTGAAAATCATTGGTACTTTAACTTTAACTTTAAATTGAAACACGTCAAACACAGTTTCCACAGCCGCTCAATATTTTTATGGATAAATGTTTGTCGTTTGGGTGCATGTAGCAGCATGCCACGGTGTATAGCTGCAGCTTGTGTGAGGCTGACTAACACTATGGAAGGGCTTAATTTGTCTGCTAACTGTTAACAGGTAGGACATATTTTTAATGGTTTGTTTCTCTAGTTTAATAGTCCGCATCTCCTCCTTTGCACTAACTTTGTTAGGTCCGATGGTTAGAAGGCAAGATGTCGACGTGCACTTTAACCATCTAAACAAAGCAGAAACACAAATATGTAACAATATATAAACTCTTTATTGCTTAAACAGTTTTGTTTCTTGTGTAAATCAAATTAGAACACAAATGTGTAACAATATATTAACTCTTTATTGCTCAAATGGCACAAACCTGTTACAAATATTACTTCAACCAACAGTGGAAATGCTCATAGCTCAAGGTATGCTTGCAACTTAAGAGAGAGCGAGAGACAGTTTGTGTCTCAAATTACTCATAAGTCAAGGTAAGTTGAGGTCCCGGTATATTTTCATACCATGTCCATCTATATCTGACCCCCAATGTTCTGTTCAAGGCAACAGCACAGAGAGGTCCAACTATAAGAACAAAAAAAGATTCAGATGACAACATTGTCAACATTGTCTACACAGTGTAATTTGCATGCCTTGCTAATACCATGTGCATGTGGCTGTTACCCGATTATAAAGAATCTCATGAAGACATTTAAACGTCACTATCTAACTAAACTATCACCCCAATGCTAAAATGTTTTAATTTAAAACACATGTATGCACGTACAACACTTAAGACCTTTAGTGTATCAGCATGTGGAATTCAATTATGGAATGGACTAAGCAAAGAAATCAAACAATGTACTAATATTATCCAATTCAAGAAACACTTCAAACTTAAAGTGTTTACAAAGTACAAAGAAGAAGAACCATGATAAATATTCTGAATCAATTCCATCCATCCATCCATTCTTTAATTCTCAAAATAATTTTACTCATTTCATCATATGAAATATAACTTAATTCACCAAATATTATTTATTTATTTATTTTTATTGTGATTACTTATGGAGTATATTATGAATAAATTGAGAACAGGAAGTGAACAAAAGTTTTAGCAACTGTTATGTAAAAGAAAAGGGGTAAGATTAATTAAGCTCTGCTTCTTCCTACTCCTTTTCGAACATGTTGAAAAGAGAAACTGGAAATTGTGATGTATCATGTTGTATGCTTGCATGTTCGAAATAAACTCAAACTCAACTCAACTCATTTTGTAGATAATCGTATTCATCTTGATATATGAAATATAACTTACCTCACTAAATATTATTGCTTTATTTTGAATGTTATTACATATGGAGTATATTAATTGTGCATGAATTGAGATGAGGAAGTGAACAAAAGTGTTAGCAACTTCTATGTAAAGGAAAAGGGGTAGGATTAAATAAGCTTTGCTTCTTGCTACACCTTTTCGAACATGTTGAATAGAGAAGCTGGAAATTGTGATGTATCATGTTGTATGCATGCATGTTTCAAATAAAGTCAAACTCAATACTCATATTTACTTGCGTATGCATAATCGTTACTGTTTTATACATCTGTGTATGTGTAAAAGCTATAGAAAATGGAAGTGATCAATATTGCCAAGATCAAGGATTTGTCGGGTAAAAAACAGCCGTCCTTTATGCCTCAAAGTATAAACAAAGGGAAACAGTAGCATGTAGCCTGCATTGCAGGCAGGACAATTAAGACATCTTTTGCTAAGACTGAAGGCATCAGCATGATCAACTAGGGAAGGACTGAATGTTTTGTATGTCACTCCATACATACGTATTCTGAAAAACTTGCATTTTTCGATGATCACCTTTTTAAAGTCCATGTAAGCGTGTCCGATCTGATTAATACAATTGTCTGATTACTCCCAGTTGTCAGATGGTCATATTAACTTGGGGCACTGTGAATTAATTCCACACAAAACTCTGTTATGTGAACCACTACAATACCAACTGCCTCTGAGTCAGGTCTGTCCCACGTTATACATTATTTTAATCTAATGTCTTGTACGCCTTTTGTTTCTCTTTTTTCTCTCTCTGCCCTCCAGGTGATGAAGGGGACAACTTCTATGTGATTGACCAAGGTGAAGTGGATGTAAGTGGCCTTCAAGTAACACTAATGCACTTATTTTCGTAATTAAAGAGAGTTTAAGCACAGCATAGGGGGATTTTGGAACCTGAAGGTTTTCTGAAGAGATGTCCTTAGAAGGTTTTCAGAGGGAAACTACAGCCTTCACCAATCATGTTGAAACAATGTTCCCCTGTAACAATAGACAGGTTGTATTCGGTGGCCTCCGTTTTTGTTCTCTTTCCGAGTTCAGTTCCACTCTGATGCCAATCTGAGGGTCTTACTGCAGAGGGTGCGCATGGCCAAGCAGACAAACTGAGAACACCTTTTGTCTTTGCGCGTCTAACAGTAGAATTAAGTGGAGAGATAAAGCAGTAGACGACGGAGTCAAACAGGAAGTGGCCTTATCAGCTTACACTACAGGGCGCTTTCATAGTTGGAGAGAAGCCGATTGGCAAGGTTTGCTGCGCAAAGCCACATCACTGGACCACCTGAGAGATGCACAAACACAAAGAGCACAAAGATGTGACATTGTACAACCACTAGTCAGCAAACGTTGCCTAATGTAAAGGGGATTTTTTTTCCTTTTTACATATTTTACCGTGTCCACAGCTATGCGCGTAGTTCATGGAATTTAAAATAGTTTGTTTAAACACATTTGTACCTACACAAGCAATTATTTTGCAAGGGCATGCTTTTTCCATCCAGTTATTTTCCTATTCATACTGTATGGTATTTAGGAATACAAAGGGATAATTGTTTTTAAAGGAAAATAAATGGAAGTAAGTAAAATAACCAACATTACTTTTAACACAACAGGATTTAACAAATGCCACAACACACATGATGAAATATCAAATAATTCAATTTACTGATTATTTTATGTTGAGTAACTTTATTGCTGATTGAGATCATTTTAATTCACCTTACTGCAGGCCAGGACAGTAAAACCCTATTTTCTGTGTGCGCTGACACAGCACTTTCACAAATATGTTTTATTTTCCCTGCTAACATAATCATCTTTTGAAAGCCTTCCCAGGTTATTGTGACGGATGAGTCTACTGTGGTCGACTGAGCCTTAAATGATCGCCAGCAACAATAGGCACTAAATGAATAACCTCACTTCTATTGCGCCCCTTTGTGTGATTAAGTCAACAGGATAGTGCAGTTCATGTCGTTGTACGTTACAATCAATGTATTTTACATCGAAAAGTAGCTCCTTCTCCCCTGAATCAAAGGGATGGCCCTAACAAGAGAAGAAAAGCTAAATAAAAGGCATTGATGGCTTGACAAGAGGGATAGAAAGCCTTTTAGAGTGTCTCATCTGATGGATTAGCAGGGATCAAATGCTTAGGGGACGCCAAACGGGAGCATATCACATTGCCCGGAAAGAAGAAGAGTCTAAAGAGGATGACTTAAAGTGCATAAGAATGTTGGAAGCGCTACAAAAACACAAGAATTCTGAAAAACTACACCAATAATCTAAACCAATAGTCCCCTAACAACCGAATTTGGCTGTTGTAACGGAATGTGAAAAGCCACATTTACCACAGGACAGTTGGGTAAATATTAATCTTGGCGTTTTGATGCAGAACGTTCAGCTACAAAAATAGTGTGACTTACCATATAAGCGAGACAGCAATTAATTTGGAATTCAACTGGAACACAGTACAATGGACCAATCCGTGGATAGCTTTTAGTGTGCTTCGCTCTACCACTGCCAATGATGGTAGTTCTACAAACTGGTACTGAAAAGTGGGATGTTCCGATTGGGATAATTTTGGTCCAAACCGTACCACTTGATGGAAATAAGGCTTAAGGGACAAATCAACAGTTTTGACCAATGCTCTGCATTTTCCTTGCCGTCTCCCTAGGTGGATGTGAATGGAGAATGGGTAACCAATATTGGAGAAGGCGGTAGTTTTGGTGAGCTGGCCCTTATCTACGGGACTCCCAGAGCTGCCACGGTGAAGGCCAAGACGGATCTGAAGCTATGGGGGATCGACCGGGACAGCTACCGTCGCATCCTTATGGTAACACACACAGTTGTCCATTCTTACGTAATACATATTCATCCCGAATGCTCCACAGGCAGCAGTATGAATGGGTGGACCGCTGCTTAAAAGTTTATTTCTGCAGTTATAAAAAGCTTGGTCCAAGACAAATTGCTGCCCCAATCTTCAGAGATTTAGAGATTTCATGTATGTATTTGAGACTTGTTTATTATTATTAATAATCAACATTACATTAATCACCCAAAGACTCACTGACGCAGTGAGCTGTGCTTATCAGGCTGCAGTCAGTACCAGTTCAACACTTGCCAGAGTGAACATAAATTAGGAAAAGTAGCAGCTGCAGCAACTTCAGTTTTTTAGTTTACAGCATTTAGTCAACATCAAGGCTATCTATTCAACTGGCTCAGATATGACACCAAACCGGCCCGCAAGTTCTTTGGAGAGACTAACATTTTTGCAGCAAATTCATACACTAGAGCGCTGTAATTTAGATCAGTGTTCCTTAACTATACAGCCGTGGCCCAAGCAACCCCGAGGGCCACCAAAACATATCTGTGTTCATCTGTGGTCTCTATGGGCCCCAGCGATACTCAGATGTAAAACACTTTTCCACCACTTGGAGCAGTATTGCATCAGTCAGTTGACTGAGTGATGAATATTTATGATTAATTTAGTTTGAATTTATTTAATTTAACGCTGCATAATTGCATGTAAATTAATTTTTAATCCATTTTTTAGGACTCCCTTCTTTTGCAGTACTGTATATGAGATAAGTATTTATTTTATAATCAGCCTGACCTAATTTGTTCAGCATGTCATTATATGTGCTGGTTTATAATAATCTTTATGATTAACACATTGGTTTTATATCATTTGACAAGTGTAGACATGTTATACTGTAAGTAGGTTAGGTATGATTAATGGATAATGAAAGTTTGCTACTTCAGTGTTAATATTTGAGTGGCACCGGGCTCCTCTGTACTGAAAAAGATTTGGGCTGAGATTAAAAGGTTAAGAACTCCTGTTGTATGGACAACGTTATTTCCTCCTCCTCACTCACCTTAAAAATGTATTAACTCCGACAAATCAAATAAATGGTTTTCAGGAATATACAAATTTAGACTTATAGTGACGGCCTCTAAAGCAAATTAGTTGAATATTCCTGATCTGCATATTTTGGCTTTCGTTCCGTAGGGTGGGTTATTTTGTAGTCATACTTAATAAAATAAAGTAAATAGACTTGAGTTACAAACGTGTGGGATTCCATTTTTAGGCTACTTTATTACATGCATTGTTTGGCTGTATGATAACCAAGACAGTATACAGGATGAAAAACCAGGACAATATTCTGGTGAACTGTTTTCTTCAAATCAAATCATACGAAAAGCGGGTCTTACAAAAAATCAGCTACCAAAGTACTGTATTTGTTTGAAGTACCGTATTTTCCGGACTATAAGGCACACTTAAAATCTTTTTTTTCCCCCTCAAAACTCAACAGTGTGTGACCATCATTATTTTCTGTTTGTTTCCTTGTTTTTGTATTTACTTCCCGTCAGTGCTCTTATTTTGTTCCATTTCCTGTTTGTTCAGCGGAGCACTGTTTTTTCCTCACCTGCCGTTAATTGGCAGCCGGTCCACACCTGCTGCCAATCAGCATACCGGTATGTTCTATTTATGCCTTGTCTCGAGCACTCCTCAGTGCTCGAAGATCGCCTTATGTTTGGAACGCTTACATGCAAGACTGCTTCTTTTCCCTCTCTGTTTTGAGTAATAAAACTAATCTTACCTTCTCATCATCTGCTGGTTCCTGCATTTTGGGGTCTCAAAAACTGCAGCCATGCAAGTTCCTAACACAGTGCGCCTCATAACCCGATGCGCCTAATGTACGGAATAATTCTGTTTTTGCTTACCGACCTCAAAGCTATTTTATATAGTAAATGAAGGGTGACCAGTAGATAGCAGTCAAACATAAGAGATACCTGTAGGCTGCAAAATAATGGCGGTCACACACAAGAGATAGGTGTAGATTGCAATATGACTCAAGTGAACAACAACATTTTATATGTTCCATGGAAAATATAGAACATTACACACGTCGCTCAAAAATCTATCAAAATGTTTTAGTACGACTTTGGTAATCTATGAAGCCACACCGCTTGAAGGATTGTACTGTGCTTCAACATACGAGTATTATTATGGTGTGTGTATAAAGTAAGACATATTATCTGGCGTTTTGTTTCGCAGTATTATGCAAAAGCAACTTTTTTTACCTTCTGGTACCTGCTGATCTGTATTTGGGATCTGCATAAGTCCTGAAAAATTATGCGCTTCCGCTTTTGTAGTCCGTGCTGACACCGTAGTCGATAAGCTTCTTCTTTTTCTCTATCTTCTTGTTATGTGACATTCATCCTCCGCTGTTGCCATTTCTAATACAAAGTACTGTAAAGTTCTTACTTATATCTGCCATGAAAGCGCTAAAACATACCGGTGTAGTGAGTTTACATTATTCACCCAAGGAACTTTAGTTTTGGTCAGATGGTTTTTCACGGAACACATTTCCGGCGGATGAGGAGATGATGCTCATTAAAACAGTTAGCTCCATCTTTTGACAATTCTTCCACTCCTGTCCTTGCACGCTACACTGCTACAACAAAGATGACGGGGAGAAGATGTCGAAGGTGAGCCACGTAAATAAGACCGCACACAAAACGGCGCATCCGGAAGAGACTGTCAGAAAGCAACTTGAAGATGATCTGTAAAACATAATTTATGCAACATTTTGACCAAAGAACCACCATTACATGTTATGTAGACCACAAGGAAGTGTTTTCAATGTAGAAAAAAAAAATAATAATATGACTCCTTTAATGCGCCCTATAATCCGGTGTTCCTTATATATGACAAAATATCGAAAATAGACCATTCATCGGCAGTGCGCCTTATAATCCTGTGCGCCCTATGGTCGGGAAAATACGGTAATACAGTCGTCACTAATAGAGATTAAATCCCCAATAAACCTAATAATACAATTCATTAACTTTGCATATTAACCTTATGTTGCATTAATTTTAGAGTTGTATTAATCAAGTGAATGGGAAAAAAAGGAGCCCTGTAGGAGTCGTTCTCGTCAGAATGTCCCAGTGTTTAAGCAATACATTAATGGTGCTCAGTTCCAAATGTTACCTGCACACATATTTTCGTTGATGTTATAATGACTTCCTTCAATGTTGAGCAGACACCTTTCTCCAAATAAATTCCGCAGCCTCCAATTAACCTTTCAAACATCAGTCTTCGCCAGCACTGCAAATGTGTGGTTTCAAATGGTTTACACTCCTTTCTTTTAGTTAGCATGTACAGTTGGCATTGAGCCGCGCTGCCCTCACGTCACCTCTTAAGCTCATAGTTAAGCGAAAGGCACATTTGCCTCGGTAACCTATTGTTCGTGCAACAACACTCTCATTCCTGCGTTGCCTCCAGCAGCTGCAGCAGGAGGGTCGGCTGAAGCGAAATTCCACGATGTAAATCTGTAGTTAATTATTGCTCCCAGTTATTTGTAAAGCACTTTTTTGGCATTCGGCCAGCGTCTCGGCGACGAAACTCAATGCTCGTTATGTGTGGGACCCAGTTTGTTTAATGACAGCAATTAAAGGTCAGACTTGAGACATTGTTTGGCACTTACTGAAAGAGTGTGACATTATTATAGTGCACCATGCCAATAATGGCGGGATCCCACAGGTATATATCTGAAAACCAAACTATTGAATATCACTTGATTCTTAAAGTACTATGCTTCATGTTTTTCTACATCCCCCTAATGCAGGGGTCGGCAACCTTTACCAGTCAAAGAGCCATTTTGACCAGTTTCACAAATTAAAGAAAACAATGGGAGCCACAAAATTCTTTTGAAATTTAAAATTAAATAACACTGCATACAAAGTTTTTTTCTTGCTTTGTGTTATGTATAAACCAGGAGTCTCAGACACGCGGCCCACACCTTAATATGAAAATTGAATGTTAGTGCGGCCCGCGGGTTTTATATGAATGGCGCTTGACAGCGTCATACTTGTCAATCCTCCCGAATTCTCCGGCAGACTATGATTGTCAAGGCAACTGTTCTCTCGAACGTGCCGTGATGGTACAGCTCACGTAAGTGACAGCAACGCATACTTGGTCAACAACCACACAGGTTACACTGACGGTGGCTGTATAAAAAACTTTAACACTCTTACTAATAATGCGCCACACTGTGAACCCACATCAAACAAGAATGACAAACACATTCTGGGAGAACATCCGCGCCGTAACACAACATAAACACAACAGAACAAATACCCAGAATCCCATGCAGCCCTAACTCTTCCGGGCTACATTATACACCCCCGCTACCAAACCCCGCCCACCTCAACCGACGCACAGAGGGGGGGAAGGGGGGATGGGGGTTGATGTGTGAGGGAGCAGGCGGGTGGGGGCAGGGTTTGGTGGTAGCAGGGGTGTATAATGTAGCCCGGAAGAGTCAGGGCTGCATGGGATTCTGGGTATTTGTTCTGTTGTGTTTATGTTGTGTTAAGGTGCAGATGTTCTCCCGGAATGTGTTTGTCATTCTTGTTTGGTTTTGGTTCAAAGTGTGGCACATTATTAGTAAGAGTGTTAAAGTTGTTTTAAATGGCCACCGTCAGTGTAACCTGTGTGGCTGTTGACCAAGTATGCCTTGCTGTCACTTACGTGTGCAAGCAGAAGATGCATATAACAAGAGGCTGGGCTGGCATGCTGTTTATACAGATTGTAGAGGGCGCTAAATGCTGTGCCATCATGGCACGCCCTTATTATTAATGTAAGGGTGAAAATCGGAGAATATTAATCCCGGGAGTTTTCTGCAAGAGGCACTGAAATCCGGAAGTCTCCCGGGAAAATCGGGGGGGGGGGGTCGGCAAGTATGCGGCTGAGCCGCATCAGACTGATCAAAGAGCCGCATGCGGCTCCAGAGCCGCGGGTTGCCGACCCCTGCCCTAATGTAACCCGTTGACAGGTTGAGATAACTGACTCATATAATGAACATTTACGTATAATGACAGTTGGGATGGACCTGCTTGAAAGTTGATTATGCGTTGATGCGATTGAGACCAAAAGGAGTGCACTACTTGGCTGCAGCCAGCAGAGGCGCTTATGATTCAGTCTTAATGATATCAGCTACATCCATGTAGACCTTCTTTGTGCAACATTACTCAGTCCCTTCAGGAATTTGCAATTCATGCAAATTCAACAAATCCCTGTAAATTGCGTACGGCCTTGCAACTTTGTCCAATGCCCGCAATCTCCCCGCACATTTTTGCCAATGGAATTTGTTAATGAACGTCTTAGTTTTTTGTGTAAATGAAGCATGAACAGCAACGTGTAAAAATATATAAACTCTTAATTGCTCGAGCCGAACAATTGTCTTCCTTTTGTTGTACATAAACATTTATTGTGAGGAGAAGGAACATTTGTTTGGGAAAATAATGTGTACAGAAAGCAAAAAGCAAGGCATATAATCAAATCAAATCAAATCAACTTTATTTATAAAGCACATTTAAAATTTACCACAGGGGTAGTTGCCGTGTTAAAGTAACCTCGCACGGAGCCACATAATTGGCCAATAAAACGGAATCCGCAGATAAACGCTAAGTAATATCGGGGAAATTGGCACACATGTGAGTAAAAGGTTGTTATTGTGAGGAGAAGGAACATTTGTTTGGGAAAATAATGTGTCCAGAACGCTAATTCATCCCCAAAACACTCAACCACCTGAACTGAACAATGTCGAGATGATTGATTGATTGATTGATTGATATAATTTTATTTCAAATATGCATAAAGACAAGAGCAAGCCTGATCCAATACAGTGCTATAGCCTTAACAGACATTATAACAAAATGAAAACAATGGAAAAGAAAAAAACAAAAACAAATGAGCATTGGACTTTCTTTTTTTTTTCTTTTTTTCTTTTTTACATATTTGAAAAGGAGTGAGAAGAAGTTTACACTTATTTAATCCCACCCATCCATCCATCCATTTCCTACCGCTTATTCCCTTTGGGGTCGCGGGGGGCGCTGGAGCCTATCTCAGCTACAAGAAGGCGGAAGGCGGGGTACACCCTGGACAAGTCGCCACCTCATCGCAGGGCCAACACGGATAGACAGACAACATTCACACTCACATCCACACACTAGGGCCAATTTAGTGTTGCCAATCAACTTATCCCCAGGTGCATGTCTTTGGAAGTGGGAGGAAGCCGGAGTACCCGGAGGGAACCCACGCAGTCACGGGGAGAACATGCAAACTCCACATAGAAAGATCCCGAGCCCGGGATTGAACCCAAGACTACTCAGGACCTTCGTATTGTGAGGCAGATGCACTAACCCCTCTGCCACCGTGAAGCCCACCCTTTTTCTTTAAATCATAAATTACTCTGAGCTAGAACTACCTGTTCACTGAATGTACAAACTTAATGAACTTGTATATACATAAATTATAGATATATACATACATATGCACACTACACACATACATAGCCACACCATTAGCACTAGTGATCATGGAAATGGTATCATGCCACCACAGCAACACCACTGCCTCAATGGGCAGCCCCACACTCTTCTGTAACATAAACAACCCAATATCAAAGCCCTTCTTCATCTCTGTACCTCTGGAATACCATGTACCTATACTTCTTTTTAAACTGGTTTATGATCATTTGAAACAGTGATAAAACTACAAACCTAAAGCTAACAAGAACGATCCCAACAACACATGCTCATGTTGTTGTGAACGACGTCATGGACGTAACATCAATGTACAAACATGACGACAGTAGCCACCATTTCAGAGGTGCTCTCTTCTTTATTAACAGCTTGAAGTCCTTTCTTTACACGCCGAGCTGAGAACAACAACACCGCACACTTCCACCCTTCACAAAAGTAGCCCGATGCCCCACATCAAGTCCGACTTTGCTAAGAAAATAAAGGGTTTCAAAAAATACCCTATACAAGCATAATGTACTTGAAGCAATTATTGATACATTTACACGATTATGCTTTGACCTAAAATATTGGGTAAATTGTCCAAAGATGTATTCCAGCAATAAATGTGAGGATGTTTCATTTGGGGGCATAGCTAGGTTGGTAAAGTGGTTGTGCCAGCAACTTTAGGGTTCCAGGTTCGATTCCTGCTTCCGCCATCCTAGTCACTACCGTTGTGTCCTTGGGTAAGACACTTTCCCCACCTGCTCCCATTGCCACCCACACTGGTTTAAATGTAACTTAGATATTGGGTTTCACTATGTAAAGCGCTTTGAGCCACTAGAGAAAAGCGCTATATAAATATAATTCACTTCACTTCACTTCGATTAATAAAGAAACATTTTATTAAATTTAGTTTCACACAAAAAGTACACATTTTATGTTGGTAAAATAAGTGAAAATGGTAAAAAACGGAATTAAAACAGAAACACTGATTTTCTTTTATTTCATATAGCTATTGTTATTTAAAAATTTGTTATAACTACTATTATGCTTCCACCCAAGTGCAGCTGGGATAGGCTCCAGGTAGAAAATGGATGGATGGATGTTACTTGTTGTGGTTTTATTTGTTTCTAATTTATATCCGATCCTATATTTAAATTTGAGTTTTAGTGGTACAATAAATACTAATGTTTCCAAATGAATGAATAATCGTGTTATTAATTGTGATTACAATACCAGTCAAAATAATCGTGATTATTATTTTTGCCATAATCGTTCAGCCTTAATACTGCCTTTATTTACCACGCTCATTACTTGGCGGCTACCTAAGTGAAGAGCCACTGTTTTCAGGAGTTGTCACATCGTCGTACTGGTATTGGCACAACCCTGTACTTGCGGGGTGAGCAGTGGCTAATTTTTATTTTTTATTTTTTATTTTTTATTTTTTTTATTAAATCAACATAGAAAAAAACACACGATACACTTTCAACTAGTGCATCAACCCAAAAAAAACCCTCTCTCCCCCATTCACACTCATACACACAAAAGGGGTTGTTTCTTTCTGCTACCAATATTCTGGTTCCCATAACATGGACAACACTTCTGCAAGGGACACAGTCCCTGAAGCACACTTGATTGTTTGTGCTGCTGGTCCACTAACATTTTCATTTAATTACTATTTTTTTTTATTTTATGTAATTATTTTTATATTGTTTTACTTTCTTTTTTATACAAGAAAAGATTTATTTATCTTATCTAAAAAAAAAAGAAAAAAAAGAAAAAAAAAAGGACCTTATCTTCACCAGACCTGGTTGTAAATGAAATTAGCTTCGTTTAAAGCAGTGGCTCATTTGCATAAGATAGGAAATCCCCCTAAAACTTTAGTAAAACGATATTCAGTCCAGACTGAGGCCAAGGAAGAAGAAAAAAACTCATAGCCATAGCATACATAAACATGTGTGTAAGAGGGAAACATCAAAGAACACAAAGGTGTCATGATCCGGCCACGGATCATGACACCTGGAGTAGCCACCTGGAGTCAACCACTAATCAGAGAGCTATTTATTCACCTTTCTCGCCACGCTCAGTCTGGCTTCATTGTTTGCTGCAAGCAACAGGCACGTAGGTTCATGTCTTGTTTCTATGTTCTTGAGTCCTGTGCTAAATCTGTACCCTAGCTTCACGTGCGACCTTTGGTTTGCTTCCTGTTTTTGGTATGTGTTATGATTTGCGAAGATTAAATCATATCCTACCTTCACGCTTTGTCCGGAGTTGTCCGTCTACATCCCGGGAGAACGACCCCGCAGTAAGCTGCGAGACCCACACGTGACAAAAGGACATTAAAGACATTAAAAGAGCAGCGCTGATGCAACCAGCTGCCACTCCAGCAGTGCCATTTCTACATACAGCTACAAAAGTAAAACAAGAAAAAACTAAAGCAAAAAATAATCAACCAATACTATATATTGCGCACACACGATTGCACCATGCAAGCAAGCAACCAAACAAAAACATAATTTCAACACCCATATACACTGTGGTGGCCTCTGTGGTGTTCCACGCCATCGTCTCCTGCGGTGGGCAGTGACAGGAGCAGACCCAACAAAGCAACCAAGAAAGCCGACTGCACCCTCGGCCGCCCACTAACTCTCGGCCAGTGTCCAGTCTGCATGGATGAGCGAGGATACGTCCAAGGAGACCGAGATGTCCGATACCTGCTCATTCAGCCAAGACACTGTGAAGCTTGTCCGTCCCGGTGCTCAGCGCTAGCTCCGCAGCCTTGTCTCTTCATCCTCATCTCCTCCAGTCTTTCCAAACGGACTCTGGTGTGGCAGAAATGCAGTAGCTGGTCTTCATGGCCAAAAGGATCCCGAACCAAAAGGCAAAAAAAAAAAAATGAAAACAAGAGGGAAACATGAGGTACACAAAAGGATGATACAAGAGCACAGAGCTCCTGCCACCAGCAGCCACTACAGCAGTGCCATCTTGGAAAAAGATGAAAAAAGAACCTGGCTGTTTAGGTCATATTTTAAGTGTGCTTTAATTGTTGTTACTTTGGGTGTTTGGACAGCTGCTTGTCACAGACATTTGCTTTTTTATTTTTATTTTTTCATTAAAAAATGTCATGTTTTCTATATTAGTGTGTAGCAGTGACGTGCGGTGAGGTTGATGGCTGGTGAGGCACTGACTTCATCACAGTCAGATTTACAAACATATGAACCCTAAAGAGTATCTTATTCACCATTTGATTGGCAGCAGTTAACGGGTTATGTTTAAAAGCTCATACCAGCATTCTTCCCTGCTTGGCACTCAGCATCAAGGGTTGGAATTGGGGGTTAAATCACCAAAAATTATTCCCGGGCGCGGCGCCGCTGCTGCCCACTGCTCCCCTCACCTCCCAGGGGGTGATCAAGGGATGGGTCAAATGCAGAGGACACATTTCACCACACCTAGTGTGTGTGACAATCATTGGTACTTTAACTTAACTTTAACTTTACACATACAAACTGTAGCACACAAAAAAGCACATTTAATTAAAAAAACGTTATTATGGTCTTACCTTTACTTATAAGTGCGGGAACAGTGGTGTTCGTGTTGGAGGAGTTGTGAATGAATGAAATATGAAATCCGTGCTGCAGTCTGCAGGTGTACCTAATGTTGTGTCCCTGCAGTCGTTCACGGCTCCTCCGGCGCGAGCATTGTTGTTTTTGCACTTTTTGGCTTCTTGTTAAGTGACTTTTTTTGGGTGGATTCGGTCTTGCACGTGGAGAGTTTGGGTGTGGGCTTTGGTTGGTGTGGCGCTCCCGTCGGGGGGTGCATTCTACGGCGGGGGTGCATTAACCGGCACCAGGAGGCGGGATTACTGCGAGCCTCACACAGTGCGTCTTCGCAGCCGTTTTATGATTGCTCAGTACAAGAAATACTTACACACATACAGTTGTTGACAAAATACACTGTACATTATATACCTCAGCTAACTAAATTATGGAAATGTATAATATAGTTCATATAGCAATACGGTCTCACTGCACAGCAGGCCAGCAGTTAGCCGAGTCCGCAATCCATGTTGAGGCACAACTGAGTGACGTGCCTCAACTGGCTGCTGATCACCGCAACGTCTCTTCTCAGTATTTGAACGGCAAATGTGAAAATTCAGCGATTTTGAATAAAAATAATCGAAAACTGGTGAAGTTAAATGGAAAATAACTTTATAGTATAATCACTGAATACATATAACAATTTAATTAATTTTTTTTCTTTTTACATTTTGTTTTCTTTCCATGATGGCAGGTGAGGCCCGTCACTGGTGTGTAGTCCTATTCTAACATGCACATGAAATCTAACCTGACAATAAAGTTAGAGATAAAGCCACAGTGTAATGTTTATGTCCGGATTATACTAAGGTGATAAAAGCACCCGCTCTATTGTGTGGCTACTGCTCACTGACAATACCCACTTTACTGAACCATCTTGATATCCACACCTGCACACAAAGCCAGCAACTCATCCAAAAGACAAAAGAAGACAAGAGATGATGGAAGGTGATTTGCAAAACTGGACCGGAGATAAAAGTGACAGGCGATAAGGTCCAGTTGGTTTAGTTTGGCATCCTGCCACACCTCAACTCTTTGACGATGCCACCTCAAAGAGGAAACTTGAAGGTGCTTTGTCCGTAACCGCTAGAGGAACTAAAAGTTTTAAGAACTTACATTTGACATTTTGTTTGCAACTACTCATTTGAGGACATACCCTTATAACCCTCTTAGGCAACATTTGACATTATAGTATATACAATTAAAAAACTTTAGTGGTGTAATGGTACATTTTGCCTTTCATGGCAAAGGGCATGGGGTTCGATTCCCTTAACGTGTTGCCTTTGGTAGGGCATCCGGCGTAAAAACTAAGCTGAAACTGTTGATGCGATAAAATCCCTATGGGGACCCCTGCCAAAAGTGAAAAACAGTATATACAATTTTATATAGCACACCTTGACCAACAATGTACTATTTTCATTTAAGACTGACAAACCTTGCTGTTTTTTTTCCTTTGATGTTCCAGCTAGTGGTTCTGTGAATGACATGCGGAAAGCAAGTTGGAGAAAGATTTTTTTGGGTTTAGACTTGTCAAGAAGAACCTGATGTGCGTGGCAGCGACAGGAGGGGGAAATCCCCTGCCTGGTGGGTGGGATGGGCCACACACACACACACGCACACACACACACACACACACACACACACACACACACTGAACTCAGGTCAAAAGCACCTGCCCTTTGAATTATACTGTATATATTTATGGATTTCTCTGCTGTTTCATTATTTTTTTGTCACATATTTGCAGTGTCATTTACCCGTCCTGATTGTGTTGTTATGAGAAGAAAAAAAAATAGGGCCATATATAGTAAAACTTAATGACAAGCATGATGTACAATCCCCAATACCAGTGAATCCTTTTCAACTTATATTCATTTGAATAGACTGCAAAGACAAGATTTTTAATGTTCGAACTGAGAAACTTTTTTTGTTGTTGCAAATAATCATTAACTTAGAATTTAATGGCTGCAACACATTGCAAACAAGTTGGCACAGGGGCATTTTTACCACTGTGTTACATGGCCTTTCCTTTTAACAACACTCAGTTAACGTTTGGGAACTGAGGAGACAAATGTTTGAAGCTTTTCAAGTAGAATTCTTTCCCATTTTTGCTTGATGTACAGCTTAAGTTGTTCAACAGTCCGTTGTGGTATTTTACGCTTCATAATGCGCCACACATTTTCAATGGGAGACAAGTCTGGACTACAGGCAGGCAAGTCTAGTACCCGCACTCTTTTACTATGAGGCCCCGCTGTTGTAACACATGGCTTGGCATTGTCTTGCTGAAATAAGCAGGGGCGTCCATGATAACGTTGCTTGGATGGCAACATTAGTTGCTCCAAAACGTGTATGTGCCTTTCAGCATTAATGGTGCCTTCACAGATGTGTAAGTTACCCATGCCTTGGGCACTAATTCACCCCAATACCATCACAGATGTTGGCTTTTGAACTTTGCGCCTAGAACAATCCAGCTGGTTCTTTTCCACTTTCTCCCGGACGACACAATGTCCACAGTTTCCAAAAACAATTTGAAATGTGGACTCGTCAGTTAAGTATCTTTTCTTTGCAGTCTATTCAATTGAATATAGGTTGAAAATGATTAGCAAATAATTGCATTCTGTTTTTATTTACAATTTACACAACGTGCCAACTTCACTAGTTTTGGGGTTTGTAATAAAAAGATAAAGGCAATCTTTAGCGGAGATCATATCATCATCGTTATGAGCTGTGTAGAAAAATTAAATGTTCCATTATGAATAAAAGGATAACCCTTTCTTATTATGAAATACGTAAACATTTAGCTTGGATTACGTAAACTCTGCTTCTAACTACTCCTTTTCAGATATGTTCAATTGTGCAAGTGTAAATGTAATAGACTTCAGTGTCAGTTTGTTTAGAAATGTGTGAAATAATCTAAACCATTCAGGTCATTGGTATTAGGACACTAGTTTAAAATGTACTAGTGTAAAAATATGAGGAGAAAAAATCTGTATTCTTCATTAAATATATATTTTATATACTTTTTGAGTATTCAATGCCATGCGAACGTCTGTGTTAATCTTGTTGTACTACCTTTATGGATGATTCAATACAATTTATTTAAACTTGTGCATTTTACACTATGAAGTTGATAATATATTTATTTGTTTGTACATTTTTGTGACAAAATAGTCCAGGTTATGAATGGATTGCAAAGATACTGTTATGGCAAGGTCGTGGATCAGTTTGTGACTACTACTTCACCAGTGTCCAGTTATTTTAAACATCTTGACAACCGACACATTCTACAGTAGAGTTTTGTTTTTGCATAACGGAATTTCCCCCCCCCCCCCCCCCCCCAAAATGTGTAACCCTGACAAAAGAAAAATGACCAAAAACAAATGTCAACTTCAAATGGCGCTTGTTCTCTAGAGATTATGTCGTTGGTATAAGAACATATTGATTTGGGATGTGCTGATCGATTGGCTACCAATCAGTATCAGCCGATTTTCTTGAAAAAGTATGTGATCGCCATTGCAGATTAATGCCTTTTAAAGTAAATCACAAAGGTTGATCACCCCTGGCTGACTCTGTATTTAATCATAATCTCCCGGCTGACAAGCTGACAGCTAATTACAGTATGTGCCTCCTATACACAGTGTGCAGCCGCTCATCTAAGTTAATAATAATCATTTTTGTTACTGCAAATAAAATGCATTTGTTAGTACCTTAAAGCAGTGTTTTTCGACCTTTTTTGAGCCAAGGCACATTTTTTGCATTTAAAAAATCCGGAGGCACACCACCAGCAGAAATCATTAAAAAACAAAACTCAGTTGACAGTAAAAAGTCGTTGTTGCAATTGTTGGATATGACTTTAAACCATAACCAACTATGTATCAATATAGCTCTTGTCTCAAAGTAGGTGTACTGTCACCACCTGTCACATCACGCCGTGACTTATTTTGAGTTTTTTGCTGTTTTCCTGTGTGTAGTGTTTTAGTTCTTATCTTGCGCTTCTATTTTGGTGTCTTTTTCTCATTTTTTTGATATTTTCCTGTGGCAGTTTCAAGTCTTCCTTTGAGCGATATTTCCCGCATCTACTTTGTTTTAGCAATCAAGTATACTTCAGTTGTTTTTATCCTTCTTTGTGGGGACATTGATGATTGTCATGTCATGTTCGGATGTACATTGTGGACGCCGTCTTTGCTCCACAGTAAGTCTTTGCTGTCGTCCAGCGTTCTGTTTTTCTTTACTTTGTAGCCAGTTCAGTTTTAGTTTTGTTCTGCATAGCCTTCCCTAAGCTTCAATGCTTTTTCTTAGCGGCACTCACCTTTTGTTTATTTTTGGTTTAAGCATTAGATACCTTTTTACCTGCACGGTGCCTCCCGCTGTTTCCGACATCTACAACGCAATTAGCTACCGGCTGCCACCTACTGATATGGAAGAGTATTACACGGTTACTCTACCGAGCTCTAGACAGCACCGACACTCAACAACAACAACACATAATTTGCAGACTATAATTACAGGTTTGCAAAAAATATTTTTAACCCAAATAGGTGAAATTAGATAATCTCCCACGGCACACCAGACTGTATCCCAGTCAGTCACTAGTGTGCCGTGGGGCTGTTTGTAACATTTACACAGATGCCCAGAGAGTGCCAACTTTCCAATGTATTTTATACAGTATATTACGTACGTAGGTAACACATGCATGCGCATTAGTTTTAGGTGTTGTTAGCTAATAATAGCAATTTGGATAGCTAGCATTAACTCATTGAATGTATATTCTATCGGTACAACAACACGACTGCAAATTGTTCGTTGCTTCTCTTGGACTGCTTTTTTATGCGTGCACGTGTTGAAGAGACCGAGTGAGTGACCGCAGTAAACACAAATCATTTGAAAAAAAATTATTAAATAAATGTTTAATTGTGAAAAATATAGACAATTGTCAAACAAATGCATTCTGTTAAACCACTAATGGTAACACGAGCGAGCTGTTAGTGTTCTTGTTATATGTTTTGCCTTGAAAAATGTTACAGTGAGGAAATTGCAAACAGCACCTTCCATCCATCCATTTTCTACCGCCTGTCCCTTACAAAGTATCAAATGTCAAGTATCACTGGAAAACGAGGCTAAACATGTAACACACCAAGGGCAGGCCAGGAGCAGGCATGCTAATAGCATTACAGCAGAAAGTAAGTAGCTATTAACAATATGAAATTAACAAGTATATTAATAAGAATATTTAAAAAGCAGTGACTTGTGGAACGTGGGCTCTATCGAGTGGTACGCCAAATAATCACTTAATTAAATATTCAAACAGTATTACTGTTAAAACTGTGAGTCATGTTACAGTCGCCAAAATTGTTAAATTTACTTGTTAAATAAAACCTCTGCCTTGTTTTTAATGAATATTTAGGCCTACTACGCTACTGTATTTTAATGTTGGTCATTATGGTAGTACTTAAAGAGTTGAGTGTTTTCTGAGGTGGTACATGGTGAAACAAGTTTGAGAACCACTGGTCTACAGGGAGGATTATACAACAACTTTTGGTGTGTCAGCATTGCTGCAGTTAGTAGGCAACAGGTAAGAGGACCTAGACTTTAGTGGTGTAGACCCGCAGGATGAATTTGAGTACCAGTCATAGACAATTTTAGAGTGAAAAGCAAATTTTATTTTCACTCGCATACAAAATATTCTAAATTGGATTGTTTCCCTGGCTTTGAGACTCTCAGGACAGTGCGGTGAAGATACCACAAAATTCCTTCTTGTCTCTCATAGACACGCACCTTTTGTTGTTGACTTTTTAATGACTGGCAAGAACACCAAGGCCGCGGAACAGAGCCACGTGGCATGCTTACACACACACATGCATCCACAAAAAATATACACCACACACACATACCCCACACCCCATCCAACGCCCTCGACTCGAAATCCCTTAGGGGTGATGGACGGCTGGGCAGCGCCTGAAGAGCTGCAGCCTGCCACCGTAGCCCCACTCCCCCCCCTCTGTTGCAAGACTCGAGATGTATGTTGTAATTACTTAGACTTAGACTTAGACAAACTTTAATGATCCACAAGGGAAATTGTTCAACACAGTAGCTCAGTTACAATGATGGAAAGTGTAAGGATGGAAAGGACAATGCAGGTATAAATAGACTAATATAGCGATAAAAAAAATCTAACATATATACGAATATATACATAATATGTGTACAGAATAATATATATACAGATATATTATATTATGTCTATAACATATATACAATATATACCAAAATATGTATATGTGCTTTGCTATGGAGTTCTTTTCCCGGCCCAGCCTAGATTGTATTTTTTTAATTCATCCTCCTCCAGCGTTTACCTTTTTTCCATCTTTTACGGGGCGCCTTATGGCGACCCATCAGCGTTCCCTTTCTGTAACCCTGTACACTGTTTGTTTGTCTAATCTTGAATGGGTTTGTGCTGAAAACAAAGTTTTGTTTTACTTTTGCAATGACAATAAAGACCTACATACCTAGACACCAAGAGTAGTATCTGTGTATGATTGATACTAGAGTGATTAGATCGATATTTTTGTTTTTGCAAAATTACTTTTAATGTTTACAAATTGAGAGAATAATTCACAGGACTCACCATAAATAAAATGACAGATTTACTGTTAATACATATGATCACTATCGGTATTGGTATCAGATGATTGGTATCAGAATCGGCAGCATAAATCCTTGATTTGAACATTACTAATGTTATTATATTTCACTCCTGTCTTTTACAGGGCAGCACTCTAAGGAAGAGAAAGATGTATGAAGAGTTCCTCAGCAAGGTATCCATCCTTGGTAAGTGTGCAGTTTGTGCATGTAAGCGCTGTACACAGTACTGTATATCATGTAATGAAGCTGTGGAATGTATACGTGTTTTACCTAACTGCAACATGAATGTGTCTGCACGTGTCTGCCGCGTTCGAGTCCAGAGGGCAGGCAATTAAATACACAGTCGATTAGCCAGTATAAACACTGCCGCGTTTTGTCACACACGCTGGGTTGTACACTGAGGACAAG
The DNA here is from genome assembly GCF_033978685.3 of Nerophis lumbriciformis. Taxonomy (NCBI): domain Eukaryota; kingdom Metazoa; phylum Chordata; class Actinopteri; order Syngnathiformes; family Syngnathidae; genus Nerophis; species Nerophis lumbriciformis. The sequence goes on from NC_084569.2 coordinate 15,291,678, forward strand.
CAAAAGAATTGGAGGTTAAGCTCAGACTATTCTCTTTTCAATTGGAATTGGGATTCAAAGCAATGTCAAATGAGATGTATTTAGACATTTTAAAAACGCAATTAGAACCGACATCTCGTTCCCTCTCCACCTGATCATGTGTATAGACGGACGCCGTGCCCCCTGTACAGAGTTATTAGCTGGCTGACTAAACCCATACACTCAATGCATGTCCTAGAACATCCCTGCAAGATCCTGCTCCCTTTCATTCACCTCTTTTCTTACACAGCCTGTCAAGGCCTGCATTCAAACGCCCGTCCCTGGCTTGCCAAAGTGCTTTGCCCCTCTTCATTTCTCTTTCCTCTGAATTGGGAGGACGGGTGAGAGGCAGGGGGGTGTTTTTGTTTGTCTTTGATTTTTCAGATAGCCACGAAATTGGGTACAAGCCCCTTGATGTTGCGGACTGAAGTGGTTTTGGAAGGGGGCGGAGAGGGGGGGGAAGGACAGACAACCTGCGCTTGGTCACACACAAACACACGCGCACAAAAGCGCACGACGTCCCGACAGGCAATTCCCCGTGTGCGTACCATGTAGGCGCAGGCCCCACCAAGCATGAAATGTCGGTTCTTTAGCCACCACAATTGTGTATCGTGTTACCTGGTGGGGCTGTTAAGGATCACCTATATGGGACCTGCTGTTGCAGCTTGCCAGACACAAGACATCCATCTGGGGCTGGCAGACGCCGCGGCCCCACTCCAGGGGACACTGGACACCCCCTAACCCCGCTAGACTTCACCTTAGTTAATCCGGCACATACACAATTTACACGTACACACAGATAGACGCACACACATGGGGATCAGTTACCAAGCACATTGGGAGGGACAATAGTGTGAGACAAAGAGATTCCTTTCTACTTTGACGCCTCCAACTCCTTTAAGTTAAATACAGACAAAGCTAAAGCTGAAGTCTTTTCACTGCACATAACACACATTCCACACAAGCTGTTTAGGTTAGGCAACAATAATCATTTGAACTGTGAAAGATAGATGAGCTTGTATTCTTTGCGCTCCTTCAGTCAGAACCTTTCAACCACTGAAGATGTGCAAGCGCCTGTGTATTTTTGGTTTTATGGGTGCAAACAAACATCCTCAAGAATTATACCCTGCTAACCACTGTATTTGTGGATGGAACTTTGGAAAAACAGCTGTTTCCACTGGCTCTTATTTAGTAGGAAATGGTAGTAAGCGTTAATCATAGTATTACTTTTGGGCTGGACTATTTTCCAGCAACACGGGCATCACTGCAACAACACAAGCTCTATTCTTCTAAAACTGTGCATTTTACAATCAATAATCAATTAATCAATCAATTACATTTATCCAGGATATACTTCGAAGTTAGGTTTTTCCTGTATTTCACGTTTACTGTTTTGCACCATAGACTGCGCCTTTATGTTCTGTTTAGAATGCTAACGCTCAGCCAAGTTAGATCCCATTTAGCGTGCTTTCAAAGTACCTGTGGCTTCAGCTGGTTGCCGGATCATCGTATGGTGTTTGCATTGTGCCGTTGTCTTTAGACTGTGAATGGAATTATTACAAGCTATATTAGCAGAACATAACACTTCACCAGGGTTTCCACGGGGCATTAAAAAGCACTGAAAGTCATTAAATGGATTTTGCGAAAATTACGGCCTTATATGGCATTCGATGTCCAGAGGCATTAAACAATGTATACAATCTTAGGACAGGGCTGATAGTAGTAAGTCAATCAATCAAACGGTAAATGAACTCAATAACTTTACCGTCATTGATACATTGCTATGTCTATCTATGTGTTTCTTTTCTTCGGCTACGGCTTTCAAACTAGATACGAGAGGTCTTGTAAGGTCCGGTATGTAAGCATGAAAAGCACTGCCTCAATACAGCAAAATCAAATGGCTCTCGGGGCCCAAACTTTGCCATTCTCTGGTCACTGTAGGCGTGCAGTCCTTAGCTGTGACACTTCTGTGTCATTTCAACACACATGAGCTACCTTGGCTAACATTAGCAGCTCTCGAGACGCACCTCACGTGACCTGTGGTGGTCTAGGATGGACAGACAAGACAATTCTCACAAGACCACGACTCTTACTTTCTGACATTCCCACAGTAAATTAATTAGAGTTCCTTCAGCTGACTCACACTATACATAACTTGCTATCTACTGTACCCATTTTAAACAACTGAAAGGGTGTAAAATACAATATACTCAAGATGTTTAATTGACTCACCTTATGTTTAATGCATAGAATGCAAAAATTCATTCTAGACATGTCTTTTTCTAAAATGTTTAAATCAGTCATCCATTTCCGAACACATGCATCAGTTGCATTCCTTGTATGTTTCTCATTTATTATTCCATATAACCTTTTAACACATTTTTCAATTGTATCTTGAATAAAAAATGTATCCTCCAGTTTAAGGCTATTAAAAGGCATATTTTCAGAGGATATTCATTTTTACAGCATTTTTTAAAAAGATAATATTTAAAAAATGGCTTCTGGGTATTTTATATTGATCAACAAATTCTTATTTAAATGGCTTTGTGGGTGGAATAGAGGGGCTCCCATTGACGTCATTGTTAGATTTAGGATAGTTGGGATTTTTTATTTACAACTTAAAACGCATGAAAAAAAACGTGTTCTTCTTGTCTTACATAAGGTTTTTGAATGATAGGCAACATTTTTTGTAAACTTCAGATCCCCTTTAATATTTTGTCAGTGGATGTGCAAATGAATACATGTTGAGAAAACGGGAAAAAGAACATTTCAGCAAATTTGTCTGGCTGGCTAACTTTTCAAAACCTGGCTAAAGCTTGTCGATGGTAACCCCAGAGAGGCGTTCAGCTGCGTGTGCAAAAAGACCTCATAACTTTGTGCAATGGGCATCAATGCGGTGAAATCACACATGCTACTTACAAATCGGCCATTAAAGGGAGGCAGCAGTTAATAATGTCAAATTTATTTTGGAATGACCAACAAAGCAACTTCTGCTGTCATCGCTATAACTGTCAGCTGCTGCTACTGTAAAAAAATAAATACAAATACATTCTCAGATGAAAGTTAATGTAAACTTTTTAACTATTCAGTATCATAAATGTCAAATGCTTACAATTTTGTCCATACAGACAGTTGTAAGCTTTTGACTATATATAATAACTCTCTGCAATAGGATATTGCATAAACATTTTTAAGTGGCATTAAAAATGTCATTTTGCAAACATACTTGTAGAACCCTGTTCTCATTCATAAATAAGGTTTTTCCAGGTATCTATTAATTTACTTACACATAATATAGTACTAACTTTTCCAGAGTGTACGCAGCCTCGAATGCAGCCTAGATAGGCTCTAGTTCCCCCCGACCCCAAAAGGGACAAGCAAAAGAAAATGGATGGATGGATAATACAGGACTACAGTACAAAACTATGCTCGAACCAAGCAGAAGCTATCACATAAGATTTTTGGTGAAGCTAAAAAAAACATTTTAAATTCCAAATTAACTTGTAACCATATTGACCCGAATATAACATGGAATATTGTTTTCTTAGAAAAAAAGTCTGGAAAAGTTTGACCACTGCCAAATGACTTCACCCTTAGTGAGTCTGAGCTTTTCTTCCTGTCACTTACACACATCACTGACCTTTTGACTCAGTGATCCGCTAGAAAAAGATTGATTATTTCATATATTCCTAAGGTTGCAATGTACCAAATAAACCTGAAGTAGAAATTAACAATGTTATCTTTCTAATATTTAATATTATCATCTATTACTTGCAGTCTGTGCACATCTTTGTTAAAATTATTCTTGTGTGTGATCCACTCACAGAGTCTTTGGATAAATGGGAGCGTCTGACTGTCGCTGATGCTTTGGAACCAGTCCAGTTCGAAGACGGTGAGAAGATTGTGGTGCAAGGCGATCCTGGTGATGACTTCTTCATCATCACAGAGGTAGGACACAACGTGGTAGCCTCACTGCCAACATTCCCTTTCAACTGTGCATTAGACTTCATTGTTGTAATTCCAATATGTTGTCTCGCAAGTGCTACCAGCACACACTACAGACTGTCAACCATGGTTGTTGTGTGAGGAGCAGTTCCCCCCTCAATACAGGACACCCTGTTGAGCTGGGCCCCTTGTGCAGCTCCATAATATGCCCCCCTGCCTGTCACCTTAACACACTTTTGATTAACTCTATACTCACAATACTCAAGTCAAGAGGTTCCTGTGCGAGTCATTGGTGGATGCAATTGACTGGTTTTCTTTAGTCTCTACTTGGTGGTCCGTCTGTCCGTCTCTCTCACATTATTATTACGTCTTTCCATCTCTTTCTATACCCCTCAGTAGTCTTTGTGAGCGCTTGGTTGTTGTCGATGGGAGCAGTGAGGTGCAGCTAAGCCACAGAAGGATTTATCAAAAGTGCTGAGTGATGCATCCCTTACAGTACTTGTCCCTCTTCTTCTTTCTTCACTTGCCACCCCCCTCCCAGCCCTCTACTCTGCTACCGTTTAGATATTTGTTTAATTCAAAATACTATTACAAAACTTTATCCCTGTACAAATATTTACAGACCGATCCTCGTACAGTTTGTTCACGTCATATTATCTCACCAAATTGAAAGAAATCCTATAAAAGCCGTTTTGTTTATACACTGCGATGAATCCATGTGGATTTTAGGACGCTGATACAACAGCAATTCTTGAGGCATCAGTCTGCATGGAGGAGAAGGGCAAATATGCCAAGGAATTTGTGGGTTTATAGGAAGGAATAGCGGGAAAGGAGTTTTTTTAAGCAGGCGAAACATTCCAGTTTGTCTTCTAAGCACTGGACAATAAGATCCATTTGTCTGGTTGACTTCAAATTGTTGTTTTGCCATCGGAAATAATGGAAATTGCTCAAAGATAATTGACTGGTATAATTTCTAAAATCTCTGTAATCATAAAACCTGGCACACAGCGTTCTTTTCAATTACCGTATTTTTCGGACTGTAAGGCACACTGTCAATGAGCGGGTCTATTCAGGTCTATACTCATACAAAAGTCGCACTGGATTCTAAGGTGCACTAAAGAGGCCATAAGCTGTGAGGAGGCGTCAGTAATGCTTTAGTCTTGCGAGAGAGCATATGTGACTCTGGGAAAAAAACGGATCACTAGGCTGTCAAACCTGATTGATTCAGACATCTGCCAAAATTAAACCAAGGCAAAAAATAAGCAAATAACATAAAAATATTAAAATCTGGAGGAACTCGAAGACTATATTGAAGAGTGCTTCGATCGTCTAGTCAAAGGGAAGCCGTCGAAGACGCCAATGTCAAAAAGGAGCCGCTCACCTGGCTATGTGTCACCGCCGGGTTCAAGCTTCACTGATATCTTCGATTCCATTGACAAGAGGCTGACTGGTTTGGATGGCTGCCTCGCACTTGTCAAAGTGCGAGGCAGCCAAGGAATTCCAAGCCATCCAAGAGAGTTTGGACTTCAGACAACAACAGGGTCGTCTCTTTCGCCCAAGAGAACGCTGCTCTTTGGGAGTCCGTAAAATCCCTCCCCGACGGAGTAGCTCAACTCACCCGGGAAAACAAGACCATGAAGGAGACGATGCTGGACCCCCAGGCGAGAAGCATGAGGGACAATCTGGTCTTCGCGGGAATACCGGAAAAGACAGAGGAAGATCCCGAGGAAACCGTGAAGTCCTTCATGGAACACCAGCTCAAGCTTCCAGGGACATATTTTATTGTATTTATTTAAAATGTGTTTTTATTTACATGTATATGTTTATTTATTTTTTTTAGTTTTGTGTTGTGTCGCGCGGGTTTCGCTTCCTGTTGGGCGGGTCTGTGTTGGTGACTTGATGCGGAGGCAGTGTGGCCCTCTTGTCTGGTGTGAGTTCTGTGTCTCGGTTGTTTAGGCGGTGGTGTGTTTGTGCGGGTTTAAGTTGGTGGCGCGGAGTCTTTTGGTGGAGGAAGTGTTGATGTCTCTTGTTTGCATGTTGGCGTTTGGGCTGACTGGCGAGCTGGCGCTGGCTAGTCTCCATGAGCCTGTTGGCGTGTGGTTGTCGGTCGCTGTTTTTCAATCGCTTTGATTTAATCGAATGGTGCTGGCTGTCTGGGGGTATTGCAGCTGCCGTTTCTGCTGCCGTTTGTTTGTGGCGTGGGCGCCTGTGGCTGCTGGGTCTGGTGCGGGGGGTTGGTCGATGTTGTGAATGGTGGCAGCGCATGCACGTGGTGCTTGTCGGGGCTGGCGAACTTGCCGGCTTCCTTCACGTTTATTGTCGTGTTGGTTGGCTTGTCGGGTGTCGGCTCTGCCACGCCGTCCTTCACGCCTGGCGCGCGGCCGGACCTGTGGAGGGGAGTGGAGGGGGAGGTGATCGGCTGGTTCTCAGTGGGCAGTGTGTTCCGGGGCTTGACCTCTGCCCTGCCGGCCTGTGTATGGATTTGTTGGTAAATATGTGTGTGTGTGTGTGTGTGTGTGTGTGTGTGTGTGTGTGTGTGTGTGTGTGTGTGTAATTGTGTTTATGTATGTATGTATGTATTTACAAAACCCAAAACCAGTGAAGTTGGCACGTTGTGTAATTCGTAAATAAAAACAGAATACATTGATTTGCAAATCCTTTTCGACTTATATTCAATTGAATAGACTGCAAAGACAAGATATTTAATGTTTTGCAAATAATCATTAACTTAGAATTTAATGACAGCAACACATTGCAAAAAAGTTGGCACAGGGGCATTCTTACCACTGTGTTACATGGCCTTTCCTTTTAACAACACTAAGTAAACGTTTGGGAACTGAGGAGACCAATTTTTTAAGCTTTTCAGGTGGAATTCTTTCCCATTCTTACTTGATGTACAGCTTAAGTTGTTCAACAGTCCGGGGTGTCCGTTGTCGTATTTTAGGCTTCATATTGCGCCACACATTTTCAATGGGAGACAGGTCTAGACTACAGGCAGGCCAGTTTAGTACCTGCACTCTTTTACTATAAAGCCTCACTGTTGTAACACGTGGCTTGGCATTGTCTTGCTGAAATAAGCAGGGGTGTCCATGATAACATTGCTTGGATGGCAACATATGTTGCTCCAAAACCTGCATGTACCTTTCAGCATTAATGCTACCTTCACTGATGTGTAAGTTACCCATGTCTTGGGCACTAATATACCCCCTAGAGATGCGCGGATAGGCAATTATTTCATCCGCAACCGCGTCAGAAAGTCGTCAACCATCCGCCATCCACCCGATGTAACGTTTGATCAGAACTACACCCGCCCACCATCCGCCCGTTGTTATATATCTAATATTAATAAAAAAAATTAAAAAAAAGGGTGAAAACTACGCGAATTGCACCTTGTGCAGACAAGATTTTTCAATCGGACACGGAGGAATTAGCGATGTAAAAGACCACGTTGGGACAAAAAAACACAAGTCTAATGCCGTTGCTAGCGATACAAGTGGAAAACTTTCAACGTTTTTCGTCGCCCAAACAGATTCTTTGGATGTGATAAATGCCGAAGTTTTATTTACGGAGGCAATAATTGAGCATGGACTTCCAATCGCACTGGCTGATCACATGGGACAGTTAATAATGTAATGCAACCTTTAAAAATCATTACGCGGTGATCGCGATCCCAAAAATAAACTTTTCTTGCATGATAATGTCCAGAAAAATTCGCTTTATATTACTATAGAGTCCTTTTAACGAATGAGTTTGATGGTTTATCACAAACCTTAAATGAAAGAAGTCCTTTGTTCTCCTGCACCATGCATGCGCAATCCTGTCGGCTGTATTTCACAGCACGACATACTGTAAAAAGTGTTTATACTATTTATACTTTCAATTAACAAATTGAAGTCTTGTGAAAGGTTGACAGGATAACTGGCATTAACTGTCAAAATAATTTCAAACTATTGAAGTTAGCTTACAGAATAAACATGTCAATCAACCCATATGATTTTTGCTGTAATATTTTTGTTTTGAAAAGTCACTGTGACTGATAGAAAAGTGATGGTTTTAGCAACATTTTAACCTGTCTGAATGCTAATAGTCATTTTGCGTCGGGGGGCGAAGCCCTGAACCCTCCACCAGGACTTTGTCCTGGACCTACCGGGGCCTGCGGCCCTTGGACCCTGGCTACTAGGTTTTTCTGATTTAAAAGTTGGCAGGTATGGTGAGGTTATAAAGCTTTTGCCTGTTAAAGAAAGGAGACTGATCCAATGCACAGACATTCGCGTGCCACGCTGTCACGACCCAGACGCACACCAGTGCGCAATCATATGGGAGCCGCGCTGAGCGCACCTCCAAGCGCGTCTCGCTGCCGGCGACGGCCAGGTATGGTGCCGACGCTCCAGCGCCATCCATTTTCAGGGCTAGTTGATTCGGCAGGTGGGTTGTTACACACTCCTTAGCGGGTTCCAACTTCCATGGCCACCGTCCTGCTCTCTATATCAACCAGGGTGAGCCCCACCCCTTCCATGAGCGCACTACGCGCGGAGTGACCCCTGTTACGCGCCCCCGGCAACAGGGGTGGCAAGCAGGTAAGCTGCGCGGGCGGAGCGCGCGGAGTGACCCATGTTACGAGCCCCCGGCCACGGGGGTGGCGGGCAGGTAAGCTGCTTACCTGCTGCGCGTGACGCCGGCCGCGGCGAAAGCGGACGAGGCGGGGTGTCGGTGCGGTGGGCGCGGTAGTGACCCTGGACGTGCGTCGGGCCCTTCTCGCGGATCGCCTCAGCTATGGCTCCCGGTGGGGCCCTCTCGGGGGAAGGGGCCTCGGTCCTGGACCCCGGCGAGGCATCCCTTCTCCGCTCCGTAAAAGTGTCCATCTCTTTTCTTTTTTTTTCTTCTGTTGTGGCATATGCAGCAGGTGCCTGCTCGTTTTTCGTATGTGGGTAACAACATTTAACTATGTATATATATTTCCGAATTGGTTTAACTGCCACCCGCAAAAAAAAAAAAAAAAAAAAAAAAAAATTAATCCGCCCGACCCGACCCGCGAGCGGATAAAATCTTAGTTTTTTTAATTTCATCCGCCCGATCCGCGGATAATCCGCGGACTCCGCGGTTGTGTCCGCAAACCGCGCATCTCTAATACCCCCATACCATCACAGATGCTGGCTTTTGAACTTTGCGCCTATAACAATCCGGATGGTCCTTTTTCTTTTTGTCCCGGAGGACACGACGTCCACAGTTTCCAAAAACAATTAGAAATGTGGACTCGTCAGACCACAGAACACTTTTCCGCTTTGCATCAGTCCATCTTAGATGAGCTCGGGCCAAGCGAAGCCGGCGGCCTTTCTGGGTGTTGTTAATAAATGGCTTTCGCTTTGCATAGAGTTTTAAGTTGCACTTACATATGTAGCGACCAACTGTAGTTACTGACAGTGGTTTTCTGAAGTGTTCCTGAGCCCATATGGTGATATCCTTTACACACTGATGTCGCTTTTTAATGCACAGTACCTGTTACGTTCCCAGTTGGCTCTGAGTCTAGGGATCGTAGGAGAACGCAACATAAAAGTGTATAAAGTAAATGAGGTGTATATTAAAGACAACGAAGCCAAGAATTGAAAACAAAACTAGTGTTATTGAAAGGTAACCATGGGGGGGTTACAACAAGACACAACACTAGCCTATCTTGGGAATACAGGTGCTGTCAAAGGACTGAACAAAACATACCAAAAGACACCTCTGACAAAGAAAGGTAAGCTTTCTAACTAGAGCAATTAATTAGCATAAACCAAAAACCTACCTACCAACTCTAGCCAAAGAGGGAGTCCAAAACCTACAAGGGTGACAGCCACCACTAAGCCTGGTGTCTCTATACACAAGAAAGTTCTACGTGTGTAGTGGTTAGAGGCCTCTGTCCAACCTGTCCCAAGACTAGGCTGCACACTAAACGGATACTTACAAAACACGGACAGTTGAAAGGTAAAAAAAAAATGGGTACAAAAATAAAGTACACTGCAAAAAGTCAGTGTTGAAAAACAAGAAAAAAAATTACAAAAATTAGGGGTATTTTACTTGAACTAAGCAAAATGATCTGCCAATAGAACAAGAAAATTTGGCTTGTCAAGACTTTCCAAAACAAGTCAAATTAGCTAACCTCAATGAACCCAATAATACCTTAAAATAAGTATATTCTCACTAATAACAAGTGCACTTTTCTTGGTAGAAAAAAAAGAGACATTTTTGCTCAATATGTTGAAAAATATTCTTAAATAAGTAAATGCTAGTGCCATTATCTTCACATAATGATATGCGCTCGACATCATGATTTTTTTTTCTTCATGCTTGAAGTAAGAAATTATTACTTTAAAAAAGTAGTTTTATACTTGTGAGTGTTGATGACACAGCTTTGCAACAGTTGATATTCTAGTTTCAAGCATGTTTTACTCAATATAGGTCATAAAATCTCAGCAACAAGCTGTAGAATCTTACTGAGATAATTTCGGACCAAAACCCTTAAAACAAGTAAAACACTAACATAAAATCTGCTTAGTGAGAAGAATAATCTTATCAGACAGAAAATAAGCAAATATCACTCTTATTTGAGATATTTAATCTTACTTAGATTTCAGTTTTTGCAGTGTCAAGGCTACACACAGCATGGCAGAAAAAAAAAATCAACCTGATCCAGTGGTGAGCAGGTTGTTTTAAGCAAGATGGGAGGTTGAATGGTGGACCGGGATTGGCTGGCTGATTAACAGGTGAAATGAGGAGCAGCTGGGAACAGGAACCGGTTGATTGGCAGCAGAGGCAGTGAATGAGTGACCTTTAGAAAAGGGGAAGAAACACAAACAAACCACCACTACGTGGAACGTAACAGTACCGCCTGAGGGATCGAAGGTCCGTAATATCATCGCTTACATGCAGTGATTTATCCAGATTCTCTGAACCTTTTGATGATATTACAGACCGTAGATGGTGAAATCCATAAATTCCTTGCAATAGCTCGTTGAGAAATGTTGTTCTTAAACTGTTCGACAATTTGCTCACGCATTTGTTCACAAAGTGGTGACCCTCGCCCCATCCTTGTTTGTGAATGACTGAGCATTTCATAGAGGCTGCTTTTATACCCAATCATGGCACCCACCTGTTCCCAATTAGCCTGTTCACCGGTGGGATGTTGCAAATAACTGTATGATGTGCATTCCTCAACGTTCTCAGTCTTTTTTGCCACTTGTGTCAGCTTTTTTGAAACATGTCGCAGGCATCAAATTCCAAATGAGCTAATATTTGCAAAAAAATAAAGTTTTCCAGTTCAAACGTTAAGTATCTTGTCTTTGCAGTCTATTCAATTGAATATAGGTTGAAAAGGATTTGCAAATCATTGTATTCGGTTTTTATTTACCATTTACACAAGGTGCCAACTTCACTGGTTTTGGGGATTGTATGATCTTATAACTACTTGGTATCGGATCGATACCTAAATTTGTGGTATCATCCAAAACTATTGTAACGTATCCAAACAACAGAAGAATAAGTGATTATTACATTTTAACAGAAGTGTAGATAGAACATGTCGAATCGGAAAATAACCAGATATTAACAGTAAATTAACAAGTGGATTAATAATAATTTTTTACAGCTTTTCCCTCATAATTGTGACAAAATAATAGAATGATACATGACACAATATGTTACTCCATACGTCAACAGACAAATTAGGAGCCTTTGTTTGCTTACTAACTACTAAAAGACAAGTTGTCTCGTATGTATAACCCATGTTATTTTTTTTATTTGAGGCCAAAATTGTTCTTCCATTGCAATAAGAAACATATATTTAATGTCCCGTAAGATTTTTTGTTAAAATAAAGCCAATAATGCCATTTTTTGTGGTCCCCTTTATTATAAGTATCGAAATACATTTTGGTACCGGTACCGGTAACAAAATATTGGTCTTGGGACAGCACTAATACGTAATGGTGTTTCTTTGGTCAAAATGTTGTATAGGTTATGTTTTACAGACCATCTTCAAGCCGCTTTCTTACAGTCTCTTCAGAATGCGCTGTATTCTGGGCGGTCTTATTTACGTGGCTCCAATTCTCGCCGACATCTTTGTTGTACCGGTAGTTTTTTGCGCTTCCATAGCAAGTCTACTGACAGATATAAGTTAGAACTGTATGCTACTTTGAATTTGAAATGACAACAATGGAGGATAAATACCCCACAACAAGGGGATAGAAAAAAAGAAGGAGCTTATTGACTACAATAAGTGGACAATGGTGGACACATGCAAATTTAGGGACTTTTGCACATCACAAATCCACATCAGCAGGTACTACCGTATTTTTCAGAGTATAAGCTGCTCCGGAGTATAAGTCGCACCGGCCGAAAATGCATAATAAAGAAGGAAAAAAACATATATAAGTCGCACTGGAGTATAAGTCGCATTTTTTGGGGAAATGTATTTGATAAAATCCAACACCAAGAATAGACATTTGAAAGGCAATTTAAAATAAATCAAGAATAGTGAACAACAGGCAGAATAAGTGTACGTTATATGACGCATAAATAACCAACTGAGAACGTGCCTGGTATGTTAACGTAACATATTATGATAATAGTCATTCAAATAACTATAACATATAGAACATGCTATACGTTTACCAAACAATCTGTCACTCCTAATCGCTAAATCCCATGAAATCTTATACGTCTAGTCTCTTACGTGAATGAGCTAAATAATATTTGATATTTTACGGTAATGTGTTAACAATTTCACACATAAGTCGCTCCTGCGTATAAGTCGCACCCTCGACCAAACTATGAAAAAAACTGCGACTTATAGTCCGAAAAATACGGTAATAGGAATGAAAAGTTGGTTTTGCATAATATTGCTGAAAAAATAAATGCCAGATAATGTCACATGTATCTTTTATGTCTGACTGCCATCTACTGGTCACACTTATCTTTACACCATGTACAAAATAAAACTGCTTCGGTGTCGGTAAACACAACCAGAATTAATCCGTACAATTAAGCGCACCGGGAAAATGAAAGGATTCTGCACTTTTTGGGGAATTTTGGCTAAATCACTTTAAAAATGCATTACGTAACCCGTCCCGTCCGTGTAATAACCAAGCGTTAGCTACATTGTTATTGTAAAAGCAAATCTTGAGGATTTTTTTTGCGTAGTAACACATTTATTAAAACTGTTCTCTTGAACCACTATTGATAATCTATGCTTGCCACAGTTTTTATTTGACCCATTGACACACATCAGCTTTATTTTTGTTACGAAAACGGCAAAATCATGTCCTTACTTTAAGCATGTTTTTACTGTGCAGTTTTTGGTCCCAGGACATAAATACCAGCGTGCCAATTGGTAGTCTTTTAAAACATTTTTTATCTTGTAGACCGGATCAGAGTACCAAGTCCCAGGTATGAACGTACCCTTAGCAGAAGATGGGTTATGATGCTAATTTTAACATAAACACTTTTGAAAATCAAGATATATGGTAAATGGGTTATACTTGTATAGCGCTTTTCTACCTTCAAGGTACTCAAAGCGCTTTGACACTATTTCCACATTCACCCATTCACACACTGATGGCGGGAGTTGCCATGCAAGGCACTAACCACGACCCATCAGGAGCAAGGGTGACGTGTCTTGCTCAAGGACACAACGGACGTGACTTGGGTGGTAGAAGCTGGGGATCGGACCCAGGAACCCTCCGTTTGTTCCACGGCCACTCTCCCAACGGCGCCACGCCGTCCCGATATATGTAATATGTTGATGCTATGATTCAATATATAAACCGATATTGAAAATATGATTAAAAAAAGATTAATTTGTCTTTAAAAAAATACTTTTTGTGTGACTTTAGTGGATTGAATCAAAATCGGAATTGTATGTCCTCAGCTTAACTTTAGAGGTTCTACTGTCTGTGATTGTGGTGGATCAGTAGAATCTCGTGACTTGGCTATCATTTCCGTGCCATTTTTAAAAAATCTAATTCGACATCCTCAAGGTTTCCCTTTTTCCCTGCGTTCTTGATGTTTGATCCCTTCCTCCTGTCTCGCTGGCATTTTCCTTCTAAGCTTTCACCCTTCCTCTGTCTCTTCCGCTTCTCCCTAACGCGGCAGGGCCCAACTTTCCCAGAGCCGTGCGGACTACGGTGGAATGTGTGTTGCTGGCTTTCACATGGGGTCAGGAGACTCAGCCTCCTGGGATGGAGACTAGAGAAAGAAAGGGAGAGAGAGAGAGAGAGAGAGATGAGTCACAGAGGGCAGAGTGGGATGTGTGGATAGAGAGACTTTTTTTGTATCATGTAAAATCGCTACAGGGTTTTGCACAGAAAATCTGCAGCTTTTTCATTCTTTCGATCAAGTCTGGCTGAGCTGCTTTCTGTCATCCTCCAACTTTGTCACTCTCAGATGCAATTTTTGTCCATCAACCTGCGAGAAAAGAAATATATGGGTACAAATAGTACCGCATTTTCGTCCCTCAAACTTCGCAGATCCTATTATTGTCCTCTCAGGTTAAAGGGGTACATTATCACAATTTCAGAATGGTTAAAACCATTAAAAATCAGTTCCCAGTGGCTTATTATATTTTTCGAAGTTTATTTCAAAATTTTACCCATCACGCAATATCCCTAAAAAAAGCTTCAAAGTGCCTGATTTTAACCATCGTTATAAACACCCGTCCATTTTCCTGTGACGTCACATAGTGAAGCCAACACAAACAAACATGGCGGAAAGAACAGCAAGCTATAGCGACATTAGCTCGGATTCAGACTCGGATTTCAACGGCTTAAGCAATTCAACAGATTACGCATGTATTGAAACGGATGGTTGTAGTGTGGAGGCAGGGAGCGAAAACGAAATTGAAGAAGAAACTGAAGCTATTGAGCCATATCGGTTTGAACCGTATGCAAGCGAAACCGACAAAAATGACACAACAGCCAGCGACACGGGAGAAAGCGAGGACGAATTCGGCAATCGCCTTCTAACCAACGATTGGTATGTGTTTGTTTGGCATTAAAGGAAACTAACAACTATGAACTAGGTTTACAGCATATGAAATACATTTGGCAACAACATGCACTTTGAGAGTGCAGACAGCCCAATTTTCATCAATTAATATATTCTGTAGACATACTCTCATCCGCGCTCTTTTCCTGAAAGCTGATCTGTCCAGTTTTGGAGTTGATGTCAGCAGGCCAGGGAAGCTAGGGTCGATAGGGGGTTTAGCTCGTTCGTCTGCGGGAACAAACTGCCGCCATTGCTTGCCGTGCTACCAAGGTCCTTTGTCCCTGAATTGCTCACACACTCCGGCAGATTCAATGGGGGTCTGGCGGCAGATTTATTTGACTTTATCGTTGGAAATGCATCTGCTTTGAGTGTCGCAGGATATCCACACATTCTTGCCATCTCTGTCGTAGCATAGCTTTCGTCGGTAAAATGTGCGGAACAAACTTTCGCATCTTTGGGCCACTGGTGCAAGTTGAATCCGTCCCTGTTCGGATTGTTACACCCTCCGACAACACACCGACGAGGCATGATGTCTCCAAGGTACGGAAAACAGTCGAAAAAACGGAAAATAACAGAGCTGATTTGACTCGGTGTTTGAGAAAATGGCGGATTGCTTCCCAATGTGACGCCACGTTGTGACGTCATCGCTCCGAGAGCGAATATTAGAAAGGCGTTTAATTCGCCAAAATTCACCCATTTAGAGTTCGGAAATCGTTTAAAAAAATATATGGTCTTTTTTCTGCAACATCAAGGTATATATTGACGCATACATAGGTCTGGTGATAATGTTCCCCTTTAAGCATTTCACACTTGAGCAACCATTTTTATGATCGTACATTTTTTGAATGGACAATGCTAGATACATTAAATAGATATACTTTAGAGTAGCAGGGTACAGCTTGTAAGGACTACTGTCCATTGAAAATGAGCCAACACATAGCCATGATTGTTTAGATACAGTAGTACCTCAACTTATGGGCTTAATTGGTTCTGTGACACAGCTCTTGACTCAAAACACTTGTATAAAGCAAAAACAACTTTTAGATAAGAAATATTGTATAGAAACAATACAATAGAATGTACTACAAATAATTACTGTAGTTCTATGAAGTAATGTTTAGTTGAAAATGTGGGCTTTTGAAAGTTGCGGTCTGAATCTGGTAAGATAATAAAAAAATTTTTTTTTTTAAATGCTAAGAGAATAAAAGAATAACCACGCATTTCACGACAAACTTAATCCAAGCTGTTTACCGCTCTGTGAGCAGTATAAATTATATATATACATACACTATATTGACAAAAATATTTGGCAACACGTCCAAATGATCAGAATCAGGTGTTGTAATCACTTGGCCCGGCCACAGGTGTATAAAATCAAGCACTTAGGCATGGAGGCTGTTTCTACAAACATTTGTGAAAGAATGGGCCGCTCTCAGTGATTTCCAGCGTGGAACTGTCATAGGATACCACCTGTGCAACAAATCCAGTCGTGATATTTCCTCGCTCCTAAATATTCCAAAGTCAACTGTCGGCTTTATTATAAGAAAATGGAAGAGTTTGGGAACAACAGCAACTCAGCCACCAAGTGTGGTAAGCCACGTAAACTGACAGAGAGAGGTCAGCGGATGCTGAAGCGCATAGTGCAAAGACTTTCTGCACAGTCAGTCGCGACAGAGCTCCAAACTTCATGTGACCTTCCAATTAGCCCACGTACAGTACGCAGAGAGCTTCATGAAATGGGTTTCCATGGCCGAGGAGCTGCATCTGAGCCATATATCACTAAGTCCAATGGAAAGCGTGGGATGCAGTGGTGTAAAGCACATCACACCTGGACTCTAGAGCAGTGAAGATGCGTTCTCTGGAGTGATGAATCACGCTTTTCCATCTGGCAATCTGATGGACGAGTCTGGGTTTGGAGGTTGCCAGGAGAACGCTACATTTCGGACTGCATTGTGCCGAGTGTGAAATTTGGCGGAGGAGGAATTTAGGTGTGGGTTTGTTTTTCAGGAGTTGGGTTTGGCCCATTAGTTCCAGTGAAAGGAAATTTGAATGTTCCAGGATACCAAAACATTTTGAACAATTCCATGCTCCCAACCTTGTGGGAACAGTTTGGAGTAGGCCCCTTCCTCTTCCAACATGACTGTGCACCAGTGCACAAAGCAAGGTCCAAAAACACATGGATGACAGAGTCTGATGTGGATGAACTTGACTGGCCTGCACAGAGTCCTGACTTGAACCCGATAGAACACCTTTGGGATGAATTAGAACGGAGACTGAGAGCCAGGCCTTCTCGACCAACATCAGTGTTTGACCTCACCAATGCGCTTCTGGAAGAATGGTCGAAAATTCCTATAAACACACTCCGCAACCTTGTGGACAGCCTTCCCAGAAGAGTTGTAGCTGCAAAAGGTGGACCGACATCATATTGAACCCTATGGGTTAGGAATGAGATGGCACTTCAAGTTCATATGTGAGTCAAGGCAGGTGGCCAAATACTTTTGGCAATATATTGTATATATACACACAAAGTATATATATATATATATATATATATATATATATATATATATATATATATATATATACACACACAGGTAAAAGCCAGTAAATTAGAATATTTTGAAAAACTTTATTTATTTCAGTAATTGCATTCAAAAGGTGTAACTTGTACATTATATTTATTCATTGCACACAGACTGATGCATTCAAATGTTTATTTCATTTAATTTTGATGATTTGAAGTGGCAACAAATGAAAATCCAAAATTCCGTGTGTCACAAAATTAGAATATTACTTAAGGCTAATACAAAAAAGGGATTTTTAGAAATGTTGGCCAACTGAAAAGTATGAAAATGAAAAATATGAGCATGTACAATACTCAATACTAAAAATTTTTGTATTAGCCTTAAGTAATATTCTAATTTTGTGACACACGGAATTTTGGATTTTCATTTGTTGCCACTTCAAATCATCAAAATTAAATGAAATAAACATTTGAATGCATCAGTCTGTGTGCAATGAATAAATATAATGTACAAGTTACACCTTTTGAATGCAATTACTGAAATAAATCAAGTTTTTCAAAATATTCTAATTTACTGGCTTTTACCTGTATATATATATATATATTCATAGCGTAATGGTCAACGCACTTACCTTTTATGCCACATGACGTGGGTTTGATTCTCAGCAATGGCATTATTATTTAATGTCAGCAATTGTCTCACAAGAAGATTCACTCCATACTTGGTGGTGGTAGGCTCCTATAGGAGCCCCTGGGGTAGGCTGACCGCTTAATGAGGACCACCCTTGTAGAACTAGGTACCCCCCCATGTGGCACCCCTAAAAAAAAAGTCCGGACACGCCACTGTCTAAGCTTTACTACTCAAGCTGTACATTCACTACTTTGAATTATATCCAGAATGTGTAATAAACAAATGATGTCCGTTGAAAAGATATAAGTGAACTTCTTTCAGTCCCACCATAAGGTATGTTGATATGGAAGCAGGCTAAGAGAGGATGAAGACGTCAAGGGAATGTGGTGCGAAGAAAGTGTGCGTTCTTCTCTGCTTGCACCTGAGGCTCTTAACAAGCCTCTGTGTGTGTGTGCGTGCGTGTGTGTGTGCGCGTGTGTTAGTGTGCGTGCACGTGTGTGTGTGTTTTAGCTGCAGGATTTACACAAAATAAATTGGTTGTAGTTTATGACTTTAAATAAACTTCCGAGCAGACTGTCAACACTAAACGCCTTACTGTAGGTAGATACAGTGCAGAGCAGGGCAATTATACCCAGTGGAGAGAAGCTACTACTTACTCTCGATTAAATGTAGCTAAGCTACAGGAGAAGCTTTCCTTTGTCTGTGTGTACAGACAAACACCTCCATTTGATAAATTGCAACGCAGCGCATACTGTAGTTGGCTGTAATCTAATCAATCAATCACAGTCTACTTATATAGCCCTTATTCACAATTGTTTCAAAGGGCTGTGCAAGCCACAACAACATCTTCGGCCTCGTTCCCATATCAGGGCAAGAAAAAACTCAACTTAATGGGAACAACGTGAAACCCTGTCACCTCGCGGCCGAATATAGATGATGAAGAGTGCAGGGCCAATAACCAAACTCTGTGAAACTCCGCACTTTACCTTAACATACTCTGAGGTCACAATGTTATGGGAGACACGCTGCATCCTGTCAGTAGGATAGGAATTAAACCAAGAAAAGTCTAATACGTGTTTTGATACGTTCTAACAGAATGTTATGATCGATGGTATCGAAAGCAGCGCAAAGATCAAGTAGCAGCAACATGGATGACGCATCAGCATCGTTAGCAATAGATCATTAGTCATTTTTGTGAGGGCTTTTTTCCGTATAGTGATTTTCCCTGAAACCGGACTGACAGGGTTCACAGAGATTATTAGACACTAAGTGTTCATTTAGCTGCTGTGCAACAATTTCTTTCAAGGACTTTTGAGATAAAGGGAAGGTGGGACAGCGGCCGTTAGTTTACCATGAGGTCAGGATCAAGGTTAGGTCTTTTGAGCAGAGGATGAATAACCGCGTTTTTGAATGCTAGGGGAACAGCACCAGAAGAAAATGATACGTTTATAATATTTCGCACTGATGGTACTAATATTACAAACAGCTCCTTGATAAGTTTCCCAGGAAGTGGGTCAAGTAAACATGTTGTTAGTTTTGTCCCATTCACAAGTCTCAGGATTTAATGTTATTTATTCAAAAAGAGAGAGACTATTTTAGAGGCCAATATACGTCGTACATACTATCTGCGTTAATAGAACCCAGTTGGAGCTGGGACGCGTTATCTGTAATCTTCAATTATCTTAGTAAAGAATATCATAAAGTGATCGGCCGAGTGGGTGGAGCTACTGGGAGAAGTCCCTTGTTGGGTTAGCGATGCTACTGTATTGAACTGACAGAGTATTCATATGGATATTGAAATCCACCGTTATAATTATATTATCTGTGTGCGTCACTAGATCAGCGACAAACTCTGAAAAATTACTGATAAAGTCTGAATAGGACCTGTGGGGGCGATAGAGCTCACTGCTCCCCTCAGCTCCCAGGGGGTGGAACAAGGAGATGGGTCAAATGCAGAGGTTAATTTCACCACACCTAGTGTGTGTGTGACTATCAGTGGTACTTTTTTTTAAAGATAACAGCAAGATGGAGAGGTAGCGGTGTGACAGACCTTATAGTAAGCATGTCAAATGATTTATATTTATTACTTAGGTTAGGGACAAGCGGTAGAAAATGGATGTATGGATGGAGGTTAGAGCTATGTTTAAGGTTTTCATTGATTAGTGCGACGCCTCTACCACTTTTAAGGGGACGGGCAATATGTGCACAATGAACACTAATCAAGAACCCCTCAGATGCCCTCAGTGTGATTACTTTTGTGCATGGTCAAAGGGCAAGATGATGATATGTTTGTGGATTAGATTGACAGCAGGGAGGGCTAAAAGTAGATGATCAGAGGTGATGACATGAACACAAACAAACGGGAGTAGATTGAGTTTAGTTCATTACCATGTTTAGTTAACCTTGAACCTGGGGCTTTATTTTGCCTCTTTAAACAATGCACATATTGCAGAGTTGACTCAATTGATGATGTGAGTACTAAAAGCAATGTCCCATGTAAAGTCAGGGTAAGTTGTGGAAAGCATTGTTAGAATAGAAATGTTATTTATATCTTGTAATTTATTGGCACTTATGTTAACTGGGTACTTCTGGGATTGTGATTGGATTTTCTGCCTTTTTTTTAGTTGCCCGCTTCCCTGCTGTTGTTATCGTTTCATTAAGTATTTTTCTTTAAAATAAATTCAAAAAAAACCTAAAATTTAAAAATGAAAAAACACAACTTTAGACAGTGACAACAAGATTGGGGGCACACTGGAAAGGAAAAAACTTTCTACAAAATGTTAGTTATTACAATTAAAACAGTAAATTATATCAAAACCATTTTTGTAATATGAGGAAAAAGCGTCCAATTTAGCAATATCATTTAAACTTTTTTTTTTTTTTTTTACATAATATTAAGACTGTTTTTTTTTTTTTTTTACTCAAGTAAATTCAATAATATTTTTTTTATGTTAGTTGTAAAAGAAATTTATAAAAAAAACAGTTATACTATATCAGAATCAATACAGTATGTGATGATAATTGCCATTCAAATTATTTCCACTTGCTTAAAAAAGGAGAGTGCAAACCACAATGGACCCAATGTAACAGTAGGTTCCCTTTCAACAATACTTTGACATTGTGGTCCAAATTGGCCAGGTACAAACCAAAAGGTGACTTTCACACAGTCTCCAGTCTTAAATGACACACCAAGTTAACACTTATCCCTTTCAATAAGATACAGTTACACCGTTACATGCCTGTGGCGCAGAGCTGGCAGTTTTTGGGCCCTCATTAAGGTTCATTATATTCATATTTAGCATCACAAGCCTGGTCAGCAGCAGAAGGAGCCAAGAGAAGGATTAGAGATAGGGAAGTTTGTTTTGTCCAAGTTCTCTTTCTGACATTTCAATTACGGAGATTTGGTGTTAAAGTCCAGACATATGACAAAAATATATTCTGTCACACTTTTGACAGTGTCTTGTTTAATGTTATGTTCGGAGAACATTTGGTGGAAGCTTCTGTTATGCCAAACAACAGCTGCAGGCTACGCTCATTCTGGGCAAAGGCAATGGAAAACAGATTTCCGCCAAAGTTTTTTGACGAGTCTCCGGCTTATTTTGTCTGTGGAAGTGGGGTCGGTCAGGGATATTACATTGGACCTCCATTCGTCTTGGACACTTCAGTAGTTTCCATGTTGTGTGTGTGTGTGTGAATGTTCATATGAGAATCATGGGACGAAGACACTATGAGTCATTTGTTCAGTCGTTAACTGGCTTAGATGTTTGTGTTTAAAACACACTGGAGGGAATCGAGCAAATCCAAATGTTCAAGTTTGTGTGTTTGGGTATATTCGCCTCCCACAGAACAGGTGTCCATTCCCCCCCCAAAAAATGAGAGAGGCCCAAATCCCGTGCACCTGTGCCTTATGAAGCAAAGGAATTTCTCCTCAGCTTAATCCTTCTGATGATGTTCAGCTCCATTCATACTAACTCCTCCTTAACTCTCCCCCCTTCTTTTCTTTCTTTCCGTCCATCCACACCCCCGCCTCCTCTTTTCTTTCTGTCAATTCTCCCTCTTGTCTGTCCTGTCTCCAGGGAATAGCCTCTGTTCTGCAGCGCAGGTCCGACAATGAAGAGTATGTGGAAGTCGGACGCCTCGGACCATCTGACTACTTTGGTGAGTGGATGAAGGGCCAAATCCCACATTCGTTTTACAATATTCTCAAAAACAAGGTGATGTTGGAGTCTATTGACGCAACAAATGTTAGATTGACCATTGCCTTCCCTAGCTGTTATCAAAACAACATACAACATATACAGTATATATAGTATATAGACATAACTGACCCGTCCAGGCTGTAGTCACCTGTCGTGATCCTGACCAGGATACAATATAGTAAATTGATGGGCGCTTAATAGAGATGTCCCTATTTTTGTTTCATCTGACCACAGAACTTTCCTCCAGAAGGTCTTCTTTTTGTCCATGTGATGTCAGATGAAACAAAAATTGAGCTGTTTGGCCACAATACCCAGCAATATGTTTGGAGTAGAAAAGGTGAGGCCTTTAATCCCAGAAACACCATTCCTACCGTCAAGTATGGTGGTGGTGGTATTATGCTCTGGGCCTGTTTTGCTGCCAATGGAACTGGTGCTTTACAGAGAGTAAATGGGACAATTAAAAAGGAGGATTACCTCCAAATTCTTCAGGACAACCTAAAATCATCAGTCCGGAGGTTGGGTCTTGGGCGCGGTTGGGTGTTCCAACAGGACAATGACCCCAAACACACGTCAAAAGTTATAAAGGAACCAGACTAGAATTAAGGTTTTAGAATGGCCTTCCCAAAGTCCTGACTGAAATGTGTGGACAATGCTGAAGAAACAAGTCCATGTCAGATAACCAACAAATTTAGCTGAACTGCACTAATTTTGTCAAGAGGAGTGGCCAAAAATTCAACCAGAAGCCTGCCAGAAGCTTGTGGATGGCTACCAAAAGCGCCTTATTGCAGTGAAACTTGCCAAGGGACATGTAACCAAATATTAACATTGCTGTATGTATACTTTTGACCAGGCAGATTTGGTCACATTTTCAGTAAAAGAACCATAAAAGAACCAAACTTCATGAATGTTTTTTGTGACCAACAAGTATGTGCTCCAATCACTCTATCACAAAAAAAATAAGAGTTGTAGAAATTATTGGAAATTCAAGACAGCCATGACATTATGTTCTTTACAAGTGTATGTAAACTTTTGACCACGACTGTACATGGCTAACGATTGTACTCCGATGATAGATTCCTTCAGATGGGATGAATGCTCGGAGGGACACAATTGCATTTCCAGATTCGTTGTTACTTGATTGGCTTGAATTCCAGGAGGGTGCCTGTCTTGTCAGAACACCGGCTCCAATTTGAGAGCAAGCTGCAATGAATGCGTCGTCTATCCACAGTGCGAAGCGACTTTTGAAATCCATAATACTCACCACCATGGTGGAACATAAACATTTCCACGTACATTATCACTGGAGTACTACAGGAAAAGGAATGGCTAAACATGCTACACACAGACCTAGCAAGACCACAATCCAGGTGTCGATACTATACATAGTATAGCATTGTTATATAAACGTACTAAAGTGATTAGATAGGTATTTTTCTGTCTTGTTTTTAATATTATAAAAAATAATGTTTTGGTCAATTTTGTTACGTGTTTACAAACTCAGAGATAAGTCTCTGATACAGGAAGGCTTTGAGGGCAAAACTCAAATGACTTTTGTTTACACTTTATTTTGTTTAAAAAAATAGTATGTAGCATTACATACCACAAATGCAGTACACGATCTGATTTACCGTATTTTACAGACTGTAGAACGCACCGGAATATTAAAATTACTCAATTTTAGGGCAAAAAATATTTTTCCATATATTAGCCGCACCAAACCATAAGCTGTAGATACATACGTTGCGAAGTGAGTTATTTACACAGACAGATTCTGTAAATGTTTATTTACATACCATATTTTTCGGAGGATAAGTCGCTCCGGACTATAAGTCGCACCTGCCGAAAATGCATAATAAAGAAGGAAAAAAACATATATAAGTCGCACTGGAGTATAAGTCGCATTTTTTGGGCACATTTACTTGATAAAACCCAACACCAAGAATAGACATTTGAAAGGCAATTTAAAATAAATAAAGAATAGTGAACAACAGGCTGAATAAGTGTATGCTATATGAGGCATAAATAAGCAACTGAGAACGTGCCTGGTATGTTAACGTAACCAGTGACGTGCGGTGAGGTTGAAGGCTGGTGAGGCACTGACTTCATCACAGTCAGATTTACAAACATATGAACCCTAAAGAGTATCTTATTCACCATTTGATTGGCAGCAGTTAACGGGTTATGTTTAAAAGCTCATACCAGTATTCTTCCCTGCTTGGCACTCAGCATCAAGGGTTGGAATTGGGGGTTAAATCACCAAAAATGATTCCCGGGCGCGGCGCCGCTGCTGCCCACTGTTCCCCTCACCTCCCAGGGGGTGATCAAGGGGATGGGTCAAATGCAGAGGACACATTTCACCACACCTAGTGACAATCATTGGTACTTTAACTTAACTTTAACTTTACACATACAAACTGTAGCACACAAAAAAGCACATTTAATTAAAAAAAGGTTATTATGGTCTTACCTTTACTTATAAGTGCGGGAACAGTGGTGTTCGTGTTGGAGGAGTTGTGAATGAATGAAATATGAAATCCGTGCTGCAGTCGGCAGGTGTACCTAATGTTGTGTCCCTGCAGTCGTTCACGTACGGCTCCTCCGGCGCGAGCATTGTTGTTTTTGCACTTTTTGGCTTCTTGTTAAGTTTTTTTGGGTGGATTCGGTCTTGCACGTGGAGGGTTTGGGTGTGGCTTTGGTTGGTGTGGCGCTCCCATCGGGGGGTGCATTAACCGGCACCAGGAGGCGGGATTACTGCGAGCATCAGCCAGTGCGTCTTCGCAGCAGTTTTATGATTGCTCAGCACAATAAATACGTTACACACATACAGTTGTTGACAAAATACACTGTACATTATATACCTCAGCTAACTAAACTATGGAAATGTATAATATAATTCATATAGCAATACGGTCTCACTGCACAGCAGGCCAGCAGTTAGCCGAGTCATTGCGCAATCCATGTTGAGGCACTGAGTGACATGCCTCAACTGGCTGCTGATCACCGCACCGTCTCTTCTCAGTATTTGAACGGCAAATGTGAAAATTCAGCGATTTTGAATAAAAATAATCCAAAACTGGTGAAGTTAAATGGAAAATAACTTTATAGTATAATCACTGGATACATATAATAATTTCATTAATTGTTTTTCTTTTTACATTTTTTTTCTTTCCATGATGGGAGGTGAGGCCATGCCTCACCTGCCTCCAGTGACCGCACGTCACTGAACGTAACATATTATGGTAAGAGTCATTCAAATAACTATAACATATAGAACATGCTATACGTTTACCAAACAATCTGTCACTCCTCATCGCTAAATCCGATGAAATCTTATAAGTCTAGTCTCTTACGTGAATGAGCTAAATAATATTATTTGATATTTTACGGTAATGTGTTAATAATTTCACACATAAGTCGCTCCTGAGTATAAGTCGCAGCCCCGGCCAAACTATGAAAAAACTGCGACTTATGGTCAGAAAAATACGGTAGATCTATTGCGCAATGATGAAGCGATTATTAATTAACTGGGAGGAGGAGTGATTGGAGTCACTTTTGTCTAAATGCTGTGCATGAGTATACCTTGGCTTTGTTGAATACTGCACTGGCAAAAAGTTGTGTGGGTCACTTGTTCTTGTGCATTAGCCTGCACATACTGTACTGGCATTGTATGGTTATTAGAATATAAATAAATAACATTCTCGTTCAACGTTCCCAATCCTCACCTATGGTCATGAGCTTTGGGTTATGACCGAAGGGACAAGATCACGGGTGCAAGCGGCCGAAATGAGTTTCCTCCGCCGGGTGGCGGGGCTCTTCCTTAGAGATAGGGTGAGAAGCTCTGCCATCCGGGAGGAGCTCAAAGTAAAGCCGCTGCTCCTCCACATGGAGAGGAGCCAGATGAGGTGGTTCGGGCATCTGGTCAGGATGCCACCCGAACGCCTCCCGAGGGAGGTGTTTAGGGCGCGTCCGACCGGTAGGAGGCCACGGGGAAGACCCAAGACACGTTGGGAAGACTACGTCTACCGGATGGCCTGGGAATAGGGATGATACTCGAAACCGATTTTCCCGGTTGTTCGATAAGAAAAGAACCGAGTCCTCGGACTCAAATCCCTTTTTGAGAACCGGTACCCGTTATCGAGACCACTATAGTAAAGAAAAAGAGTCGGTTCTTTATTCGAATCCCTGGGAACGAATCCAGTCCCGACCAGAAATGCCCCGTGAGACATCACAAGAAATGACGTCACGTAGCTCAGTCATTAGGCGCAGATAGCGAAAGCAGGAAAAAAATGGACCGGAAAAAGCGCTCCAAGGTGTAATAAAGTTCAAAACAAAAAGGTATAATCCAACGAATAACTTTACTGAGAGATTTGAGCAGGGTACAAACACATGACGAACACTTTTACGACCAACCGGAAACATAGCAACCAGGCTAGCAATGCACCTCCTTTACGGCAGCTGTCGCAACGTTCTTAAAGCAACCGCAGAACATACATACTGTATTTTTCGGACTATAAGTCGCAGTTTTTTTTCAGAGTTTATGAAAGTTGCTTATTTTTTTTCCTTCTTTATTATGTATTTTCGGCGGGTGCGACTTATACTCCGGTGCGACTTATACTCCGAAAAATACGGTATATAAACAACATATATGACATGATCTCCCTTTTTTAACTTTTGTTTTTCTTTCCTTGTAAACAAAACAAAATCACACTGTATATGTGTTGTCTGTCTAATTATAAATAATGCAGACGAGGCGTGTTGGCTGAGTTCTTGACGTTTACTTTCACAGCTTGCTCATAACCTCATTCTTAGCTGCCGGGCGGCGACATGCAACAACACTTTTCGGGGCTACCGCGCATGCTCGTCACTCCCGTTGCATGCTGGGTAGTGTAGTTGTTATATTCCCTAGCTCATAACATCACATCTTTCCCCCTATAAAGAAATACTGTTAACTTAATAAAGTGTATTTCTTTTTTTAGCTTTAACTTTTCATTTTTTAGCATTGTAACCACAAACAACTTTTCTCTTCATAGAATTTTCTTTCAATAAAGAAATAAAGTGCAAAAATGTCAAAGCATCATAACAAACAGTTGTCAAATAGCAGCAGAAGTGCACTTTTTGGAGAGCTGTGTTATTTTCAGTTTTGTGCCCAAGGGACTGATTTTATGTAACACTATATTATTATTTATACACCTATAGTGATCACAGAGACAGGTTGTTTTTGTGTTACTGTATATATTTGTTGTTTTTTTTAAATCCCACTTAATATACTTTGGGTAACAACAGTTAATATTTATTTTTTTTATTTTATTTTTTTTAGGGGGGTAACAGTCAATATTTATTTATTTATTAGATTTTATTTGTTTCTTATATAATAAAAGTGAGCTTTTGTTAAACCAAATATTGTGGGGTTTTTTCCATATACAACAACCTATCTGGACTCGATAAGAGAATCGATAAGGAATCGGTTCGACAAGAGGATTCGATAATAGGTTCGAACTCGATAATTTCTTATCAAACATTATCCCTACCTGGGAACGCATCGGGATCCCCCGGGAAGAGCTGGACGAAATGACTGGGGAGAGGAAAGTCTGGGCTTCCCTGCTTAGGCTGCTGCCCCCGCGACCCGACCTCGGATAAGCAGAAGAAGATGGATGGATGTATAAATAAAATAAAATAAAATGTATACATTTCATATTAATTATTTATAAACAAATACAGTAATATTATTAATTAATTTAATTAATTGAAATAGTACCCCTTATTGTGTTTTTTAATGTTCCTTGGAAATGAAGATTGTTTTAATTGAAATTCATAACCTAACTTTTAAAGTGCAAATTCTACTGAATTCTTGTTGTAGCAGGCTCATCAAAACCAAGAATGAACATTTTCATTGATATAATGTTTTCCACCCGCAGGAGAAATTGCCCTGCTGCTGAACCGTCCGAGGGCCGCCACCGTGGTCGCTCGCGGTCCCCTCAAGTGCGTGAAGCTGGACAGGCCTCGCTTCGAGCGCGTGCTGGGGCCCTGCTCCGAGATCCTCAAGAGGAACATCCAGAGATACAACAGCTTCATCTCTCTCACTGTTTGACATGTTCAAAAAGCGATCCAGGGGGGGGGTTGGGGGGGTTGGGGGGGGGGGGGGGGGGGTCACCAGCAGGGGTGGTCAACACAACAAGTTTGTGTTGGTTTTTTTTTTTTCGAGGATGGGTTTTACATGTCCAATGACAGGGTGCTCATTTCCTGCCTTTCTTTTTCTTTTCTTTTTGCATCTTCTTTCTTTGATCTTGTGCACTTTTCGACTTGACCTGTGCTGTCACGTAGCTTTACGTCAGGAACAACACAAAGAAAAAAAAAAAGCCACTCTGTCTTGTAAATGATTCATATGCAGTGTGCCGGCTGCGTGTGATGCATGCCTCTCCCAAGGACGGAACGATGGCATTTTGCACTGTTCATGCGTTTATGAAGGAGGATGTTCACGTACAGCGGGACGAGAGAGCGCACGTTTCTTTTGCTTGCTAAAATGCGGTTTGCCTATTTATTTATTTTTTTAAATCTGAATTTTTCGGGCTGTTGTGGTTGTCATGAGTTTCGCTTCAGGCCTGCACGACAAACAGTTCCATTAAATGCAGGTATGAAAAATAGATTCATTTCTAGTGCTATTTAAGTGTGCCGTTACCGTAAGGTTTAGTTCATTTGTGGCAGACGTATTCTCTTGTGGTTGCGCTTCGGATTATGTGTGTGCACAATAAAAAAAAAAAACACTCATACACCGTCTCAGGATTTTCCAAATGTGCACATCTTACTTTACTTACTTGTTCTTTTTTTGCTTGCTAAAAAGCTTTTGCACCATTTTGCTAGTAATGTTGAGTGACTGCAGCAGTTTGACTCCGCTGTTTTAACACATTTACGTGTTTAAAAGAAAGAGGTACCAATATATATATATATATATCTATATGCTTTCCTTTGACCTTGTCTCATCCAAGCAGTTGATGCAATGATGTGAAATGAAAACCCGTTTTCTGTAGCGATTCTTTTCAACAATCGAAGCATCCAAAGCAAATAATAAAAAGGTTACGCCTCTCCGTTTGCGTCATTCCCGCGTGGATTCTTAATGCATGACTTCCTGACCTCGTTTTGTGTTTCTTACAGGTGCCCCCTTTTTGTCCCCGCCTCCATCCTCCCTGTCTTTCTTGCACTAAGCAAAGTGTCAATCATCCATCGGGGCCCGAGCTGTCAGAGGGTCGCGGCGCTCCTCCCAGCCGGTTTTCACCACGGCTACACAGCTTTGACACATTCCTCCCCATCTTAATGTCCACTAAATCAACTAAAGAATGTGCCCCCCCCACCCCTTTCACCGACATTGAGTTTAGTAAGACTCTACCCTGCACTTACACACACATCGTTGAGGTGTGTTTTGTTGTTCTTTACATGTTCCATTAACCTGATGATCTCTCCTATTGTGTGTCATATAGCTGAACAAGAAGTCTCCCATCTTTCATTCTGCAGTTGCATACATCATTCAGCCCTCCCAGAAAATACCCCCTCTCTGGTGTGTACATCTAGTGCAGGTACACAACTCTTGAATGCGGTATTATCCAAGAGTACACGCTCTACATGTTTGCAGATGGAGGGCTTTGTGTTTTTTTGAGTGCCTTTAATATGCTAATAAGCATCTTTAAAATGCACTTATGACAATCCCAGCATGGGAAAGTTTTATGTGACGATTGCCAAAAAAATGTTGATAAGATGGCTGGGAGTGATTTGGTATGTGCATGCATGTGTATTGTATTTGTAACCAGACAGAGCTTTCTAGTCTCATGAGAGGATGTTTTATTTGGTGCAACATTTTTAGATATGTCATTTTCCCACAGCCACCATCTATCCTCCCATCATCAGACCCAGACTAATTAAAAGGTCTGCTAACGGCGGGCTATACCACCTGCTTTAATTCCTGGCTTTTCCTTCTTTGGGGGTCTCAGCCAACTCAGGAGAAAACAAAAAAGTTCAACTGCTATTCACCAAACACAGCATGAGGGCCACTCGAGGTTTAATTGGACCATAATAAATCCAGATTATATGAGATAAAGTTGCAGTATTATGAGAATAAAATATATATTTTAGAAGGAAAAAGTCATATTTTACAAAACAATAGAGTCATCATAATGCTGAAAAAGACAGTTGTACAATTACCTTTTAAGTTTTTAATTTGACCATAAAAATTCTAAATTTAAGTTAACAAAACGATGAGAATGTATATTTGTATGTATATAATAATAATAATAATAATACAGTTTACTTATAAGGCGCCTTTCTGGGCACTCAAGGACACCGTACAAAATCAAAACAATAAAATCTAATTGGATAAAAACAACAACAAAGATAGATAAGATAAGATGATTACAATGAATAAGAAGTCAGGAATAGGTGTGTTTTGAGTCTTGATTTGAAGAGGGATATTGAGTGTAAGTTACGAAGGTCTGGTATATATATATATATATATATATATATATATATATATATATATATATATAGTGCAGGCCAAAAGTTTGGACACCCCTTCTCATTCAATGCGTTTTCTTTATTTTCATGACTATTTACATTTTAGATTGTCACTGAAGGCATCACAACTATGAATGAACACATGTGGAGTTATGTACTTAACAAAAAAAGGTGAAATAACTAAAAACATGTTTTATATTCTAGCTTTTTCAAAATAGCCACCATTTGCTCTGATTACTTTTTCGCACACTCTTGGCATTCTCTCCATGACCTCAAAATGGTTTTCACTTCACAGGTGTGCTTGAAGCTCATCGAGAGAATGCCAAAAGTGTGCAAAGCAGTAAATCAGAGCAAAGGGTGGCTATTTTGAAGAAACTAGAATATAAAACGTGTTTTCAGTTATGTCACCTTTTTTTGTTAAGTACATAACTCCACATGTGTTCATTCATAGCTTTGATGCCTTCAGTGACAATCTACAGTGTCATGAAAATAAAGAAAACACATTGAATGAGGAGAAGGTGTGTCCAACTTTCAGCCTGTACTAACATATATATATATATATATATATATATATATATATATATATATATATATATATATATATATATATACATACATATCCGTCCGTCTTATATCTTCTAAGATGCTCAGCCTTAATCATGACTCAATGAGGTCAGAGGTCGCCACCCGGGCTAGTTACAGGTGATTGAGCAACATTGGGGCTGATGGGATTGAAAGGTTAGGGATGAGAGAGGGTGTCGGTACTGAGGTCACAGGGGGGTGGAAATTGAGTCAAAAATTGGGTCAGGAGATCATCACAAGGTCCGGCTCAGTGGACTGCCACCTTTCTAATGGTCACGACAAAACGACTTGGTCGGCTGTCGTTAGGCTTCTTACAACATACTTGCCAACCCTCCCGAATTTTCCGGGAGACTCCCGAATTTCAGTGCCTCTCCCGAAAATCTCCCGGGACAACCATTCTCCCGAATTTCTCCCGATTTCCAGCCGGACAACAGGCATGCCCCCTCCAGGTCCATGCGGACCTTTCGTCACGTCCGCTTTTTTCCTCCATATAAACAGCGTGCCGGCCCAGTCACGTTATAACATCTACTGCTTTTGGAGAAGAACGAAGAAGAAACAGTCATGGCGACGACGAGTAAGAAGAAGAAGTACGCTTGCAAGTCATCAGAGAGGGTGTTCAGCATGGTTAGAAAAATAGTGACAGAGAATAGAACGAGGATGGACAATTCAACCCCAAACTCACTCCTTTCCTGCAAATTATATTTCACAGATGCTGCCCATACTTATGCTCCTTCAAAGGCTGTGCTACTGGCTGCAAAGTATTGCACTTTCAAATACAACAATGAGTAGAGGAGTGTTATGTGTGTGTATATGTGTACATAAATGAACACTGAAATTCAAGTATTTATTTTATTTATATATATATATATATATATATATATATATATATATATATATATATATATATATATATATATATATATATATATATATATATAATAAAATAAATATATATATATACAGTGTTGGCGCAATACAACCGTTGGCCAACAAAAAAGTAACCACAGAACACTATACGCCTATACGGTATAGTGTTCTGTGGTTACTTTTTGGTTGGCCAAGCGGACGTGACGACAGGCTGTCCCCATTCAGATCCGCACAAACCGGGAGGGGGCGTGCCTTAAGTCCGGCTGGAAATCGGCAGAAATTTGGAGAATGGTTGTCCCAGGGAGAGGCAGTGAAATTCGGGAGGGTTGGCAAGTATGAGATATTCTCACTTCTTTTCTTTTGTCGAGCACAAAGAAAAGAACATTTTAGTTAAATGTAAGTTGTGTCTTGGATCAAAGATCCCGTCTACTGCCCAAAACAACAATTCAAATCTGCCTGGTTAGGCTCTGTGTATGTCACGTGTGCCTTCCTTAGGTGAAGCCAGCTTTACAGCTATGTTGTTGATTGATTGATTGAAACTTTTATTAGTAGATTGCACAGTACAGTACATATTCCGTACAATTGACCACTAAATGGTAACACCCAAATACGTTTTTTAACTTGTTTAAGTCGGGGTCCAGATACAGATATATACTATCAAATATATACTAACATCATAATACAGTCATCACACAAGATAATCATCAGGGTATATACATTGAATTATTTACATTATTTACAATCCGGGGTGTGGGATATGGAGGGGGGGTGGTTAGGTTTGGTTGGTACCAACACTTCAGTCATCAATTGCATCATCAGAGAAATGGACATTGAAACAGTGTAGGACTGACTTGGTAGGATATGTACAGCAAGTAGTGGACACAGAGAGAGAGATCAGAAAGTATAAGAAAAAGTGTCTACATTTGATTATTTACAATCCGAAGAGGTATTATGTGGAAGGGAGGGTGTTAGTTTAGGGTTGTAGTTGCCTGGAGATGTTCTTTTAGTGCGGTTTTGAAGGAGGATAGAGATGCCCTTTCTTTTACACCTGTTGGGAGTGCATTCCATATTGAAGTGGCATAGAAAGAGAATGAGTTAAGACCTTTATTAGTTCGGAATCTGGGTTTAACGTGGTTAGTGTTAGTGTTAGTGTTAGTGTTATTATGCTGTTTGTTACTTATGTATGTTATGTTGCAGCTATTTAAAATAGTTTTGTCAATTTGTTCTGGCCTGAAATAAATTGGCCCTTTGAAACATATCTTTGTCTTTGTGTGTTGTATGTAGAGCACATTGCTTAGCAGAGTTCAGTGATGCAAATGTATGTCAAGTTGATCAACAGATTGTATTATTCTCCAGTGCAATAACAGTACTAAAATGAAGGCTAAAAGGGCATTAATGGGAGCTTTAAAAAAAAAAAGTAGAAGAAGTAACTAAATAGTTACTTTTCACAGTAACGCATTACTTTTTGGTGTAAGTAACTGAGTTAGTAACTGAGTTACTTTTGAAATAAAATAACTAGTAACTGTAACTAGTTACTGTTTTTCAGTAACTAACCCAACACTGTATATATATATAGCTAGTATTCACTGAAAGTCAAGTATTTCTTGTATTTATATATATATGAAATACTTGAATTTCAGTGAATTCTAGCTATAAATATACTCCTCCCCCTTAACCTAATAAAAGTTTCAATTAATCAATCAAACAACCCCCCCCCCCCCCCGGCCCCCCAATTTCCCGAATTCGGAGGTCTCAAGGTTGGCAAGTATGTCTTCCAATAATGTAATAGACGGGGACCATAGATATTTAGGAAGCACTCCTTCAATTCTTAAAAAACACACACAATGAATGCACCAGTTGGATTCCAGACGTCCTAAGAAACATCAGTTTCTGTCCTGTACTGTATCTACTTCTCGCCAACAAGACACGGTTTATTCAAGAGGAGACTGCGGGCAGCAAGAACATGGGGGGACTGCAGCAAAGTAGAGACAGTAGAGTAGGAGGTAATAGTGCAGCATCCGGGTTAAGCCATAGCTGAGAATGGGAAAATAGAAGCCTATGTCGGAAAGGAGACACATTTTATCTGAGATGAGAGGAGGAGCGCTCTAGCCAACTGGAGACGATGGAGTATTAAAATGGAAGGATCTGGGGTAAGCTAACGTCAATAGGGAGACACATTTGATCTGAGATAGACAGGGTTGCGGAGCTGGCGCTGGGCGCTGGGACGGACGGGCTTCACTGTGTCTTGGCTGAATGAGCAGGTATCGGACACGTCGGTCTCCTTAGACGCATCCTCGCTCGTCCATGCGGACTGGACACTGGCCGGGAGTTGGTGGGCGGCCGAGGGTGGAGTCGGCTCTCTTGATTGCTTTGTTGGGTCTGCTCCTGTCTCTGGCCATGCTCTCCCCAACCCAGCAGACGATGGCGTGGAACACCACCACAGTGTGTGTGGGTGTTGAAATTATGTTTTTGTTTGGTTGCGTGTCTACGCAAGGTGCAATCGTGTGTGCACAATGTATGTATATTATTGGTTGATTATTTTTGTTGTTGTTTTACTTTTGTGACTGTGTGTAGAAGTGGCACTGCTGAAGTGGCAGCTGGTTGCATCAGCTCTGCTCTTTTTCTTTTCTTTTCTCCTTTTCTGTAAGGGGCGCTGGAAGTTGGCAGAACCGTCAGCGATCCTGTTCTGTCTCCCTGTAATGTTTGTCTGCTCTTGAATGGGATTGTGCTGAAAATCTTAATTTCCCCTCGGGGATTAATAAAATACTCCTGATTCTGATTCTGATTTCTCCCCGTGACTATGTGGGTTCCCTCCGGCCTCCAAATACTTCCTCCCACCTTCAAAAACATGCACCTGGGGATTTACTGATTGGAAATGGATGGATTGATGGATGGAGACAAGGACTGCAGCTAAATGGAGACCATGGGGTATAACAATTAAAGCATCTGGGGTAAGCTCATGTTGGTACAAAATGCGGCTGCTAGACTTTTGACAAGAACAAGAAAGTTTGATCCTATTAGGCCTATATTGGCTCACCCGCACTGGCTGATTGTATTGTACCATATGTCTCGGCAAGGAATCTGTGTTCAAAGAACTCTGACTTTTTAGTGATTCCCAGAACCCAAAAAAAGTCTGCGGGCTATAGAGCGTTTTCTATTCGGGCTCCAGTACTCTGAAATGCCCTCCCGGTAACAGTTAGAGATGCTACCTCAATAGAAGCATTTAAGTCCCATCTTAAAACTCATTTGTATACTCTAGCCTTTAAATAGACCCCCCTTTTAGACCAGTTGATCTGCCGTTTCTTTTCTGCTCTGCCCCCTCTCCTTCGTGGAGAGGGGAGTCACAGATTCGGTGACCACAGATGAGACGCTAGCTGTCCAAAGTCGGGACCCAGGGTGGACCACTCATCTGTGCATCAGTTGGGGACGTCTCTGCACTGCTGATCCGTCTCCACTCAAGATGGTCTCCTGCTGGCCCCACTATGGACTGGACTCCCACTATTATGTTAGCTCCACTATGGACTGGACTCCCACAATATTATGCTAGATCCACTCGACGTCCATTGCACCGGTCGCCAGGGGGCGTTGGTCCCCACATCTGCGGTCCCCTCCAAGGTTTCTCATTGTCATCCCATTGGGTTGAGTTTTTTCTTGCCCTGATGTGGGATCTGAGCCGAGGATGTCGTTGTGGCTTGTGCAGCCCTTTGAGACACTCGTGATTTAGGGCTATATAAGTAAACTTTGATTGATTGATTGATAGAGAGACACATTTTAACCAAAAGGAGACCATGGAAAGCAAGAAAATGAGGGGAATGTAGACCACGAACAGCACGGTTTAGGATAAACTAATGCTCGCATGTGTGTTTATTATTGCAATTTTTAGTCTTGAATAATAACATTTAATGTAAACGTACATTTTATACCCTCACATTGTTTTATTTTCTTGTGATGACTTTGGCAGTGCAAGCATTACGTCGTGCTCTTCAGGAACAAAACCATACTCGTTTTCAATCAATCAATCAATCAATCAATCAATTAATTTCTTTTATTTAACCAGGTAAAGACTCATTGAGATTAAAATCTATTTTTCAAGAGCGACCTGACAAAGAGGGCTGCACAAACAAAGTTACAATAATAATTATAACAAGACAATACCACAGAACAACAGCAGTCAAACCTCAACAGGTCAAAAATAATTTAGAACGATTAAGTAATCATTACATTTAAAAGCAAGTACATTTCCCAAGAGAACTGACTTCTCGATCTTTTAAATTGGACTTAAACTCCCCCAAAGTGATCAATTCTGGTAGCCTCAGATCTTTCTAGATGTCATTCCATGACCAGGGAGCAGCATGAATGCCTTTTTCCAATTTCTGTGTTTGCTCTAGGAACCAACATGTGGAGGACTTCCTGTCAGCGTAGGTTGTAATGACTGGAGTCTCTACACACAAAGGAACACAGCTAGGTGGTGACGAGTCCAAGAAGACATTTATATATAAAAACTATCCATCGAGAAAGTATTCGGGCAGTTAAAGATGGACAGTTTGCCTTTGCATACAGAGTACAGTGGTGGACAAGATTTCCACAATCAGTAATAAAACGTAAGGCACAGTGATATACAGTGTCTAGTTTTTTCAAGTAAGTGCCAGGTGCATTCATAAAAAGCAAGTCTCCATAATCAAATAAAGGAATACAGGTGGATAAGATCAGATATTTCCTAACTTTTAGGGAAAAAAAAGACTTATTTCTGAAAAAGAAACCCAATTTAATTTTAAGCTTAGAGACAAGCTTTTCTACGTGTGCTTTAAAAGACATCTCTCGTCAAAAATAATTCCTAAGTACAAACCCCGATTCCATATGAGTTGGGAAATTGTGTTAGATGTAAATATAAACGGAATACAATGATTTGCAAATCATTTTCAACCCATATTTTGCAAATAATCATTAACTTTAGAATTTGATGCCAGCAACATGTGACAAAGAAGTTGGGAAAGGTGGCAATAAATACTGATAAAGTTGAGGAATGCTCATCAAACACTTATTTGGAACATCCCACAGGTGTGCAGGCTAATTGGGAACAGGTGGGTGCCATGATTGGGTATAAAAGTAGATTCCATGAAATGCTCAGTCATTCACAAACAAGGATGGGGCGAGGGTCACCACTTTGTCAGCAAATGCATGAGCAAATTGTTGAACAGTTTAAGAAAAACCTTTCTCAACCAGCTATTGCAAGGAATTTAGGGATTTCACTATCTACGGTCCGTAATATCAAAGGGTTCAGAGAATCTGGAGAAATCACTGCACATAAGCAGCTAAGCCCGTGACCTTCGATCCCTCAGGCTGTACTGCATCAACAAGCGACATCAGTGTGTAAAGGATATCATCACATGTGCTCAGGAACACTTCAGAAACCCACTGTCAGTAACTACAATTGGTCGCTACATCTGTAAGTGCAAGTTAAAGCTCTCCTATGCAAGGCGAAAACCGTTTATCAACAACACCCAGAAACGCCGTCGGCTTCGCTGGGCCTGAGCTCATCTAAGATGGACTGATACAAAGTGGAAAAGTGTTCTGTGGTCTGACGAGTCCACATTTCAAATTGTTTTTGGAAACTGTGGACGTCGTGTCCTCCGGACCAAAGAGGAAAAGAACCATCCGGATTGTTATAGGCGCAAAGTTGAAAAGCCAGCATCTGTGATGGTATGGGGGTGTATTAGTGCCCAAGACATGGGTAACTTACACATCTGTGAAGGCGCCATTAATGCTGAAAGGTACATACAGGTTTTGGAGAAACATATGTTGCCATCCAAGCAACGTTACCATGGACACCCCTGCTTATTTCAGCAAGACAATGCCAAGCCACGTGTTACATCAACGTGGCTTCATAGTAAAAGAGTGCGAGTACTAGACTGGCCTGCCTGTAGTCCAGACCTGTCTCCCATTGAAAATGTGTGGCGCATTATGAAGCCTAAAATACCACAACGGAGACCCCTGGACTGTTGAACAACTTAAGCTGTACATCAAGCAAGAATGGGAAAGAATTCCACCTGAGAAGCTTAAAAAAATGTGTCTTCTCAGTTGTGTTGTTAAAAGGAAAGGCCATATAACATAGTGGTGAACATGCCCTTTCCCAACTACTTTGGCACGTGTTGCAGCCATGAAATTCTAAGTTAATTATTATTTGCAAAAAAAAAATAAAGTTTATGAGTTTGAACATCAAATATCTTGTCTTTGTAGTGCATTCAATTGAATATGGGTTGAAAAGGATTTGCAAATCATTGTATTCCGTTTATATTTACATCTAACACAATTTCCCAACTCATATGGAAACGGGGTTTGCACTTATATGTCGTGACCAACTCAAGCTAGACCCCATGAGTAGTCAATATTTTAGGGATGGTCAAAGGCAGCCGTTTGCCGTTTGAGAATAACATCACCTTAGATTTGTCTGCATTTAGCACTGGCCTATGTTGGGTAAGCTGGGACTGAACAACATCAAAAGCAGACTGCAAGAGTTCAAGGGGAATGAACAATATATGACCGCATCATCTGCATAGAAATGGAATGCAGCATCTGATATTCACGTAAACGGAGAACAACAGCGGTCCTAATATTGAACCCTGTGGTACGCCCTTTAAAACAGGGAGGAATGATGAAGAAGACCCAGCAAACTGGACACATTGTGTTCTATCAGAAAGGTAATTAGAAAACCCGTTAACAGCATGCCCAGATACGCCAATCCTGTGCAATCGATCTGCTAAAATCGTATGGTTGACCATGTCAAACGCCTTTGACAGTCCAATGCTCCAATAATGTCATTCACAACTTTAATGGCAGCGGTTATCGTGCTGTGACGTTTCCTAAAGCCTGCCTGATGTTCTGATAGAAGACCGTGGTTGTCTAAAAATTCTTTAAAGGGGAACATTATCACAATTACAGAAGGGTTAAAACCATTAAAAATCAGTCCCCAGTGGCTTATTTTATTTTTCGAAGTTTTTTTCAAAATTTTACCCATCACGCAATATCCCTAAAAAAAGCTTCAAAGTGCCTGATTTTAACCATCGTTATATACACCCGTCCATTTTCCTGTGGCGTCACACAGTGATGCCAATACAAACAAACATGGCGGATAGAACAGCAAGGTATAGCGACATTAGCTCGGATTCAGACTCGGATTTCAGTGGCTTTACACTGTCTGATAAGATAATTGCTAACAACTATGAACTAGGTTTACAGCATATGAAATACATTTGGCAACAACATGCACTTTGAGAGTGCAGACAGCCCATTTCAGGCGCGCTAAGAACATATATTTTTCCACGATTTCAGCACCCAGGTTAACCATACCTAAATAGACACAAAATACTGCATTACACAAGACTACCCAAATGTACTCGAATGATTAAAAAAAAAAAAAGTTTTTAAGTTAAATTATTGTTAAACACAGTTTATGTATAATAATTTACGTAAAACCGCGAGTAATGAATAAAGTTTTCATCAATTAATATATTCTGTAGACATACCCTCATCCGCTCTCTTTTCCTGAAAGCTGATCTGTCCAGTTTTGGAGTTGATGTCAGCAGGCCAGGGAAGCTAGGGTCGATATTCTTCTCTTGATCATCTTCGGTGGCATAAGGGACGGTGTGAGCCAAGACATCCAGGGGGTTTAGCTCGCTCGTCTGCGGGAACAAACTGCCGCCATTGCTTGCCGTGCTACCGAGGTCCTTTGTCCCTGAATAGCTCACACACTCCGGCAGATTCAATGGGGGTCTGGTGGCAGATTTCTTTGACTTAATCGTTGGAAATGCATCTGCTTTGAGTGTCGCAGGATATCCACACATTCTTGCCATCTCTGTCGTAGCATAGCTTTCGTCGGTAAAGTGTGCGGAACAAACGTCCAATTTCTTGCCACTTTCGCATCTTTGGGCCACTGGTGCAAGTTGAATCCGTCCCTGTTCGGGTTGTTACACCCTCCAACAAAGTTTTTTTCAAAATTTTACCCATCACGCAATATCCCTAAAAAAAGCTTCAAAGTGCCTGATTTTAACCATCGTTATAAACACCCGTCCATTTTCCTGTGACGTCACATAGTGAAGCCAACACAAACAAACATGGCGGAAAGAACAGCAAGCTATAGCAACATTAGCTCGGATTCAGACTCGGATTTCAGCGGCTTAAGCGATTCAACAGATTACGCATGTATTGAAACGGATGGTTGTAGTGCGGAGGCAGGTAGCGAAAATGAAATTGAAGAAGAAATTGAAGCTATTGAGCCATATCGGTTTGAACCGTATGCAAGCGAAACCAACGAAAACGACACGATAGCCAGCGACACGGGAGAAAGCGAGGACGAATTCGGCGATCGCCTTCTAACCAACGATTGGTATGTGTTTGTTTGGCATTAAAGGAAACTAACAACTATGAACTAGGTTTACAACATATGAAATACATTTGGCAACAACATGCACTTTGAGAGTGCAGACAGCCCAATTTGCATCAATTAATATATTCTGTAGACATACCCTCATGTCAGCAGGCCAGGCAAGCTGGGGTCGATATTCTTCTCTTGATCATCTTCGGTGTGAGCCGAGACATCCAGGGGGTTTAGCTCGCTCGTCTGCGGGAACAAACTGCCGCCATTGCTTGCCGTGCTACCGAGGTCCTTTGTCCCTGAATAGCTCACACACTCCGGCAGATTCAATGGGGGGTCTGGCGGCAGATTTCTTTGACTTTATCGTTGGAAATGCATCTGGTTTGATTGTCGCAGGATATCCACACATTCTTGCCATCTCTGTCGTAGCATAGCTTTCGTCGGTAAAGTGTGCAGAACAAACGACTGACCATTTCGTCGGCTTTCCCCACACCCTCGTATTTTGAACAAATTTCGTCCAATTTCTTAACACTTTCGCATCTTTGGGCCACTGGTGCAACTTGAATCCGTCCCTGTTCGTGTTGTTACACCCTCCGACAACACACCGACGAAAATGAGAAAATGACGTCATCGCTCCGAGAGCGAATAATAGAAAGGTGTTTAATTCGCCAAAATTCACCCATTTAGAGTTCGGAAATCGGTTAAAAAAATATATGGTCTTTTCTCTGCAACATCAAGGTATATATTGACGCTTACATAGGTCTGGTGATAATGTTCCCCTTTAAGTTGTTCGCTAACAAACTTTTCAAGCCTTTTAGAGCAGGACACGGCCAGCTGCCTCAGAGAAAGTGAAACATTGGACGAGATAGCATCTGTTTGTTGTTCTGCTTTTCTTTCCCAAGCTTGTTATTGTTACTCATTTCCTGCTGGCCGACATGTAAATAACTGATATGTATACATGTAGCAACATTGAGAACAGGCCTCCCTAAAACTTGCCTCGGTTTTGAACAAACATAAGTGTAGCAAAAACAAACAAAGGACTGAAATGTTCTCCCGACGGGAG
Source organism: Nerophis lumbriciformis (assembly GCF_033978685.3). Taxonomy (NCBI): domain Eukaryota; kingdom Metazoa; phylum Chordata; class Actinopteri; order Syngnathiformes; family Syngnathidae; genus Nerophis; species Nerophis lumbriciformis. The sequence goes on from NC_084569.2 coordinate 15,333,393, forward strand.
GAGAGAAAAAATGAATCGGTAGCATTTTTCCGAGTGAGATATCCTGTGGCGCGCATGACTCCGCACTCCCCTGCCCATGATGGTCCGAGACCAAACATAATCCATCTCTTCACGCCACCTCCCTGGGGAGGAAGCTCGGCATTGTCTCAATTATTCCATGCTGTCAGTGACTCCTACTCCAAGGGGCTTGTGTGAGTGGATCATAAAAGTAGTTGAAATCCGTGCTAATCACATTAGGGAGATGAAGGAATGTAATGAGGCAAAAGTCCCTGTTGGCCTGTTTGAGAAATGGTCTCAGATGCCTACGCAGATAAACGTTAATAGCTGTGAGAGGCTCTTGTAATTCCTAAACTGGCACACTGCGTCTTTTGTTGCGGGTATTAATTACCAGCTTTTCAGCTTCGGATGCTCCGAACAAGTATTTTTTCCAAGAATGAACATGCAGTGGCATCTTTTATTTCTCCAGAGTCGGTACCGCATTATCTTCCACTAGAGCGGCACTCGGTACAGGTGTGCGGAGTCACAAGTCAATGGCTGTCAAGTGCTTCCTGATTGCCTGGCTACCCGAAGGCATCGCCTTCTGGAAGACCCCCTGAGCGAGCAGCGCCGCTGGGCTAAAGCAGTGTCCAACATCTCCTTAAACCCTGCAGGAATGTGTGGATTTGAAGGAGGGCTGAAACCAGAGAGCACTCTTTCCTATCTTTAAGCCCATAATGGAGGCACTTCCTGTTGATAATCAGTGTGTTGTGATCTCCCTCTGCCTCGGGATTTTCACACTTCATTTTAAGTCCTCGGAGATGGGGAGGAGTGGTTTTTTTTTTGTTATGGTTCTGGTCTGGGTACCATAATGACAGAATTTAACTGGCATCAAAGGCCTGTCTAGGTTGTGTCCCACATCTCTGCACACACACACTTGTGCATGAATGCAACATTTGCCCACAATGTCACTGTTGATACAATGAATTGATTGAGGACTGGGGCACCAAGGGTGTCCTGGAGGGCTTGTGGAGTGGTGCCATGCAGCTTTTGATTCTTTTCCAAGAGGAATGTTTTCCTCAATGGGTTGTGAAGGCAAAAAAACTCACTTCTTGTCGGGATCCCCAGCAAAAAACATCCGGAAGCTGCAGTACTTACAGAATAGTGCTACTAGGATCCTGATGAGAGTGCGGAAATATGACCACATCACACCAATTCTCAAATCCCTTCACTGGCTTCCTGTTCCACTCAGGATTGAATTCAAAGTCTCCCTGCTAACCCACCAGTACCTCCATGGAAATGCCCCCCCCTCTACCTCAAAGAACTACTCACCCCCATATCCTCCACGCGACACCTCCGCTCCGGACAGGCTAACCTCCTCCAACCTCAGAGGACAAAGCTACGAACAATGGGACACTGGGCTTTCTGCTCTGCCGCTCCCAGTCTGTGGAACGCTCTCCCTGACCACCTGAGGGCACCTAAGACTGTGGATGCTTTTAAAAAAGGCTTAAAAGCCCTTCTTTAAAAAAAAAAAAATATTTTTAATTATTTCTTTATTATCTTTTTATTTCTTTATTTATTTTTTAATACACTGTAGCACTTTGAGATTGTTTACTCAATATAAAGTGTTTTTTACAAATAAAATCTATTATTATTATTATAATAAAGGAAAAAAAATAACACATTCAAAATATATCTCTTAATTGACTGAGTGAAACCCTTAGTACTCAGTGCTATTAAACGTTTAGTATCTCCAGAGAAGCTGGCTACACGTGGCATATAAGATTACCAGGGGCTCCTGTTAACCAACGCTGAGCATTAGCACCATTCGTGCAAAATGGACCCATGAACCTGGGTCAGGATTCTCTCCTGAAGTCTTTCTATTGCCCATCAAGCTGTTGATGCCATGCTGAGGAAAATCCAGATGGGATCCAATATCATTTTAAAAGGCCCCCAAATGAGCAGGATTAGGTCCTTTTGATGTAATATTACTACACAGTTCAGCAACAACTACATGAAAGTGTATCGTCTGAAAGGATAGTACGATGCAACAATGTGCCAGTCCGCTTGTGTCCGCTTCCCAGACGACTAATGTGGCTCAAGTCAAGCACAAAAAACTCAGGAGTCCCCCAATCCAGATGTACGTCAGCACCATGATCACAACCAGAGAAAAGTAAAGAAAAAGTGAAAAGAAAATTGTCAATTGGTGTCATTAAAGCAACTGCACACCAGATCAGATTTTTTTTTTTGCCCTTAAGTGACACAGATCGGATATTTTTTCCAGTCTAAACACTCTAAAGGGCTTCAAATCTGATCTTTTTGCATCATATTTGGGTCACCTAACCCTAACCCTAACACTGCAAAAAGTCAGTGTTCAAAAACAAGAAAAACAAAAACAAAAATGAGGGGTATTTTATTTGAACTAAGCAAAATGATCTGCCAATAGGACAAGAAAATTTGGCTTGTCGAAACTTTCCAAAACAAGTAAAATTAGCTAACCTCAATGAACCCCAAAATACCTTAAAATAAGTACATTCTCACTAATAACAAGTGCACTTTTCTTGGTAGGAAAAAAAAAGAGACCTTTTTGATCAATATGTTGAAAAATATTCTTAAATGAAGTAAATGCTAGTGCCATTATCTTGACATAATGATATGCGCTCGGCATCATGATTTTTTTTTCATGCTTGAAGTAAGAAATTATTACTAAAAAGTAGTTTTATACTTGTGAGTGTTGATGACACAGCTTTGCAACAGTTGATATTCTAGTTTCAAGCATGTTTTACTCAATATAGGTCATCAAATCTCAGCAACAAGCTGTAATATCTTACTGAGATCATTTAGGACCAAAACCCTTAAAACAAGTAAAACACTCTAACATAAAATCTGCTTAGTGAGAAGAATTATCTTATCAGACGGAAAATAAACAAATATCACCCTTATTTGAGATATTTAATCTTACTTAGATTTCAGTTTTTGCAGTGTAGTCTGTCAATCAATCAATCAATCAATCAATCAACGTTTACTTATATAGCCCTAAATCACAAGTGTCTCAAAGGGCTGCACAAGCCAGAACGACATCCTTGGCTCAGATCCCACATCAGGGCAAGAAAAAACTCAACCCATTGGGATGACAATAAATAATAAAAAGAGAACCCCCCACACAACACTTGTTTTTGCTCCCCTTATTCATGAGTTGAACTCAAAGATCTAAAACTTTTACTATATGCACGATAGACCTATTCCTCTCAAATATTGTTCACAATTTTTTTTATAAATCTGTGTTAGTGAGCATTTCTTCTTTGCCAAGATAATCTATCCCATCTCACAAAATGCTGATTAAACAGCATGATTATTGCACAGGCTGCCCACAATAAAAGGCCACTCTAAAATGTGCAGTTTTATCACACAGCACAATGCCACAGATGTCGCAAGTTTTGAGGAAGCGTGCAGTTGGCATGCTGACTGCAGGAATGTCCACCAGAGCAGTTGCCCGTGAAGTGAATGATAATTTCTCTACCATATGCCGTCTCCAAAGGCGTTGCACACCTGTGCAATAATTATGCTGTTTAATCAGCATCTTGATATTCCACGCCTGTAAAGTGGGATGGGTTGTCTTGGCAAAAAATAAATGTTCACTAACACAGATCTGGACAGATTTGAGAACAATATTTGAGAGGAATAGGTCTTTTGTGCATATAGTAAGAGTTTTAGATCAGGGTTCCCAAAACTTTTTGACTTGGGGGTCGCATAGGGTTAATAAAATAAAATAAAAACAAATACTAATAATAATAATAATATATATATGTATATACACATATATTTGTAAATATATGTATATATGTGTGTGTACGTGTGTGGGTGTGTATGTATATATATATATATTTGTATATATATATTTATGTGTGTGTATATATATATATATATATATATATATATATATATATATATATATATATATATATATATATATATATATATATATATATATATATATATATATATATATCCATCCATTTTATACCGCTTATTCCCTTCGGGGTCGCGGGGGGCGCTGGAGCCTATCTCAGCTACAATCGGGCAGAAGGCGGGGTACACCCTGGACAAGTCGCCACCTCATCGCAGGGCCAACACAGATAGACAGACAACATTCACACTCACATTCACACACGAGGGCCAATTTAGTGTTGACAATCAACCTATCCGCAGGTGCATGTCTTTGGAGGTGGGAGGAAGCCGTAGTACCCGGAGGGAACCCACGCAGTCACGGGGAGAACATGCAAACTCCACACAGAAAGATCCTGAGCCTGGGATTGAACCCCAGACTACTCAGCACCTTCGTATTGTGAGGCAGACGCACTAACCCCTCTTCCACCGTGCTGCCCATATATATATATATATATATATATATATATATATATATATATATATATATATATATATATATATATATATATATATATATATATATATATATATATATATATATATATATATATATGTATATATATATATGTATATGTATATATGTATATGTATATATGTATATGTATATACATGTGTATATATATGTATATGTATATGTATAGTTTTTAGACAATATGATTTGCTTGAGCAGCTAGGAGACACCGAGAGTAACAAGCGGTAGAAAATGGATTCGAAATATAAAAATAAATAAATAAATAAAATAAAATAATAAACTTTTTTTTTTAAGCTTGGGAATTCCCGCGGGCCGGATTTTGGACGCTGGCGGGGCGGATTTTGGGGATCCCTGTTTTAGATATTCGGAATTCAACTCATGAAAAGTGGGAGTATAAACAAAAGTGTTGCATTGATATTTTTGTTCAGTAAATTACCCCCCAAAAAAACATGTTTTTTGTGAACGCAATCCGACCCACATGCAGACATGACGTCATGACGTCACACGTGCTGGTTCCAATTCTAGTAGGTATCAGTCCTGGCACATTTGTAGTCATTACAAGAATTGTGTGCAATCAGAGCCAATTATTTTGTGAACTGTATTATTACGCGTAGAAGATTAAGTAAGAAGAGGGCATTTTTCAACGTCTGCATCGTAGAGCGTGTGGACGAGCAGTCGGTGACAGGAGCAATGGAACACTAACGTGAGTTCCTAAAACATTTTTACCTGTTTTCTGCTCATTTGTCAACTTTTTATAATGATGCTGTCTATTTTGGCGAAGAATAATAACATTTATCGCTATTTGATGACGTATTGGTTGGATAAACGCAACCCAATCGCTTCGGATACACATCTGATTCATATCCACATTAGGGTTGTACGGTATACCGGTATTAGTATAGTTCCGCGATACAAATGAATCATATTCGGTACTAAACCGTCTCTGAAAATAATCACTAATCCTCGCCTCCATGTTGACAAATAAAGTACGTTTCTTACAAGTATCATCCCTGCAGGACGAGGAATAGCTAAACATGCTTCACTACACACCGTAGCTCACCGGCGTCAAAATGTAAACAAACGCCATTGGTGGATCTACACCTGACATCCACTGTAATGATACCAAGTACAATAGCGTATGTAGTCGATACTACTATGATTATGATATTTTTTGGCATCACAACATCTTCTTTCGTTTTTTTCAAATGTATATTATGTTTATAAACTCAGGAAATATGTCACTGGACACATGAGGACTTTGAATATGACCAATGTATGATCCTGTAACGACTTGGTATCGGATCGATACCTAAATTTGTGGTATCATCCAAAACTAATGTAAAACACCCAAACAACAGAAGAATAAGTGATTATTACATTTTAACAGAAGTGTAGATAGAACATGTTAAAAGAGAAAGTAAGCAGATATTAACAGTAAATGAACAAGTAGATTAATAATTAATTTTCTACCACTTGTCCTTAATAATTTTGACAAAATAATAGAATGATAAATAACACAATATGTTACTGCATATGTCAGCAGACTAATTAGGAGTCTTTGTTTGCTTACTTACTACTAAAAGAGAAGTTGTCTTGTATGTTCACTATTTTATTTAAGGACTAAATTGCAATAAGAAACATATGTTTGTCATGACATGGACTATGGTGGGGTTTGTTTTCCCGGAATGCAAGCGAACCAGACTGGACATGGCGTGAAGGTAAATACATCTTTAATTTTACTATAAAAAAGGAACAAACAAAAAGCGCGCACAAGGCGGAGGTACAAACTTAGCGTATAAACATAAACTAGCACAAAGGCAGAACTATGGACATAATCCAAGAAAACACTTACTGTGACATGAAAAACACGCATGGAACAATGGCTTGGAATGAAAGCATGAGTAACAAGGGTAGCATGGGAATCAGAGGTAACAGAAGTAATGTCGCCAGGACGACCAACAGAAAATGACAGGCTTAAATAATAGTGACATGATTGGCAACAGGTGCGTGAGTCCAAATGAATCAGGTGAAAACTAATGGGTTGCTATGGTGACCAAAACAATGGAGCGTAAACAGAAACTAAAAGAGTCCAAAAACCAAACAGGACATAACTAAAACAAAACATGATCACAAAGACATGACAATGTTTAATGTACCCTAAGAGTTGTTTGTTAAAATAAAGCCAATAATGCAATTTTTTGTGGTACCCTTTATTTAGAAAAGTATCGAAATAATTTATGTACCGGTACCAAAATTTTGGTATCGGGACAACACTAATCCACACACGACAGAGTCGAATTTGAAAAATTTGGAATTGCACTGTTTACATATACATGACAAAACCCGATACAGGTCACATACGGGTAAAAAAATGGGAATTGACCTGCACTGTGAGCATAATGCACCCCCCAAGATTTCAACATTCTTACTTGATATAAGTTTCATATAACATTTATTTGGATAGCTTGTCTTTAAAAGCTATTTGCGCCCACCTTTGATGCGTAACACAATAAACTCCCAAGTTTATTATGACTGCATTCCTGTATTTGTTTCCCCCTCTGGGTCCCAATTTCAGCATTTTTCCCATTACTTTATATTTGTGCCACTATACAGTTTTGATATGACTCCCCCCCACACATGAAGGCAAAGACTGTGGGGGCGTAGTGGGAGTTCTCATCATTTCCAGGGGAGCTATGTAAGGCGGGTGGGGGGGGGAGTCAGGTCAGACCACCACAGAGTCGGGGAGACCTCGGTCTTCCTCCTCGCCGGTTCCCACCGCTCCCAACATGGCGCACACATGTGGAAAAGGTCAGGTCTTGATAGACAACAGAGCACCGGCAATTACTGCGCTATTTCTTTTAGTTGCTGGAAGTCCCCCCGTTTTCTTTTCTCTCTGTGTGTGTGTGTGTGTGCAAAGTTTTCTTTTTTTGGTGTTCATAAAGAATAAAGAGGCAGTGTTCAAGGAGGAAAAAGGTTAGATGGTGGGGGTCTGCATGTAAGGACTTGTGCAGGGATTGTAGATTGCCGTCTGTTCATTTGTGGAAATCGGAGAAACCACACGAGTGCAGGTGTGTGAGAGCTTATTAGAGAATGCGAGAACGTCTTAAGCAACATGTCTTTCACAAATTGTTCCCTTTTTATATGAACTTGGGACATCAAAGGTGTATCAAATTCAGCTTCCTCCATCTTGAAGGTGTGTTTAGGCTCCTTATCATGTTGGAAAACTGCAACACGGACCACTAAGGTGGGGGCGTCTGTTAGAATAATTATGTATATATTATCACTCTAACTTTATGCTTAAGGGCCGTTGCTATAAATTATTATCAATTGTGCTGAAGTGGTATTTTTGTGTCTGTGCAAGCTGGGAGTCCAAAAGATTGCCAGCCGACTTTATCGGTGTTGTGTCCAGACTCGGCCTGCTGATTGCCAAGGCCGAACACCGCCGTGACGCAGACAGAGCAGAGACAAGGCAATATGACCTGCGTCAACTCATTTTCATTTATTCTACAAACCCCGTTTCCATATGAGTTGGGAAATTGTGTTAGATGTAAATATAAACGGAATGCAATGATTTGCAAATCCTTTTCAACCCATATTCAATTGAATGCACTACAAAGACAAGATATTTGATGTTCAAACTCATAAACTTTATTTATTTTTTTGCAAATAATAATTAACTTAGAATTTCATGGCTGCAACACGTGCCAAAGTAGTTGGGAAAGGGCATGTTCACCACTGTGTTACATGGCCTTTCCTTTTAACAACACTCAGTAAACGTTTGGGAACTGAGGAGACACATTTTTTAAGCTTCTCAGGTTTAATTATTTCCCATTCTTGCTTGATGTACAGCTTAAGTTGTTCAACAGTCCGGGGTCTCCATTGTGGTATTTTAGGCTTCATAATGTGCCACACATTTTCAATGGGAGACAGGTCTGGACTACAGGCAGGCCAGTCTAGTACCCGCACTCTTTTACTATGAAGCCACGTTGATGTAACACGTGGCTTGGCATTGTCTTGCTGAAATAAGCAGGGGCGTCTATGGTAACGTTGCTTGGATGGCAACATATGTTGCTCCAAAACCTGTATGTACTTTTCAGCATTAATGGGGCCTTCACAGATGTGTAAGTTACCCATGTCTTGGGCACTAATACACCCCCATACCATCACAGATGCTGGCTTTTCAACTTTGCACCTATAACAATCCGGATGGTTCTTTTCGTCTTTGGTCCGGAGGACACGACGTCCACAGTTTCCAAAAACAATTTGCTGGCATCAAATTCAAAAGTTAATGATTATTTGCAAAAAAAAAAAAAATGTTTATCAGTTTGAACATCAAATATGTTGTCTTTGTAGCATATTCAATTGAATATGGGTTGAAAATGATTTGAAAATCATTGTATTCCGTTTATATTTACATCTAACACAATTTCCCAACTCATATGGAAACGGGTTTTGTAGAATACAGCCCAAAACACGTGTCTAGCGCTGACCGTGCGTCGTTTAAATTTCGTATAAGCAGAATTTTAAAGTTTAAACCAACCTTTAAACCTAGTTCCTAACAGATTGTGTCATACCAGACTAGCATCAGTTGTGATGCAACAAACTGACAATAAAGACACTACAAATGCAGAGGCTTGCAACCGTGAAGCAGCACATGCCAAATGATCAACCTACGGCAAGTATAAAGGACTATAAGAACTCAGACTGAATCTAAGTCGAGGTCATTTTGGACCAAGCATCCTGGATGCCAAGGTTTCCTCTGTGCTTGCTCAGACCCAAACAATGAATGGTCAAAACCCTTGAACCCCACGCGAGCTGACTCCTGTGAAACTGGCCAGCTACCGAGCAAACATGCCCACGCTTTGGCTCGCTCTAACGACTTCCCAGTAATTTCTCCCTTCGGTGCCATTTCGCCCTCGCACCACACGGCTATTTCCAGTTCCCTCGGGATGACCTTTTCACGCTGGACGGGTCGAGACACAGTTGATGACGCAGTACAGGGTGATTCAAAGGCGAGAAAGGGTCTTTGACCAGTACTTTTGCAGTCAGTCAGGTCCAATCGTACAAACAAAGTATATTTATTCCTTGTTTTTCCCCCTAAAATGGTATGCCTTGGGTATCGCCCACCTTGCGATCAATCGATCCCTATGATTTTCTGCCACAAATCTCATTTTCAGTTACAGCTAAGATAGAGCCTCCCCCAACTGACTTTGGGGACAAGGCACACTAGACCAGGCTTAAAGCTGAAGCATTGGCGTTGTTAGGCCTATTTTAGGGGGGCTTAAGCCCCCCCCCTAAAATGTTCTTAAGCCCCCTAAATAATTTGGTGTTAAAAAAAATAAATAAAAAAAATCTATTTTTTTATTTTATTTTATTTTTTTACAAATACATGCTGACATATTCATTATAAAGTGGCCCGAATATGAGTTTAAATAAATAATCATATAACCTGTCATTATTCACTCAGTTTCCCCTCACTTCATAGCGTAAGGTAGAGAGCCCCTTTAGTGCGGCAGTATCCAATCCATTCCACTTGTTCATATAGAAAATGCCCACATCACTCAAAATCCAGTCCGCATTTTCTCTGCGACCTTGCTTGCGGTCCTTGGACTTGTTCATATAGAAAATGCCCACATCACTCAAAATCCAGTCCGCATTTTCTCTGCGACCTTGCTTGCGGTCTTGCAGGTGTACAAAGCACATTAGCACACAGCACTGCAGAACAAGAACCTTGTGTCTGCAATTGTAACGTTTCTAATTTCTATTCAAACTTCCATATATATTTAATTTCCTTAACGACTTGCCATAATACATATATATATATATATATATATATATATATATATATATATATATATATATATATATATATATATATATATATATTATATACAAGCCAAATTATCCCGATCCGATCCAGATATTACTTTAATTCAAGTAATTAAGTAATATTTCCAGGGCTTGAATTTACAATCATTTTAGTCACATATATGCCCAAAATGTAATCTGTGCAACTTCAAAATATTTGGGAACAAACAATTATTGTATTGTGAGCGAAAGTCGTGGCATTAGCCTCTATGTTGTGAAGTAATAACATAGAGGCTAATGCCATGACTTTCATTGTGTTTCAGTGCATCTTGAAGGATCATGCAAGTAATTGTTTCTTGTTGATGCTGTAAACAAAATGTCACTGTGCAAACCCATGTTTGTTGTTGTACTGAACACAGAGTGAAAATAAACCGACTGAAAAAATAATAATAACAATGAATAATTTCTAAGTCTTTGTTAGCCGTTTGTGAAGTTTTGTGCTCGTGCGCTACGTTCGCTCGCATCCTGTGCATCTCCTGGGGGCTAAGCCCCCCCCTGTCCTTAAAAGCTAGCGACGCCCCTGAGCTGAAGTGAGATTTGATGGCATTATGACGTCTGTGTTGAAAGAGGTGGAACAAACCATTTTGTATGTTTGTTGTAGGGTTGTCCTAGAACATGGTCGTCAAACATACGGTTTACCCGGCCCGCGGGATGAGTTTGCTAAGTATAAAAATGAGCTGAAATACCTTGAATGAAAGAAATTGCTGTTCTAAATGTGAAGTGAAGTGAATTATATTTATATAGCGCTTTTCTCTAGTGACTCAAAGCGCTTTACATGGTGAAACCCAATATCTAAGTTACATTTAAACCAGTGTGGGTGACACTGGGAGCAGGTGGGTAAAGCGTCTTGCCCAAGGACGCAACGGCAGTGACTAGGACCGAACCTGGAACCCTCAAGTTGCTGGCACGGCCACTCTACCGACCGAGCTATACCGCTCCAATGTGTCCACTGGATGTCGCTATAGCAATTCTTTGTCTCTTTGTAGATGATGTGTACAGAATAAACCACGTGTTAGTACAACAGTTGAGGAACATGAGTGTGGGGGGGCGTGGCCTGCGGTCCTGCAACGAAGCGGGGTGTGTCAGGATCGGCTTCGAGATTAGTGACAAGTGCGTTTATGACACAGCTGTGAGTGTTTGTCTGATCACCTGTCGCTCTGTTACAGGCAGCAGTCTAATAATAAACTTTAACATGGCTGAAAAGCACAACTCTTTGCAAAATAAATAATTGTTCGCAAAGATGAACACGGCTGTCATGTCCGTCATTGGTGGTCCAGAGAACCCGGAGGAGCAAGACCTCCACAATGAGTAAACTGTATAAATAACATCCCGTAATTGAATTTTGATTTGAATTTTTTTTATCTTGATAGATTAAAAATGAACACCGATTAGAGCATTTTAAAACTCTGCCAGACTCAAATGCACCTGTTGGACTGATGAACATTATCACATCATTTATTCAGAACGTGTAAATAACGACAAATGAAGATAGAATACTAGGGATGTCCGATAATATCGGCAGTCCAATAAATGCTTTAAAATGTAATATCGGAAATTATCGGTATCGGTTTCAAAATTATCGGTATTGGTTCCAAAAAGTAAAGTTTATGACAATTTAAAATGCCGCTGTGTACACGGACGTAGGGAGAAGTACAGAGCGCCAATTAACCTTAAAGGCATTTCCTTTGCGTGCCGGCCCAGTCACACATAATATCTACGACTTTTCACACACACAAGTGAATGCAATCCATACTTGGTCAACAGCCATACAGGTCACACTGAGGGTGGCCGTATAAACAACTTTAACACTGTTACAAATATGCGCCACGCTGTGAACCCACACCAAACACGAATGACAAACACATTTCGGGAGAACATCCGCACCGTAACACAACATAAACACACCAGAACAAATACCCAGAACCCCTTGCAGCACTAACTCTTCCGGGACGCTAGCCCCACCTCAACCTCCTCATGCTCTCTCAGGGAGAGCATGTCCCAAATTCCAAGCTGCTGTTTTGAGGCATGTTAAAAAAAATAATGCACTTTGTCACTTCAATAATAAATATGGCAGTGCCATGTTGGCATTTTTTTTTTTTACATAACTTGAGTTGATTTATTTTGGAAAACCTTGTTACATTGTTACATCACAACAAAATTAGGCATAATAATGTGTTAATTCCACGACTGTATATATCGGTATGGGTTGATATCGGAATCGGTAATTAAGAGTTGGACAGTATCGGAATATCGGCAAAAAAGCCATTATCGGACATCTCTAATTTTTGGTAGTCATAAGTTGTCGAGCATTTTAGCATCCTCCAACACTCCTTAAAGTGCAATCGGACATTGCAGGTCTTAAAGTGACACCACCGGGTTCAGCGGGGGTACCACGGGGCACCGTGCGTGTTGCTGAATGCCTGTAAAAGGCCGCAGCTGACTCTTGGAGCGGTTGCAAGGGGGCGGCTGCTGTGTTTGGCTTCCCCTGACTCCTTCACATTCAGGTGAGAGTGGCTGTGACTCCCGTGTATGTGCACCCGCTTGTTTGTGTGCATCAAAAAGGTTGCCCGGGATATGCACTCTGCTCTGGATACGTTCCAGCACTGAGGCTATATCGCAACCAGCCACTGGAATCCACCTTTGCTCCTGGAAAAAATTTCCCCCTGAATTATGCATGTGAGGTGTGTGTGCGTGTGCGTGTGTAATGTAACCACCGCTTCTAAAAGGGCCGCGTCACAAGGCCTGTTAAATAGCACATTAAAAAAGCCAGGGGCAAAAGCCACTAATGGGTCCGACTGTGTCATCACAGGCGTAGATAAGTGAGTTGAGGTTTAAAGAGAACAAGGAGGAGGAAGATCAGTCGAAGTAGTGACCTGCGTCTTTAGTTGGTGACTCATGCACACTTGTGATACCGCACGCTGTGTGTGTGTGCAGAATGTGTGAGTGTGTGTGTGTTTGTCCGTCACAAGGCAATCTACATGATCTTTGACATTACAAGGTGCGATACAACGAGGATGCCTTCCCTGCCTCGAAAGTGTGCCGGTATCGTTATAGTTGCTGTGAACACACCGCTATCAGTTGGTAGAGTTTCTATTATCTTATGTTTATGGTTGCGTCCATGTGTTACGTTGTCTGCGGTTTGGATCATAGCTCAGGTTGAGGTGGCAAAGCCTGTTTTTTGTCACGGTCTTCCTATAATTCTGAGCCATTTCAAATAATTAGAATCATTACTTGAGTTAAAAAAATGGGGGAATTTATTGATATTTCAACTTTTCGAGCAACTCAAACATTCCGAATATACAATTTGTCCAACACAAGATACACTACGTTGCCAAAAGTATTTGGCCACCCATCCAAATGATGAGAATCAGGTGTCCTAATCACTTGGCCCGGCCACAGGTGTGTAAAATCAAGCACTTAGGCATGGAGACTGTTTCTACAAACATTTGTGCAGGAGCTCAGTGATTTCCAGCGCGGAACTGTCATAGGATGCCACCTGCGCAACAAATCCAGTCGTGAAATGTCCTCGCTCCTAAATATTCCAAAGTCAACTTTATTATAAGAAAATGGAAGAGTTTGGGAACAACAGCAACTCAGCCACCAAGTGGTAGGCCGCGTAAACTGACAGAGAGGGGTCAGCGGATGCTGAGGCGCATAGTGCAAAGACTTTCTGCACAGTCAGTTGCTACAGAGCTCCAAACTTCATGTGACCTTCCAATTAGCCCACGTACAGTACGCAGAGAGCTTCATGGAATGGGTTTCCATGGCCGAGCAGCTGCATCCAAGCCGTACATCACCAAGTCCAATGCAAAGCTTGGGATGCAGTGGTGTAAAGCATGTCACCACTAGACTCTAGAGCAGTGGAGACGCGTTCTCTGGAGTGATGAATCATGCTTTTCCATCTGGCAATCTGATGGACGAGTCTGGGTTTGGAGGTTGCCAGGAGAACGCTACATTTCGGACTGCATTGTGCCGAGTGTGAAATTTGGTGGAGGAGGAATTATGCTGTGGGGTTGTATTTCAGGAGTTGGGCTTCCAGTGAAAGGAACGTTGAATGCTCCAGGATACCGAAACATTTCGGACAATTTCATGCTCCCAACCCTGTGGTAACAGTTTGGTGTTCCTCTTCCAACATGACTGTGTACCAGTGCACAAAGCAAGGTTCATAAAAAACATGGATGACAGAGTCTGGTGTGGATGAACTTGACTGGCCTGCACAGAGTCCTGACCTGAACCCGATAGAACACCTTTGGGATGAATTAGAACGGCAACTGAGAGCCAGGCCTTCTCGACCAACATCAGTGTGTGACCTCACCAATGCGCTTTTGGAAGAATGGTTACTCCGCAACCTTGTGGACAGCCTTCCCAGAAGAGTGGAAGCTGTAATAGCTGCAAAATGTGGACCGAAATCATATTGAACCTTATGGTTTAGGAATGGGATGGCACTTCAAGTTCATATGTGAGTCAAGGCAGGTGGCCAAATACTTTTGGCTATATAGTGTATATAAATGAGAGCAATATAACTAAACACATAAAATTCCGCATTGCAGATTGCAAAACCCGTGACTAAGTGGAGCCAAAATTCTTGTTGACAGACAAAAACGAAACAAATACAATTATATTTTTCCCAGACAGTAATAAAATACTGCAATAAGTGCCTGGCCCTAAGTAAGTCAACATTCAATCGTAGAGCATAAAGAAATCAGAGTTCAAATGATCATAAACGTTATTATCAGTTAACTGTGCCTCCAGATGAACCGTGAGGTTAAACATAAACAACTACTCATTTTGCCGTCAAGTGCTTTCCCCCAAAAGAACGTTTCTTTCAAACTGTTGCCTCTTATTAAACGCAATTCTCATCAGTCCTGTGGCTTTACGTTTGCTGAGGCTGCGCTATTAACACTAGGTCTTGGCTTAGCAGCACAGACAGCTTCTTCCTGCTTCCAGATGCAAAAACCAAAACCAGTGAAGTTGGCATGTTGTGTAAATGGTAAATAAAAACAGAATACAATGATTAATCAAAAACGTTACTTTTTTTCTTATGAATGTACACTCAGCACCCCATCTTGACAGAGAAAAAAACCCAGAAATGTAGTAATGTTTGCAAATATATTAAAAAATAACAACTGAAATATAACATGGTCTTAAGTACTCAGACCCTTTGCTGTGACACTCATATTTAACTCACATGTTGCCCTTTTCTTCTGATCCTCCTTGAGATGGTTCTGCTCCTTCATTGGAGTCCAGCTGTGTTTAATTAAACTGATTGTGCTTGATTAGGCACACACCTGTCAATATAACACCTTACAGCTCACAGTGCATGTCAGAGCAAATGAGATTCATGAGGTTAAAGGAACTGCCCAAGGAGCTCAGAGACAGTTACAAAAATACTTTCTGCAGCACTTAAAGGTTTTAAGAGCACAGTGGCTTCCATAATCCTTGAATGGAAGACGTTTGGGACGACCACAACTCTTCCTCCACCTGGCCAAACTGAGCAATCGTGGGAGAAAAGCCTCGGTGAGAGAGGTAAAGAAGAACCCAAAGACCATTGTGGCTGAGCTCCAGAGATGCAATAGGGAGATGGGAGAAAGGTCCACAAAGTCAACTATCACTGCAGATGGCAGAGTGGCCCGATGGAAGCCTCTCAGTGCAAGACCTATTAAAGCCCGCATGAAGGACTCCCAGACTATGAGAAATAAGATTCTCTGGTCTGATGAGACAAAGATTGAACTTTTTGGTGCTAATTCTAAGCAGTAGTATATGTTGAGAAAACCAGGCACTGCTCATCACCTGCCCAATACAATCCCAACACTGAAACATGGTGGTGGCAGCATCATGCTATGGGGGTGTTATTCTGCTGGTTGCAATTTGAAGGAAACATGAATGTGGCCAAGTACAGAGATATCCTGGAATAAAACCTCTTTCAGAGTGGTCAGGACCTTCAATAAAGATTGAATATCTTGAAGTCCAGTTGGAAAAACTGGGTTGAATGTAGAGATGTCCGATAATATCGGACTGCCGATATTATCGGCCGATGAATGCTTAAAAATGTAAGATCGGAAATTATCGGTATCGGTTTTAAAAAAGTAAAATGTATGACTTTTTAAAACGCCGCTGTACGGAGTGGTACACGGATGTAGGGAGAAGTACAGAGCGCATATAAACCTTAAAGGCACTGCCTTTGCGTGCCGGCCCAATCACGTAATATGTACGGCTTTTCACACACACAAGTGAATGCAATGCGTACTTGGTCAACAGCCATACAGGTCACACTGAGGGTGGCCGTATAAACAACTTTAACACTGTTACAAATATGCGCCACACTGTGAACCCACACCAAAACAAGAAGGACAAAACACATTTTGGGAGAACATCCGCACCGTAACACAACAGAACAAATACCCAGAACCCCTTGCAGCACTAACTCTTCCGGGACGCTACAATATACACCCCCTGCTACCTCCCCACCACAACCCCGCCCACCTCAACCTCCTCATGCTCTCTCAGGGAGAGCATGTCCCAAATTCCAAGCTGCTGTTTTGAGGCATGTTAAAAAAAAAATGCACTTTGTGACTTCAATAATAAATATGGCAGTGCCATGTTGGCCTTTTTTTTTTTTTCCATAACTTGAGTTGATTTATTTTGGAAAACCTTGTTACATTGTTTAATGCATCCAGCAGGGCATCAAAAAAAATTAGGCATAATAATGTGTTAATTCCACGACTGTACATATATCGGTATCGGTTGATATCGGAATCGGTAATTTAGAGTTGGACAATATTGGATATCGGCAAAAAAGCCATTATCGGCCATCTCTAGTTGAGTGTTTTTCTCTTGTTGTCATCACTTCCCAAACAATTGGGCATACTTGCTCATTCGTCCGCGTTGATGGGCTCATGTTGCTCACTCCTTTGAAGTCGAAATAGTCCTACAACAGGACTATCATCTTTTCCCCCTCCTTACAGTTGTTACTTTGCGGTTCTTCACACTCGCGAAGCATTCTCTGTGTGTAAGATAACGGCCCTGTCTCCACCCACCGAGACAAAGATAATGGATGGCTGACAAGAAGTTTCGCTCAGTTCATTTAATTCTGCTATTGAATAAATGCACTCAGGTGCTGAGAGCGAACCCTCTTGCACCCTAATTGAAAGCAAGAGACAAAGAAAATACACACAAACTAGGCAATTCATCGATGACGGCAAAGTTACTAAGTTCATTTTCATTTAACGTTTGATGTATTAATCCATTGACTATCGTCCCAGGCCTACTAGTTTGTAGTTACTGTGATTTTATACACCGGGTGTTGTTCACAATGTACCATTCTTCATGGTAAAATGAGCTTTGCCTCGGGACGCGTGGAGAAGCACTGTACTGCGTCATTTCGGATTTTATTCATGAGTCGCTTACTCAAGAAGCTAAGTATTTTCTTGTGCAGACGTCTCGCCCACCGCACACCAAACTGAGCCACGTCCCTTTTCCTCGCCTTTCTAGCACATCCAATCACCAGTCAGGACTCAGCCGATACACATTCACTGTATCACAAACAGAATGTTAGGACTCTATCGAAAATTGTTCAAAAGGTATCCCCAACATAAAGGCTGACGGGCCGACCATTGGTTTAGACCGGGGGTCGGCAACCCAAAATGTTGAAAGAGCCATATTGGACCAAAAATACAAAAAAGTCATCTGTCTGGAGCCGCAAAAAACTAAAAGTCTTATATAAGTGTTATAATGAAGACAACACATGCGGTAAATAGCTAATTAGCTATATTAGCCTACTATCAAAATGACTATGTGTCGCAGACTGACGCAAATCTTAGTTGATAGAAATGTTGAAATATAATATTTATTCTACACATTTTTACAAGATTGGAAAACATTAGTAAAAACTTCTCAGAAGGTGAGATAACTCCTGGAAATGACTGTCTTAGAATGGCCAAAGGTATAGATGTGTGTGTCCAAGTTAAAGTAAACGGCAGGCTGTCTTCTTCTAATGGATTTATTACAATCTTTGCAAGCTGGCTAACGTTTGCTGTGGTCTGGAACAACATGGCACACTAACAACTATCAGAAATGCAGCCAATATTACATACAGATAATGTGTCATGAGACATGCACATATAAATTAACATCCATCCATCCATCCATTTTCTACCGCTTGTCCCTTTTGGGTCGCGGGGGTGTATCAAGAAAATTAAATGAGCTCAAATATACCTTCAAACAAGGCATAATGATGCAATATATACATACAGCTAGCCTAAATAGCATGTTAGCATCGATTAACTTGCAGTCATGCACTGACCAAATATGCCTGATTAGCACTCAATAACAAGTCCATAATATCAACAAAGCTCACCTTTGTGCATTCACGCACAGTATAAAACGTTTGGTGGACAAAACGAGGCAAAGAAGGAGTGGCATAAAACACGTCTTTCTGTGGCAGCGTCGGAGAAAGTTATACATGTAAACAAACTGTAGAGTCACAGTCCACACCACGGTGAGTTCAAGGGCCGCTGAAATTAATAGGACAAAAGAGTATTCGTCAAATACTCTCATCAGTGAAGCATGTACACAAACATATTAAACTGTGGGCTTTCGAACAATTAGGAAGGTTTATGTGACATGCACATATAAATTAACATCCATCCATCCATCCATCCATTTTCTACCGCTTGTCCCTTTCGGGTCGCGGGGGGTGTATCAAGAAAATTAAATGAGCTCAAATATACCTTCAAACAAGGCATAATGATGCAATATATACATACAGCTAGCCTAAATAGCATGTTAGCATCGATTAACTTGCAGTCATGCACTGACCAAATATGCCTGATTAGCACTCAATAACAAGTTCATAATATCAACAAAGCTCACCTTTGTGCATTCACGCACAGTATAAAACGTTTGGTGGACAAAATGAGACAAAGAAGGAGTGGCATAAAACACGTCACTCTGTGGCAGCGTCGGAGAAAGTTATACATGTAAACAAACTGTAGAGTCCCAGTCCACACCACAGTGAGTTCAAGGGCCGCTGAAATTAATAGGACAAAAGAGCGTTCGTCAAATACTCTCATCAGTGAAGCATGTACACAAACATATTAAACTGTGGGCTTTCGAACAATTAGGAAGGTTTGTGTGACATTCACATATAAATTGACATCCATCCATCCATCCATTTTCTACCCCTTGTCCCTTTCGGGTCGCGGGGGTTTATCAAGAAAATTAAATGAGCTCAAATATACCTTCAAACAAGGCATAATGATGCAATACATACATACAGCTAGCCTAAGTAGCATGTTAGCATCGATTAACTTGAAGTCATGCACTGACCAAATATGCCTGATTAGCACTCCATAACCAGTCCATAATATAAACAAAGCTCACCTTTGTGCATTCACGCACAGTATAAAACGTTTGGTGGACAAAACGAGGCAAAGAAGGAGTGGCATAAAACACGTCTTTCTGTGGCAGCGTCGGAGAAAGTTATACATGTAAACAAACTGTAGAGTCACAGTCCACACCACGGTGAGTTCAAGGGCCGCTGAAATTAATAGGACAAAAGAGCATTCGTCAAATACTCTCATCAGTGAAGCATGTACACAAACATATTAAACTGTGGGCTTTCGAACAATTAGGAAGGTTTATGTGACATGCACATATAAATTAACATCCATCCATCCATCCATCCATTTTCTACCGCTTGTCCCTTTCGGGTCACGGGGGGTGTATCAAGAAAATTAAATGAGCTCAAATATACCTTCAAACAAGGCATAATGATGCAATATATACATACAGCTAGCCTAAATAGCATGTTAGCATCGATTAACTTGCAGTCATGCACTGACCAAATATGCCTGATTAGCACTCAATAACAAGTTCATAATATCAACAAAGCTCACCTTTGTGCATTCACGCACAGTATAAAACGTTTGTTGGACAAAATGAGACAAAGAAGGAGTGGCATAAAACACGTCACTCTGTGGCAGCGTCGGAGAAAGTTATACATGTAAACAAACTGTAGAGTCCCAGTCCACACCACAGTGAGTTCAAGGGCCGCTGAAATTAATAGGACAAAAGAGCGTTCGTCAAATACTCTCATCAGTGAAGCATGCACACAAACATATTAAACTGTGGGCTTTCGAACAATTAGGAAGGTTTGTGTGACATGCACATATAAATTAACATCCATCCATCCATCCATCCATCCAGCCATCCATCCATCCATTTTCTAACGCTTGTCCCTTTCGGGTCGCGTGGGGTGTATCAAGAAAATTAAATGAGCTCAAATATACCTTCAAACAAGGCATAATGATGCAATATATACATACAGCTAGCCTAAATAGCATGTTAGCATCGATTAACTTGCAGTCATGCACTGACCAAATATGCCTGATTAGCACGCCATAACAAGTCCATAATATCAACAAAGCTCACCTTTGTGCATTCACGCACAGCATAAAACGTTTGGTGGACAAAATGAGACAAAGAAGGAGTGGCATAAAACACGTCACTCTGTGGCAGCGTCGGAGAAAGTTATACATGTAAACAAACTGTAGAGTCACAGTCCACACAACGGTGAGTTCAAGGGCCGCTGAAATTAATAGGACAAAAGAGCGCTCGCCAAATACTCTCAGCAGTGAAGCATGTACACAAACATATTAAACTGTGGGCTTTCGAACAATTAGGAAGGTTTGTGTCATGTTTGTCCTCCTTCAGAAGCCATATTACAACAAAAGATATATTTTTCACCCCATTTTTTTTTTCCATTCCCATACATTTTTGAAAAAGCTCCATGGAGCCACCAGGGCGGGTTGCTGACCCCCGGTTTAGACAATTATATGTATTTAAATTTTGGGGAAGTTTGGGGAAGATTACATTTTAGATCCCCAGTAAACAACAAAGACAGTTAACTTTTCATCCCCCCCTCCACTCCCCAAGGCAACCCTAATATATCACCTTCTCACATCTTACCTCCAGAACCCCTCCGAGCTCCTTCCGCTACACCCCCGTACTCCCGTGAGGGGGAGCGATATGTGTGGCCCGGAGGAGAACGGCAGTCCTCACCACTTCAGTCGTCCTCCTAATGGCTGCATTTACAGTGCCGCAGCGTCTATAAAAGACATTTTACGGGGTTAAAATGTTGTTAGGCACACCGTTGCCAGTAAACATGTTGCCTGTGAGCTCATGAAGAAGACTGGAATACAGAGTCTGGTTTTGGTCTGTAAAAATTCCCAATGCTCCGGACTTATTTAAAAAAAACCTAGCAGTAGTGATTCCTTAATGATTTTTGTATTTTGTATTTTTTTTTTTTTACAAGCGATTGGATTGAGAAAAGTAAAACCTCATGTGCGTCCAAAACCCGCAACTAGTAATATTTTGGGACCGGTACCAAAATTATTTCAATACGTTTTGGTACTTTTCTAAATAAAGGGGACCACAAAAAATTGCATTATTGGCTTTATTTTAACAAAAAAAATCTTAGGGAACATTAAACATACGTTTCTTATTGCAAGTTTGTCCTTAAATAAAATAGTGAACATACCAGACAACTTGTCTTTTAGTAGTAAGTAAACAAACAAAGGTTCCTAATTTAGCTGCTGACATATGCAGTAATTTTCCATTCTATTATTTTGTCAACATTATTAAGGACAATCGGTAGGAAATGAATTATTAATCTACTTGTTCATTTACTGTTAATATCTGCTTACTTTCTCTTTTAACATGTTGTATCTACACTTCTGTTAAAATGTAATAATCACTTATTCTTCTGTTGTTTACATTAGTTTTGGATGGAACCACAAATTTGGGCATCAATCCGATACCAATTCGTTACAGGATCATACTATGGTCATATTCAAAGTCCTCATGTGTCCAGGGACAGATTACCCGAGTTTATAAACATAATATAGGGGACGGTGTGGTGCCGTTTGGGAGAGTGGCCGTGCCAGCAACCTGAGGGTTCTTGGTTCAATCCCCACCTTCTACCAACCTCGTCACGTCCGTTGTGTCCTTAAGCAAGACACTTCACCCTTGCTCCTGATGGGTCGTGGTTACACTGCAAAAAGTCAGTGTTCAAGAACAAGAAAAAAAAAAACATAAATTAGGGGTATTTTATTTGAACTAAGCAAAATTATCTGCCAATAGAACAAGAAAATTCGGCTTGTCAAGACTTTCCAAAACAAGTAAAATTAGCTAACCTCAATGAACCCAAAAATACTTTAAAATAAGTATATTCTCACTAATAACAAGTGCACTTTTCTTGGTAGAAAAAAAAGACACCTTTTTGCTCAATATGTTGAAAAATATTCTTAAATTAAGTAAATGCTAGTGCCATTATCTTGACATAATGATATGCGCTCGGCATCATGATTTTTTTTTTCATGCTTGAAGTAAGAAATTATTACTTTAAAAAAGTAGTTTTATACTTGTGAGTGTTGATGACACAGCTTTGCAACAGTTGATATTCTAGTTTCAAGCATGTTTTACTCAATATAGGTCATCAAATCTCAGCAACAAGCTGTAATATCTTACTGAGATCATTTAGGACCAAAACCCTTAAAACGAGTAAAACACTAACATAAAATCTGCTTAGTGAGAAGAATTATCTTATCAGACAGAAAATAAGCAAATATCACCCTTATATGAGATATTTAATTTTACTTAGATTTCAGTTTTTGCAGTGTAGGGCCTTGCATGGCAGCTCCCGCCATCAGTGTGTGAATGTGTGTGTGTGAATGGGTGAATGTGGAAATACTGTCAAAGCGCTTTGAGTACCTTAAAGGTAGAAAAGCGCTATACAAGTATAACCCATTTACCATTTAATATGAATTAAAAAAAAACAAAAGAAGATGTTGCGATGCCAAATAATATATCGACATAATCATAGTAGTATCGACTAGATACGCTACTGTACTTGGTACACTGCAAAAAGTCAGTGTTGAAAAACAATAAAAATAAATTTAAAAAAGAGGGGTATTTTACCTGAACTAAGCAAAATTATCTGCCAGTAGAACAAGAAAATTTGGCTTGTCAAGACTTTCCAAAACAAGTCAAATTAGCTAACTTCAATGAACCCAAAATACCTTAAAATAAGTATATTCTCACTAATGACAAGTGCACTTTTCTTGGTAGAAAAAAAAAAGATACCTTTTTGCTCAATATGTTGAAAACTATTCTTAAATGAAGTAAATGCTAGTGCCATTATCTTGACATAATGATATGCGCTCGGCATTACATTTCTTGAAACCAGCAAACTTAAACTAAAAAGTAATTTATTGTTCTTAATGGAAAGGCAACAAGGCAAGCGCTTGTTACTCTCGGGGTCTCCTAGCCGCTCAGGCTAAATCATATGGTCTAAAAATGCATTTTTCCATCGATAACATGACATCATCGCGCCAAGTGCGTGCTCTTTCAGTCAATTAGTGCGCATATATACAACGTTTTCTTTTAAGTGTAATTTTGAAGAATTTATCTGAATGTGCATGAACTATTTCTGTTCAAAATTGTTTGAAATGTCACATGTGCAATGTTTAAATATTAACTGTCAGTTTACTGTACTGTGCCAACTGTACTACTATATGAGTACGTATTTTCTATTGTTTCATTGAAAATAAAACAGCAAAGTTCATTTGGCTGTCATCCGTTTTAATTATGGGACACATTTGTGTCAAAATCATGATTTTTTTTTCATGCTTGAAGTAAGAAATTATTACTTAAAAAAAAGTAATTTTATACTTGTGAGTGTTGATGACACAGCTTTGCAACAGTTGATATTCTAGTTTCAAGCATGTTTTACTCAATATAGGTCATAACATCTCAGCAACAAGCTGTAATATCTTACTGAGATCATTTAGGACCAAAACACTTAAAACAAGTAAAACACTCTAACATAAAATCTGCTTAGTGACAAGAATATTCTTATCAGACAGAAAATAAGCAAATATCACCCTTATTTGAGATATTTCATATTACTTAGATTTCAGTTTTTGCAGCGTATCATTACAGTGGATGTAAGGTGTAGATCCACCAATGGCGTTTGTTTAACATTTTGACGCCGGTGAGCTATGGTGTGTAGTACTTTTACCGGTACTTTTTTAGAGGCGGTATACAAACCGTTTCCATATGAGTTGGGAAATTGTGTTAGATGTAAATATAAACAGAATACAATGATTAGCAAATCATTTTCAACCCATATTCAGTTGAATATGCTACAAAGACAACATATTTGATGTTCAAACTGATAAACGTTTCTTTTTTTTTTTCAAATAATCATTAACTTTAGAATTTGATGCCAGCAACACGTGACAAAGAAGTTGGGAAATGTGGCAATAAATATTGATAAAATTGAGGAATGCTCATCAAACACTTATTTGGAACATCCCACAGGTGAGCAGGCAAATTGGGAACAGGTGGGTGCCATGATTGGGTATAAAAGTAGATTCCATGAAATGCTCAGTCATTCACAAACAAGGATGGAGCGAGGGTCACCACTTTGTCAACAAATGCGTGAGCAAATTGTTGAACAGTTTAAGAAAAAACTTTCTCAACCAGCTATTGCAAGGAATTTAGGGATTTCACCATCTACGGTCCGTAATATCATCAAAGGGTTCAGAGAATCTGGAGAAATCACTGCACGTAAGCAGCCAAGCCCGTGATCTTCGATCCCTCAGGCTGTACTGCATCAACAAGCGACATCAGTGTGTAAAGGATATCACCACATGGGCTCAGGAACACTTCAGAAACCCACTGTCAGTAACTACAGTTGGTCGCTACATCTGTAAGTGCAAGTTGAAACTCTCCTATGCAAGGCGAAAACAGTTTATCAACAACACCCAGAAACGCCGTCGACTTCGCTGGGCCCGAGCTCATCTAAGATGGACTGATACAAAGTGGAAAAGTGTTCTGTGGTCTGACGAGTCCACATTTCAAATTGTTTTTGGAAACTGTGGACGTCGTGTCCCCCGGACCAAAGAGGAAAAGAACCATCCGGATTGTTATAGGCGCAAAGTTGAAAAGCCAGCATCTGTGATGGTATGGGGGTGTATTAGTGCCCAAGACATGGGTAACTCACACATCTGTGAAGGCGCCATTAATGCTGAAAGGTACATACAGGTTTTGGAGCAACATATGTTGTCTTCCAAGCAACGTTACCATGGACGCCCCTGCTTATTTCAGCAAGACAATGCCAATCCACGTGTTACATCAACGTGGCTTCATAGTAAAAGAGTGCGCGTACTAGACTTGCCTGCCTGTAGTCCAGACCTGTCTCCCATTGAAAATGTGTGGCGCATTATGAAGCCTAAAATACCACAACGGAGACCCCCGGACTGTTGAACAACTTAAGCTGTACATCAAGCAAGAATGGGAAAGAATTCCACCTGAGACGCTTAAAAAATGTGTCTCCTCAGTTCCAAGGAAAGGCCATGCAACACAGTGGTGAACATGCCCTTTCCCAACTACTTTGGCACGTGTTGCAGCCATGAAATTCTAAGTTAATTATTATTTGCAACAAAAAAAAAAAAAAAAAGTTTATGAGTTTGAACATCAAATATATTGTCTTTGTAGTGCATTCAATTGAATATGGGTTGAAAAGGATTTGCAAATCATTGTATTCCGTTTATATTCACATCCAACACAATTTCCCAACTCATATGGAAACGGGGTTTGTAGTACCGAATATGATTCATTAGTATCGCGGTACTATACTAATACCGGTATACCGTACAACCCTACCCGCAACACATTAATTGTTTTCTGTCTGCTAAGACGACTATGCTATTTTCTACCTGTGTGCCTCACTGCCCACCAGCCAGTTCCTGTTTTATAATGCATCATATTCTCCTTCTTGTTGGTTTCCCCCCTCCTTTCCACGCTGAACAATCCCTTTCTCCCTTCTTCCTTTTCCCACCAGGATGTGAAGTGTTCACCTCCAACAAAATATGAGTCATCGGGCATGTCACCGACTGGGAGGCTGACCTGTGACATCACCACATGGCACAATGGACCAGTCATCTTAATGCATCATTGTGTATTTTCTTGCAGCATTCATTATTGACAGTGTGTGTTCTGCATGTGTGGAGTCTATAGGTCCATCAAGATGGAAGGTGGACCACCTGGTGGGGTGACCTTTACGCCTCCAAATGCTGATTGTCACCTCTGGCTGCATGTGCACCACGTCTACGCGTCTCACCCCCCCCCCCCCTGCAGGTTTGTTGTCTTTTATCACATCTCCCTACTCCCTAAGGGGCCTCTGCTCGGCTCCTGGCAGGTTAGGACCCGTCAACTGTTAACCTGCTGTTAACTAGTTGCTTCCTGTGTCCGCAAGTCCCCACACGTGTCTGTTGCAATCCACTGTAGACATTTTGTTTTTTCAGACGTCTAGACAAACTTTGACCTGTACCAGCATCACCAGGAATACGGGAATTGGATGATCAAACGCGTCATAATATTATTGGAATATATTATTTTTCTGGAAAGAAGGTCTGGAAAAAAGACTAAGCTGACTAAGCTTATATTTATTGTCGTCTTGCACGAAACCCAAAACTGGTGAAGTTGGCACGTTGTGTAAATCGTAATTAAAAACAGAACACAATGATTTGCAAATCCTTTTCAACTTATATTCAATTGAATAGACTGCAAAGACAAGATATTTAATGTTCGAACTGAGAAGCTTAATTTGTTTTTGTAAATAATCATTCATTTAGAATTTGACGGCAGCAACACATTGCAAAAAAGTTGGCACAGGGGCATTTTTACCACTGTGTTACATGGCCTTTCCTTTTAACAACACTCAATAAACATTTAGGAACTGAGGAGACCAATTTTTGAAGCTTTTCAGGTGGAATTCTTTCCCATTCTTGCTTGATGTACAGCTTAAGTTGTTCAACAGTCCGGGGGTCTCTGTTGTGGTATTTTAGGCTTCATAATGCGCCACACATTTTCAATGGGAGACAGGTCTGGACTACAGGCAGGTCAGTCTAGTACAGGGGTCGGCAACCCAAAATGTTGAAAGAGCCATATTGGACCAAAAATAAAAAAACAAATCTGTCTGGAGCCGCAAAAAAATTAAAAGCCATATTACATATAGATAGTGTGTCATGAGATATAAATTGAATTAAGAGGACTTAAAGGAAACTAAATGAGCTCAAATATAGCTACAAACGAGGCATAATGATGCAATATGTACATATAGCTAGCCTAAATAGCATGTTAGCATCGATTAGCTTGCAGTCATGCAGTGACCAAATATGCCCGATTAGCACTCCCCACAAGTCAATAACATCAACAAAACTCACCTTTGTACATTCATGCACAACGTTAAAAGTTTGGTGGACAAAATGAGACAGAAAAAGAAGTGGCATAAAACAAGTCCTAGAAAGTCCGAGAAAGTTATACATGTAAACAAACTACGGTGAGTTCAAGGACCGCCAAAATTAGTAGGACAAAACGGCGCTCGCCAAATACTCGAATCAGTGAAACATGTTTAATATAAACAGTGGGATTTATAACAATTAGGTAGGTTTGTGTCATGTTTGTCCTCCTACAGAAACCATTTTAAAACAAAAAATATATTTTTCCCCCTCATCTTTTTCCATTTTTCATACATCTTTGAAAAAGCTCCAGGGAGCCACTAGGGCGGCGCTAAAGAGCCGCATGCTGCTCTAGAGCCGCGGGTTGCCGACCCCTGGTCTAGTACCTGCATTCTTTTACTATGAAGCCACGCTGTTGTAGCACGTGGCTTGGCATTATCTTGCTGAAATAAGCAGGGGCGTCTATGATAACGTTGCTTGGATGGCGACAGATGTTGCTCCAAAACCTGTATGTACCTTTCAGCATTAATGGTGCCTTCACAGATGTGTAAGTTACCCATGCCTTGGGCACTAATACACCCCCATACCATCACAAATGCTGGCTTTTGAACTTTGCGCCTATAACAATCCGGATGGTTATTTTCCTCTTTGGTCCGGAGGACACGACGTCCACAGTTTCCAAAAACGATTTGAAATGTGGACTCGTCAGACCACAGAACACTTTTCCACTTTGCATCAGTCCATCTTAGATGAGCTTGGGCCCAGCGAAGCCGGCGGCGTTTCTGGGTGTTGTTGATAAATGGCTTTGGCGTTGCATGGTAGAGTTTTAACTTGCACTTACAGATGTAGCGACGAACTGCAGTTACTGACAGTGGGTTTCTGAAGTGTTCCTGAGCCCATGTGGTGATATCCTTTACAAAAAAATAACAATTTAAACGTTGAGTATCTTGTCTTTGCAGTCTATTCAATTGAATATAGGTTGAAAAGGATTTGCAAATCATTGTATTTTTTTTTAATTTACGATTTACACAACGTGCCAACTTCACTGGTTTTAGGGTTCGTACTTGCGTCAATACAGTAATATTGAGATCCAGTAGAAGAGCTCTGTCTTTAAAACAACAATAATTTTGTTTGTGTGTATTTTAAACATTTTCTGCACTGGTTATTGGCTGGTGGGTCAAAGCCGCACTTTTGTCTCAAACAAACTACTTTATATCATATTTACTGCATACACCGTGTTTTTCTTTTTACATTTGTGCAGTAATTACACATGCAAATGCCATGTTCCTTCTCAGTTTCTTTAATAATGTGTTTTGAAATTCTCTTTGCACTAGCTATTTATGGAATTTTTTTTTTTTTAAACTAACATAAAAAAAAAAAACATCTATCAGAATGGGCTGCAACTTATTGACTGTGGGAAAATGACCTCCTACGCAGTTCTGGTAAAACGGGCTTCGATGTCTTATTTGATGCCTTTAATGATTTATTTTAACCGTTCTTTTTCCAGGAAAGAATGATTATACAATCTTTATTGATTTTTAACAAGACTTTTGTGCACTTTTGGATTTTCTCCTATTCATACAATGTCACCCTCATACGTACATGTTCACATATACACTCATTAAATACTTGGTTAAATGCATGATTAATGTTGATGGCTTTGATGAAATACAAATAAAAAAAGTTAGAAGTCTTTCTTACCTCACTGTATTTTTATGTGACCCAGCAGGCACGAGACACTGAAACACTGTTAAGAACTTGTTGAATTAGGTCCTGATGTTGAGCGACCCAAACTTGATGTTAAAACAACATGCTTTTTTACGACGTATCCGACCCGCGGGATGAGTTTGCTAAGTATAAAAATGAACCTGGAATTTTTCAATGAAAGAAACTGCTGTTCTAAATGTGTCCACCGGATGTCGCAATAGCAATTCTTTGTATCTTTGTAGATGATGCTACATATGTACAAAATAAACCATATGATGTTAGCAGGGCCGGCCGGCCCTTGGCATAGGCCGTATAGGCAAATGCTAAGGGCGCCGTCCATCAGGGGGCGCCACGCCAGTGCCACAAATGTTGGAGGAAAAAAAAAAAAAAAAAAAGTTGTTAGTATTATTTCTAAATACAAAAAATAATCCCACGTTAATTAAAATGCAAAGTAAAGCCTATTTAATAGAAATATTATTATTTGTTACACCCCCCCCCCCCCCCTCCCTCCCCCCGCACGGTGCGCCCCCTCCCTTCCCGTTTCATGACTCTTTTTGGACGTCACCACATCAAAAAAATCAACACAAGATGTCAAAACGGCCAAAACTGTCAGGTACCCAGGGAAGAAAAAAGAGAAAAGAAGAGGAGGGGAAACGAGAACAGACAGAGGTAGCAGGTAGGTAACGTTAGCCTACATGAAATTATTTGTCTGTTACAGAATGTGATAGTAACCTGGCTTTTTAGCATTAAGCTAATATTAGCTTAATGCTAAAAAGCAAATGTTACATGATTCGGCAATTGCTAATCAATAAATAGCTAGTTATGTTTTAACGTCGGGTTAATATTGTGGAGGGGGCTAAATTGTTATGGAAAATAATAATGTAACGTTAGGTAATTACAGTACTCCCACCTTACATTCCTCAGGGACATTTGTATTAGATCTTTTAAGCAGGTGTTTTTATTTACATTGTTATTGCCTTCTGGTTAGCTAATGTTTGCCCTGCAGGTAATAGTCACTTTTCCACCCCTTTATATATTAGGTATAGTTGTAAGTAAAAAAAAAAGGTCAAAGACAAAGCTATTCGGTTTCTTGTGAGTATATACACTTCACTGCCGATGTGGGGGGGCGCCACCTAAAATCTTGCCTTGGGCGCCAGATTGGTTAGGGCCGGGCATGGATGTTAGTACATCAGTCGAGGAAAATGAGCAAACTACATAAATAACATCCTGTAATTTGATTTTGATATTATTTTTTTTATCTCGATAGATTGAAAATTAACACCAATGAGTTGACTGATGAACATTATCACATAATTTTTTCAGAAAGTATAAATAACGACAAATAAAGATAGAATACTATTAACCGCAACATGTAAGTGTAAAAAAACAACAACATTATGATTTGTACATTTTCAGAATGTGCTTGTTCTATTTTTAAACAAAGAAAACTGTCATGTTCTGTGGTCATGTTTTGTTTGGTTATGTTCTGTTGGTTTTTGGACTTTTTTAGTTCCTGTTTGCGCTTCCTGGTTTGTTTTGTCACCATGACGACTCATTGGTTTCACTTGACTCATTTGGACTCATGCACCTGTCACTAATCAGGAAGAGACTTTTTAAGCCTGTAGTTGCCAGGTGGCGACATTGCTTGTATGATACTCTGTTCTTGCTATGTGCTACTCTGATTACTCTGTCCGTGCCATAGTTCATACTGCTCATTTCATGCTCGTTTCTTGTTACAGTAAGTGTTTTTTTGTTTCATGTCCATAGTTCTGCCTTAGTGTTAGTTTTGTTCCCTGGGTTAAGTTGTGCCTCCGCTGTGAGCGCCTTTTGTTTGTACCCTTTTGTAGCTTTTGAGTTAAAATTAAATCATGTATTTACCTGCACACCATGTCCAGTCAAGTTCGTTTGCATCCCGGGAAAGCAATCCTCGCAGTAGGCTTTATCATAGTCCTCGTCATGACAAAAACAACTTGAAGTTGTCTTTATTTTTAAGTTATCGTGCCGTGATTTTACCAGTTCGGCCCACTTGGGAGTAGATTTTTCTCCACGTGGCCCCCGATCTAAAATGAGTTTGACACCCCTGTCCTAGACATTCTTAATTTGATTCACGCAACCTTATTTAACTTTCATGGCGATATTTATTTTATCTTGAAAATGTATCGCATCGTTTTTAATAGCTTACATATTTAAATGACAGAAAAAACGATCTTCAAACTTGACTTTAGCGTAGGTCCCCCCTCGTGCTTATAGGGCACCGGTACAATATACCTCCAAAACGGTATAACAAGGGGACGCAACTCAGACAATTTTCAACGGGAGATAAAGTACTTGTGTTACTCCCAACATCCAGCTCCAAATTACTCGCCAAGTAGCAAGGACCCTTTGTGGTCACATGACGAGTAGTGCCGCCCTAGTGGCTATCTGGGGCATTTTTAAAAAAGGATTGAAAATAGGAAAAGATGGGGGGAAAATATTATTTTTTGTTTGAGGACAAACATGACACAAACCTTCCCAATTGTTAGCCAACCCACTGTTTAATATGTTTGTGTGTATGCTTCACTGATGAGAGTATTTGGTGAACATCGTTATGTCCTACTAATTTTGGCGGTTCTTGAACTCACCATAGCGTGGACTGTGATGCAACAGTTTGTTTACATGTAAAATCTTCCACTCCTTTGTCTCATTTTGTCCACCAAACATTTTATACTGTGCGTGAATGCACAAAAGGTGCGCTTTGTTGATGTTGTTGACTTGTGTGGAGTGCTAATCAGGCATATTTGGTCAGTGCATGACTGCAAGCTAATCAATGCTAACATGCTATTTAGGCTAGCTGTATGTACATATTGCATCATTATGCCTCATTTGTAGGTATATTTCAGCTCATGTATTATCCTTGACTTGTATCCTCTTAGTATATAATTTTAGTTTTGCATGTCTCATCACACATTGTCTGAATGTAATATTGGCTGAATTTCAGATAAGTTGTTTGTGTGCCATGTTGTTCCAGACCACAGCAAACATTACCCAGCTTGACAAAGATTGTAATAAATCTATTAAAAGAAGACTAAAAATGTGTAGAATACATTTCAAATTTCAACATTTCTGTCAACGAAGATTTGCTTCAGCCTGTGACACACAGTCATTTTGATAGTAGGCTATTATAGCTAATATAGACACTTATATCATGCGTTGCCTTCATGATAACACTTAAATAAGAGTTTTAAAGTCACTTTGATAGTAGGCTATTATAGCTAATATAGACACTAACGTCATGTGTTGTCTTCATGATAACACTTATATAAGACTTTCAAAGTCACTTTGATAGTAGGCTATTATTGCTAATATAGACACTAACGTAATGTGTTGTCTTCATGATAACACTTATATAAGACTTTTAAAGTCATTTTGATAGTAGGCTATTATAGCTAATATAGACACTTACATCATTTGTTGCCTTCATGATAACACTTATATAAGACTTTTAAAGTCACTTTGATAGTAGGCTATTATGGCTAATATAGACACTTACATCATGCGTTGCCTTCATGATGACACTTATATAAGACTTTTCAAGTCATTTTGATATTAGGCTATTATAGCTAATATAGACACTAACATCATGTGTTGTCTTCATGATAACACTTATATAAGACTTTCAAAGTCATTTTGATAGTAGGCTAATATAGCTAATATAGACACTTACATCATGTGTTGGCTTCATTATAACACTTATATAAGACTTTTAAAGTCACTTTGATAGTAGGCTATTATTGCTAATATAGACACTTACATCATGCGTTGCCTTCATTATAACACTTATATAGGACTTTTAAAGTCACTTTGATAGTAGGCTATTATTGCTAATATAGACACTAACGTCATGTGTTGTCTTCATGATAACACTTATATAAGACTTTCAAAGTCATTTTGATAGTAGGCTAATATAGCTAATATAGACACTTACACCATGTGTTGCCTTCATTATAACACTTATATAAGACTTTTAAAGTCATTTTGATAGTAGGCTATTATAGCTAATATAGACACTTACACCATGTGTTGGCTTCATTATAACACTTATATATGACTTTTAAAGTCACTTTGATAGTAGGCTATTATTGCTAATATAGACACTAACGCCATGTGTTGTCTTCATTATAACACTTATATAAGACTTTTAAAGTAATTTTGATACTAGGCTATTATAGCTAATATAATAATGATAATGATAATGGGTTGTACTTGTATAGCGCTTTTCTACCTTCAAGGTACTCAAAGCGCTTTGACACTACTTCCACATTTACCCATTCACACACACATTCACACACTGATGGAGGGAGCTGCCATGCAAGGCGCTAACCAGCACCCATCAGGAGCAAGGGTGAAGTGTCTTGCTCAGGACACAACGGACATGACGAGGTTGGTACTAGGTGGGGTAGACACTTACATCATGTGTTGCCTTCATTATAACACTTATATAAGACTTTTAAAGTCACTTTGATAGCAGGCTATTATGGCTAATATAGACACTTACATACATGATGACACTTATATAAGACTTTTCAAGTCATTTTGATAGTAGGCTATTATAGCTAATATAGACACTAACGTCATGTGTTGTCTTCATGATAACACTTATATAAGACTTTTAAAGTCACTTTGATAGTAGGCTATTATTGCTAACGTCATGTGTTGTCTTCATTATAACACTTATATAAGACTTTCAAAGTCATTTTGATAGTAGGCTAATATAGCTAATATAGACACTTACATCATGTGTTGCCTTCATAATAACACTTATATAAGACTTTTAAAGTCACTTTGATAGTAGGCTAATATAGACACTTACATCATGTGTTGCCTTCATTATAACACTTATATAAAGACTTTTAAAGTCGTTTTGATAGTAGGCTAATATAGCTAATATAGACACATGTGTTGCCTTCATGATAACACTTATATAAGACTTTTAAAGTCACTTTGATAGTAGGCTATTATAGCTAATATAGACACATGTGTTGCCTTCATTATAACACTTATATACGGGTTTTAATTTTTTGCGGCTCCAGACACATTTGTTTTTTTTGTATATTTGGTCCAATATCCAAAAGGGACAAGCGGTAGAAAATGGATGGCTCTTTCAACGTTTTTTGGTTGCCGACCCCCATCCAAAACCACGCATTAGAATATTTGACAAGTGCATAAATCTTGCATGGATTGGATTTGTGCAGGTGTGCCTAATAAAGTGACCCGCGTGAAACCCTCAGGGGCTTCATCTTTACACTCACATACAAGGGGTAGGCTTAGTGTGTGTGTGTGTGTGTGTGTGTGTGTGTGTGTGTGGGGGGGGGGGGGGGGTTTCCTGCTCTTGAGTCTCAAGGCAGCCAACCAGCTCCCCTGGTGGAAGAAGACGCACCATCAGGGGAGACGCGAGTGGGAGGCGCAAATTGCGCGCACGCCGCCTCTCTATAACCAGCAGCACACACTCTCCCACTCCACTCCACGGACACACTCCGCCAGCTCTGGATGCCTTTTTTATGCATGGACAACTTTTCCCCCCTACTTCTTCTTTCTTTGAGGATCTTCTCCACTGGATTATATCTTTTTTTAGAGACAAACTAAGACAACTTTGAAGAAAACCCCTGCGTGTGTGTGTGTGTGTGTGTGTGCGCGCGCGTGTGCGTGGGTGATAATAATAAGTGACAAGTGCAGTGCGCGCACGGGGATTGTCCCACTTTTGGAGGAGCTATGCCGAGCTATGCAAAGGAGTAACTGGAGTTTTTTCAGAACCTCCACAGCTTTCTCTCCCTGAGGGGATGGTTGAGGGTCCTCGGGGGCCAGGAGCGACTTTGGGGCTCCTACACGCCTGCTTCGTCTCGTTTGGGGTTCAATCCAAATTAAAAGGGAGATGAGAGCCACAATCTGTTCCTTCCTGCTGTGGACGACCTACCTGCTGCTGGCCACCGCTGAGGTAAACCTAATGCAAAACAATAAAAAAAGGGCCACTTTTGCGCGTTTAAGGGCCCAAAAAGCAAGAGTTGGTGCAACCAAAGCCAACAAACTCGCTGGGTTATTTCGGGCTTTTGTTGCCTAATTTGTTTGTAGCTTGAGCCAAGTTGGGCTAAACGCCTTCATTATAAATAGCCCCTGTGGCCCCCCCATAGCCCACCGGGTGCAGGAGCGCAACAAGTGCGCACAACCCCGCTGCGCCTGCAGCCCTTAACGCGTCATGCACGCTCCAGTTAACGTTTGCATGCATTAAACGCCTGTTTAGTTGGATACAATTGTTTATGCAAGAGTTTGTTTGCAGCCAGCAACAGTCACACTAACACATATTCCACCTTTCTCTTTCTCCCCGTTTCTCTGCAACCCTCCTCTTCATCTCCACGCCGAAGGAAGTGCAGTTTCCCCAGGAACTGATAGACAGACTGGCCCACAGTGAAATCCACAGCATCAGCGACCTCCAGCGGTTACTGGATATTGAGTCCGTAGGTAAATTCTGCCTCTTGGTACCTCCTTTTTTAATTTTTTTTAATTTTTAATTTTTTAAATTTTAAACCACTTGAATGCCAGAAAATTAAGTGTGATTTGTGACACGTGCAAATTTTACAAAGTCAGCAATTTTTTTTGCATTGGTACAACAGATGAAAATGAGCTTCTAGCTATACCGGGTCTGTGCAATATTGTCCTTATCAAATGAGTAAATACATTTTAAAAAGGGTGGAAGTATATGTATCAAAAATTGGGAAATTTTACGCCAATAATGAATTTATATATATATATATATATATATATATATATATATATATTGCTCCAGAAGCGACACCTTAAAGCTCGTCTAAAGTTTGATACTGATCACATGGACAAAGATAAGACCTTCTGGAGCAAAGTTCTGTGGTCAGATGAAACAAAAATTGAGCTGTTTGGCCACAATACCCAGCAATATGTTCAGAGGAGAAAAGGTGAGGCCTTTAATCCCAGGACCACCAGACCTACCGTCAAGCATGGTGGTGGTAGTATTAGGCTCTGGGCCTGTTTTGCTGCAAATGGAACTGGTGCTTTACAGAGAGTAAATGGGACAATGAAAAAGGAGGATTACCTCCAAATTCTTCAGGACAACCTAAAATCATCAGCCTGGAGGTTGGGTCTTGGGCGCAGTTGGGTGTTCCAACAGGACAATGACCCCAAACACACGCCAAAAGTGGTAAAGGAATGGCTAAATCAGGCTAGAATTAAGGTTTTAGAATGGCCTTCCCAAAGTGTGGACAATGCTGAAGAAACAAGTCCATGTCAGAAAACCAACACATTTAGCTGAACTGCACCAATTTTGTCAAGAGGAGTGGTCAAAAATTCAACCAGAAGCTTGTGGATGGCTACCAAAAGCGCCTTATTGCAGTGAAACTTGCCAAGGGACATGTAACCAAATATTAACATTGCTGTATGTATACTTTTGACCCAGAAGATTTGCTCACATTTTCAGTAGACCCATAATAAATTCATAAAAGAACCAAACTTCATGAATGTTTTTTGTGACCAACAAGTATGTGCTCAAATCACTCTATCACAAAAAAAATAAGTGTTGTAGAAATTATTGGAAACTCAAGACAGCCATGACATTATGTTCTTTACAAGTGTATGTAAACTTTTGACCACGACTGTATATACTGTGTATATGTATACCGTATTTTTCGTTGTATAAGTCGCTCCGGAGTATAAGTCGCACCGGCCGAAAATGCACAATAAAGAAGAAAAAAAACATATATAAGTCGCACTGGAGTATAAGTCACATTTTTTGGGGGAAATTTATTTGATAAAACCCAACACCAAGAATAGACATTTGAAAGGCAATTTAAAATGAATAAAGAATAGTGAACAATAGGCTGAATAAGTGTACGTTATATGAGGCATAATTAACCAACTGAGAACGTGCCTGGTATGTTAACGTAACATATTATGGTAAGAGTCATTCAAATAACTATAACATATAGAACATGCTATACGTTTACCAAACAATCTGTCACTCCTAATCGCTAAATCCCATGAAATCTTATATGTCTAGTCTCTTACGTGAATGAGCTAAATAATATTATTTGATATTTTACGGTAATGTGTTAATAATTTCACACATAAGTCGCTCCTGAGTATAAGTCGCACCCCCGGCCAAACTATGAAAAAAACTGCGACTTATAGTCCGAAAAATACAGTATATATATATATATATATATCAGGAAAAAACACAGAGGTTATTTCATCCCGACAAGCCTGTTTTGCAGGTTTCCCTGCTCGTCTAATCAGGGAAACCTGCAAAACAGGCTTGTCGGGATGAAATAGCCTCTGTGTTTTTTCCTGACCTAACGTATATTCCGCTTTACCCAAACAATCTGTCGTCACTCCTAATCGCTAAATCCGTAAATAATATTATTTGATATTTTACGGTAATGTGTTAATAATTTCACACATAAGTCGCTCCTGAGTATAAGTCGCACCCCCGGCCAAACTATGAAAAAAACTGCGACTTATAGTCCGAAAAAATACGGTATATATATATATATATATATATATATATATAAAAGTCAAGGTTTCTGTGGTTTATCCGTTTGCAGTGCTCAATACCAGGGTAGAGTGGAATATACGTTAGGTCAGGAAAAAACACAGGTTTCCCTGCTCTTCAGGGGATTTTTCCACTTCTCTCTCGTAGGCTAGTAGGGATGAAATAACCTCAGTGTTTTTTCCTGACCTAACGAGTATATACCTGTATATATAAATATGTATATATTCATGTATATGTATATATGTATATATATTTCTATATGTATATGTATGAATGTATTAGCGTGAGTCTCAATACTCTCTCAGCATTCACAGAATGAATGTTTTAGATGCACAACATAGCGCGAGTATGAATAATGCTTTCTCAGCATACAACAAATAGCATTGGTGGGAATGCTAATCCCTCGGCATTCACACAATAAAAAGGTTTGGGATGCACACAATATCTTCGCCCTCAATGGTGGTCTCCCAGCCTGCAGGAAGCACAAAAGATACTACATCTTCAGTGTTCAAAGTTAGTCTCGCAGCATTCCCACAAACACAGCGGATGCCAGAACGCCCAAACACTGCATAGTTCCGAGCCAGCGTAGTGAAGCGATGTTGCTGCTTTGGCACACACACCCTTCATGCTCTCCTGGAATCAAGTGCACAGGGCATCTCCACGGCAACGCCACTGGGCAGGAAATAACCGTGCACCCGGCGAACTGTAACAAGCGGCGTCGCGTACGATAAAACAACAACTATAATGGACCGCGGTGTATGTTGTGCGACCCCCTGCGAGGGGTTTTATTCGGGGATATCACAGCTACAGTTACCCCGGCAACGTCGTCACATGTACCGTAAACAGAGACGGGCTTCGGGTTCTTGGAGGAGCTGCACTTTGGATTTCCAATCTTACATGAGCTCCTATTTACAGTCATTCATCAAATCTTCTCAGTGATCATTTGCACAAGTATTGAACTCCAATCACATCCGGGCCGCACCACTCTAATGTATGCACGGCCCCCAGGATGGACCCCCTAAAGGGGCTCTCGCATGAGAAGAAGTGTTTATAATTGAATTAACATGTCTTGCTTCAAACCGAGGAATGCTTCTCTCAGGGTAACAGTAGTAGGCTGATTATTATTACGAGGGCATAAATCTGTCGGAGGGCCAGCTCGGCGGCCCTGGCAGGCCCATTAAAATATTTTTTTGACGCCAGCCGGAGGGGTATTTTCAGAGCTTTTGTTGCAAATGTCCGAGACTTTAAAAAAAAAAGTTGCACAGTTGGTCGGACTGGACATGTGAAGCGGGCCTGGGGCTGTAATCTATTTCGGGGATGTGGCAAAAAAAAAGAAAAAAAAAGTGTGACAGAAATAATGTGGGAACCGTCGCTGGTTAGAATGACTTCCATGAATCAGCCTCTAAAGATGTTTGGATTATTGGCAAAGGCTTCCATAAAGGGGGGAGGGCTGGAATTTTTTTTTGTTTTTCGGAGTCTGCGGAAGACATTAGGAGACAAGAGAATCTGCTCGTTGGCACGGGAGTTACTGGATTCCTGCTAAAATATGAAGTTGTTGTGCGACCGTGCTTACTTCCTCCAAGTCGCTGTCAGCACATCCTTTGACTCGCTAAGCTCTTTTTAAAACAGTCATGATGCGAACACAAAACTCATTTTTCCCGCAGAGAATCTGATCATCATCACTTTGCTTCAAATAAAACCTATTATAACAGTTTTAAGCCACATTTTAACACCGTATTTTCCGGATCATAAGGCGCACTGCCGATGAACGGTCTATTTATTATCCCGTTTCCATATATAAGGCGCACCGGATTATAAGGAGTCTTATTATTTTAATTTTTTTCTAAATGTAAAACACTTCCTTGTGGTCTACATAACATGTAATGGTGGTTCTTTGGTCAAAATGTTGCGTAGATTTGTCACAACGAGGTTTTCGCAACTTACTGCGAGGATGGTTTTCCCGGGAAGCAAACGGACTACTCTGGACAAGGCGTGCAGGTAAAAACATGATTTAATCTCAAACTCAAAGCGCTACGAAACAAAAAGGCGCGCAAGGCGAAGGCACAACTTAACGAAGGAAAGAAAAACTAACACTTAGCGTAAACTATGGACATGAAACAAAAACTCGCTAACTGTGGCATGAATAAACAGAAACTTACTTGGCAAGGTGTGGAACGAGCAGTATGAACAAAGCATGAAACAATCAATACAGAGCAATGTCGCCAGGCCGACTAACTGGCAACGACAGGCTTAAATAGTCTCTTTGATTAGAGCCAGGTGCGTGTGTCAAATGAGGCAGGTGAAACCGATGAGTCGCCATGGTGACCAAACAAAGGGAGCGCAAACAGGAACTTGTGGCGTTTTAAACAGAAAATAACAAAAAACATGATCCAGACCGCAGATCATGACAAGATTATGCTTTACAGATCATCTTCAAGCTGCTTTCTGACAGTCGCTTCCGGATGCGCCATTTTGTGGGCGTTCTTATTTACGTGGCTCACCTTCGACAGCGTCTTCTCCCCGTCATCTTTGGTATAGCGGTGTAGCGTGCAAGGACGGGGGTGGAAGAAGTGTCAAAAGATGGAGCTAACTGTTTTAATGACATTCAGACTTTACTTCAATCAATAACGGAGCAGAATCTCCTCATCCGGACACAACCACACCGGAAATGTGTCCGACCGGAACTCTCTAATAACTAAAGTTCCTTGAGTGAATAATGTAAACTCACTACACCGGTATGTTTTAGCGCTTTCATGGCGAGTTTACTGACAGATATAAGTAAGAACTTTACACTACTTTATATTAGAAATGGCAACAGCGGAGAATGAATGAATGTCCCATAACAAGAAGATCGAGAAAAATAAGAATATTATCGACTACGGTGTCGCCAGATCCCAAATACACATCAGCAGTTACCAGAAGGTAAGAAAAGTTACTTTTGCTCAATATTGCGAAACAAAACGCCAGATAATATGTCTTACCTTATACACACACCATAATAATACTCGTTTAATGAGTTATCCGGCTTAATGTAGACAGGGTCTCAGAGGCGCTTTTGAATTTTCGACTTTTGCCCGACGTCATGAACAGAAAAAAACCCTTCATGGACATGATACCACCCCACGTATAGACCCACAGCTTTGCGGAAAGGGGGCTTTGCTACAGATCTGAAAATAAACCCTATAGCCCCGTTTACACTAAGGTTATCCAGGGTAAATCCCACCTAACCTTATGCGTGTCCACACACACAACAATGCCACCGTTTAACCCCCTCCCCGCCTCCGTCCACCGGCGCAACGCGACCTAGTACGTATGTGCACGTCATAGTCACCTCCAGTGTTGCTTTGTGCGCATGTTCTTAAATTTAACTTATCTGAACAATATCCAGTGTTGTGGTATTTCAATTAACTGAAATCCAGTGTGCTGTGGGGCCCTATTGTAGTGCATCACACCTGAGACATCATAAATTAATCAAATCTTTATTAGACACGTAAACAATGTGATAAAGAACATTTTACATCAATCAATCTAGGGATCTAGATATCTGGTCAGGACACTCCTCACTCTTTTGCCTTCACCTTCATTGTCCATTCGTTTTTGGTGACTTTATATACTCTGGACCTACATGTTGAGTCCGCGACATACATGGCGGACAATAACTGATACAGTCTGCTTTGCCACTCCAAAAGCATTCGCCGTTTTCCGTAGTTTTCCCTCGACGGCCAGGTAATATAAATCACACGCTACCTTTTTTTTTTATCACATCCACCGTAGCCCGCATTCTTGTTGACTCTCCTTCGACATATGGACGAAGTTTTTCGGCAAGTAGATTCACAGCTGACCTGGACATTTGAAAGTTCTCTTGCCGTCTGAGAAGTGTTGTATCCCAAATAGCTGCAATTGCTTTCACTTAAGGTATTCATGTGTGATTTCCACAAGCGTCTGTACATGTAGAAGAAGGAGAAACACGGGCATGTCTGGGTGACTCGCCTTCATACTTCCAGTGGTTAGCTCCGAGTTACGAAATCGCTTTATTATGAAGCTGGCTGTGGCGCGTTCTTCCTGTGTGGGGCGCGGCCTTTCTGCCGTCACTTCCTCTCATACTCCCGAAATTCAGCGCCTCTCCCGAAAACTTCCCGAGACAAATTTTCTCCCGAAAATCTCCCGAAATTCAGGCGGAGCTGGAGGCCACGCCCCCTCCAGCTCCATGCGGACCTGAGTGACGTGTCGACAGCCTGTTCTCACGTCCGCTTTCCCACAATATAAACAGCATGCCTGCCCAATCACGTTATAACTGTAGAATGATCGAGGGCGAGTTCTTGGTTTCTTATGTGGGTTTACTGTTAGGCAGTTTCATTAACGTCCTCCCAGCGCGGTAACAACACACAACAACAGCAGTCACGTTTTCGTCTACCGTAAAGCAGTTCGTCTGCCGTAAATAGCAATGTTGTGACACTCTTAAACAGGACAATACTGCCATCATGCATATGTGACAATAACATCTAGGGCTTTTAGAGAGTGCAATGCACAACTGCTATACTATATATATATATATATATATATATATATATATATATATATATATATATATATATATATATACATATATATATATATATATATACATATATATATATATATATATATATATATATATATATATATATATATATATATATATATATAGAATAAAATAAATATATATATATATATGGCTAGAATTCACTGAAAGTCAAGTATTTCATATATATATATATATATATATATATATATATATATATATATATATATATATATATATATATGAAATACTTGAGTATTCCTTATAAATATATATATATATGAAATACTTGACTTGGTGAATTCTATCTGTAAATATACTCCTCCCCTCTTAACCACGCCCCAAACCCCGCTCCCACCCCACCCCTGACCACGCCCCCTCCCCACCCCCCACCTCCCGAAATTGTAGGTCTCAAGGTTGGCAAGTATGCTTCCTCTTCGAACTCAGTTTGTAAA
Source organism: Nerophis lumbriciformis (assembly GCF_033978685.3). Taxonomy (NCBI): domain Eukaryota; kingdom Metazoa; phylum Chordata; class Actinopteri; order Syngnathiformes; family Syngnathidae; genus Nerophis; species Nerophis lumbriciformis. Next base: position 15,376,237 of record NC_084569.2, read on the forward strand.
CTATCAATTAGTCCATACAAAGCTAAGAGCTGGAGATTCAAGAAAAACACGGCGCACTTACCCGTGCAAAAAATTGTCCGAGGACGGTTACCTTAAACCAGTGGTTCTTAACCTTGTTGGAGGTACCGAACCCTACCAGTTTCATATGTGCATTCACCGAACCCTTCTTTAGTGAAAAATAACATGTTTTTTCAATTCAAGAAAAAGTTATATGTTTTTTTTACTGGTGCACAAAATGAACTGTGCATGAACATCACCTTGTTCAAAGAACAAAACCAACACCGTGCATGAACTCACAACAAATTACACACCTTACACACATTACCATAAATTGATTAACGTGGACCCTGACTTAAAGAAGTTGAAAAACTTATTCGGGTGTTACCATTTAGTGGTCAATCGTACGGAATATGTACTGTACTGTTTCATATAATGTATTCTCTTCCTTTGCAATCTACTAGTAAAAGTTTCAATCGATCAATCAAAAAACCTGCAAATCAAATGGAAAATTAGAGGGAACATTGTTTGGTGGTATCCATAATACGCTGATAGGGAGAAGTTTTTATTTACACGATAAGTCGGATGTCTCTTTAGCTCCGCCGAACCCCTGAGGCCGACTGACCAAACCCCTAGGGTTCGATCGAACCCAGGTTAAGAACCACTGCCTTAAATGATTGTTTAGTGTGGCTGAAACGGGGCTTAGGCTAAATAATTATTTGTTTAAGGAGTTAAGCGACTTAGTTCTGCCAACTATCTGTAAATTCCAGCATGATGTTGGCGTTCAGTTGCGACCGTGATGTTCGTACGGTCGCTCGCACAGCTATGCTAGTGTTGCCCGGGCCCTCTCGAGTTAATGGAGCGAGTAATTAACAAGTCGTAAAAGTCTTTGACAACGCTCCTCCACGTTTGTTTTTACCCACTAACCAACAAGTGTGGACGCCTCCCTTCAAACGCTCTCCTTTACCGACATTCCGCTCACCACAATCAACTGTTTTCCCTTGCAATCCCGCTGACAATGAGATGGGGGGGGGGGGGGGGGGGGGAGAAGCCAACACAGGGATCGTTCTGCGGTGCTGAAAAATGGACTGTGCAGTTTATAAAAGGACTTCTTTATGTTCTGCTGCAGGCTCTGACATAAACTGACAGGAGGCGAGCGAGAGGAGGCATCCCTGGGGGAGTTTTTGGTGGGGGAATGACCCGTGGTGTTTAAAAGGTTGTTAGGAAGGAAAATCACGTAGGGGAAATGACAGCGGCGTGTTTTCGGGGCACACATGCACGGTGTAAGACGCTTCCTCTGCAGACCGGGGTCACGGGCTGTCTGACTGATAGTTTGAAGTTAAATGTCCTCTCGCCGGGGCAGATTTCAGTTCGGGGCGGGGGCGTAAAGAAGGCATCCAGAGACAATAAACACGGTGCATTAGTGGAGGAAATCCCATCAAGTGGCAGTCGTTAGAGCACAAAAGGCGCTGGATGAGTGCTGCATATCTGGCCTGTGGCTATGCTTTGTTGTGCTCGGTGTACACTATAGGTTTGAACACGCAGCACAGGATAATGAGGAGTTTATGTAGTTGAATGAGTTTACGTGAAGTGTGCAGGTGTGGGGACCGGACCCACCCACTGCACAAACATTCAGACTCTGCTCTTTGGGAAAGGCCGGCGTCGAATGTGAGCGTGCTTTATTATTTTATTACCAGTCTGCTGTGATATTCAGGGCGGAGACCAAAACAAGCTTTATCAGATGAGCGCAAGAGAGAGAGAGAAATAAGCTGAGACGGCAGCATTTGGAGAACAAAACATGGAGTTCTTCATAGCCTGCAATGATTGCAGAGGTAAACATTTAGGGCTAAATGAGAGACATGAAACCACTCATTAGGCAGGGGGTTAATGGCGACTGAGTACCACCTGGCGAGTGACCACTTTGTGTGCGAAAGCGACTTGTTTTGCTGAGTCACTGGGGAGGTTCTGCCAAATTAAGCGTTTAGTTCAGTGGTTCTTAACCTTGTTGGAGGTACCGAACCCCACCAGTTTCATATTCGCATTCACCGAACCCTTCTCTAGTGAAAAATAAAATGTTTTTTCTTAATTTAATCTTAATTTATAAATAATAATCATGAAATTGTGTTATTATATTAAAGAAATACTAAAAGATATATTTTAAAAACAGAAAGTTACAGGAATGTACACATGATCCCATGTTTACATCTCATTGTGCAACATGTGAATGTTTTAGTGGGAACTAAATGCCATATCTGAAAGGGGTACAAATTATTTCCAAAGCAGGACCCACACCCAGACATACAATACTAGTACACAGCTCATGAAAAACAATATTTTTTGTTATTGTCATTGTAAGTGGGCCAAAACACTTATATTAGAAAATAATCTCATGGAAATGACTGCTGTCATTTGATTATAATAATAAAACATTTAACTTGTTATTTAGTCAGGTTTGGGACAGGTGTGCTGCAGTTGTGGCCACAGTGCATGTGCATGTCTGACGTCGCTCACATGTGCTCCACATGAAGGCTCAAGGAGTTTTTACGTTTGAAATTTAGAGGGAACATTGTTTGGGGCTATCCATAATACGTAGATAGGGAGAAGTTTTTATTTACACGATTAGTCGGGTGTGTCTTAACCTCCGCGGCGGATGCTCCGCCGGACCCATGAGGCCGACTCACCGAACCCCTAGGGTTCGATCGAACCCAGGTTAAGAACCACTGGTTTAGTTAGACCGAGGGTCGGCAACCCGCGGCTCTAGAACCGCATGCGGCTCTTTAGCGCTGCCCTAATGGCTCCCTGGACCTCTTTCAGAGATGTGTGAAAATGGAAAATATAATTTTTTTGTTTTAATATATTTTCTGTAGGAGAACAAACCTTCCTAATTGTTAGAAATCCCACTGTTTATGTTAAACATGCTTCACTGATGAGAGTATTTGGCAAGCACCGTTTTGTCCTACTAATTTCATCGATTCTTGAACTCATCGTAGTTTGTTTACATGCACAACTTTCTCCGATGCTGCCACAGAAAGATGTGTCTTATGCCACTCCTCCTTTGTCTCATTTTGTCCACCAAACATTTTATGCTGTGCATGAATGCACAAAGGTGAGCTTTGTTGATGTCATTGACTTGTTGGAGTGTTAACCAGGCATATTTGGTCAGCGCATGACTGCAAGCTAATCGATGCTAACATGCTATGTAGGCTAGCTGTATGTACATTTTGCATCATTATGCCTTGTTTGTAGGTATATTTGAGCTCATTTAATTTCCCTTACTTATGTCCTCTGTGTGTTTAATTTATATTTGCATGTCTCATGACACATTATCTGTATGTGATATTGGCTGCATTTCTCATAGTTGTTTGTGTGCCATGTTGTTCCAGACCACAGCAAACGTTACCAGGCTTGCAAAGATTGTAATAAATCCATTAGAAGAAGACAGCCTGCCGTTTCCTTAAACTTGGACACGCACATCTATACCTTTGGCCAATCTGAGCCAGTCATTTCCAGGAGTTATTTCATCCTGTGAGAAGCCTCCAGTTTACTAATGATTTCCAATATTTCCAAAATGTGTAGAATAAAAATTAAAATACAACATTTCTTTCAACAAAGATTTGCGTCAGCCTTTGATAGTAGGCTAATATAGCTAATATAGACACTTACATCATATGTTGCCTTCATTATCACACTTATATAAGGCTTTTAAATTTTTGCGGCTCCATACAGATTGTTTTATTGTATTTTTGGTCCAATATGGCTATTTCAACACTTTGGGTTGCCGACCCCTGAGTTAGACCCTCAGTATAGGTGACATCATTTATTCTACGGAAACTTCCAACTTTTAACCAGGAAAAAATTAATTGTAATGACACTGGAAAGTGCAAAATAATTGAGTGCAGTGCTTAGTTGCAACCATCACAGGTACTGTTGATTAAGTCTCAGCCAGAGTTGTGTATAGAGAGTATGGACGACCCGGTTTCAAGCAAACTCTGCAATGATTGGTCAAAATATAGTCACGTGACTCCAGAACGCCATGTTGCGTACCAGTTTGAAGCAGCAGCTAAGCGACACTACACTTCCTCGTTATACATTTCTTTTAATTGAAGAGTGTTTGCTGTGTAAACATGCCCTGTCGTGTGGCACTCGCAAAAAATTGACGGAAGCAATTGCATACGTTTACCACAACCCAGAAAGGGTGAAGGTTCGCTGGGAAGGTTGGATGCCAATAACAACAGTTTATTGCGCAAAGTAAGCAAGCATACATACACATGGAAAACATGGTACATCACACTCTCAGTAACAGTGAATTAATACACTTTGCCTGGCAACAACTTTGCTTCAAAGTTGCACCTTTTCTGCATGTGTCAACAATAATCCAAACCAAACTAATACATTTTGCAGTTAAAAGCAACATTAGTTCAGTATTTAAGTCAATATTGTGATAAACAAATCAGGAAGCCATGACTCGCCACAGCAAAACTTATGAAAAATATTCAAAAAAGCCAATGTAAAAGCACAGACATACTGTGATTACAAATACACTGGAGGCAGTTGACATACTTCACACAAAAGTCATCATTTCTCTGTAATTGTTTCAAGTTAAGTTAATTTTGGCAAAATGAGGGTAATACGTTTATTTTTGGTCGTTGTGTATTTTCTGACGTACCGTATTTTTCCGACTATAAGTCGCAGTTTTTTTCATAGTTTGGCCGGGGGTGCGACTTATACTCGGGAGCGACTTATGTGTGAAATTATTAACACATTACCGTAAAATATCAAATAATATTATTTAGCTCATTCACGTAAGAGACTAGACGTATAAGATTTCATGGGATTTAGCGATTAGGAGTGACAGATTTTTTGGTAAACGTATAGCATGTTCTATATGTTATAGTTATTTGAATGACTCTTACCATAATATGTTACGTTAACACACCAGGCACGTTCTCAGTTGGTTATTTATGCCTCATATAACGTACACTTATTCAGCCTGTTGTTCACTATTCTTTATTTACTTTAAAATTGCCTTTCAAATGTTTATACTTGGTGTTGGGTTTTATCAAATAAATTTCCCCAAAAAATGCGACTTATATATGAAATTATTAACACATTACCGTAAAATATCGAATAATATTATTTAGCTCATTCACGTAAGAGACTAGACGTATAAGATTTCATGGGTATTAGCGATTAGGAGTGACAGATTGTTTGGTAAACGTATAGCATGTTCTATATGTTATAGTTATTTGAATGACTCTTACCATAATATGTTACGTTAACATACCAGGCACGTTCTCAGTTGGTTATTTATGCCTCATATAATGTACACTTATTCAGCCTGTTGTTCACTATTCTTTATTTATTTTAAATTGCCTTTCAAATGTCTATTCTTGGTGTTGGGTTTTATCAAACACATTTCCCCCAAAAATGCGACTTATACTCCAGTGCGACTTATGTATGAAATTATTAACACATTACCGTAAAATATCAAATAATATTATTTAGCTCATTCACGTAAGAGACTAGACGTATAAGATTTCATGGGATTTAGCGATTAGGAGTGACAGATTGTTTGGTAAATGTATAGCATGTTCTATATGTTATAGTTATTTGAATGACTCTTACCATAATATGTTACGTTAACATACCAGGCACGTTCTCAGTTGGTTATTTATGCCTCATATAACGTACACTTATTCAGCCTGTTGTTCACTATGCTTTATTTACTTTAAAATTGCCTTTCAAATGTCTATTCTTGGTGTTGGGTTTTATCAAATAAATTTCCCCCAAAAATGCGACTTATATATACTCCAGTGCGACTTATATATGAAATTATTAACACATTACCGTAAAATATCAAATAATATTATTTAGCTCATTCACGTAAGAGACTAGACGTATAAGATTTCATGGGATTGAGCGATTAGGAGTGACAGATTGTTTGGTAAACGTATAGCATGTTCTATATGTTATAGTTATTTGAATGACTCTTACCATAATATGTTACGTTAACATACCAGGCACGTTCTCAGTTGGTTATTTATGCCTCATATAACGTACACTTATTCAGCCTGTTGTTCACTATTCTTTATTTACTCTAAATTGCCTTTTATATGTCTATTCTTGGTGTTGGGTTTTATCAAATACATTTCCCCCAAAAATGCGACTTATACTCCAGTGCGACTTATATATGTTTTTTTCCTTCTTTATTATGCATTTTCGGCAGGTGCGACTTATGCTCCGGTGCGCCTTATACTCCGAAAAATACGGTACATTTCGCCAGCTCCTGGTCACTATCCATCCATCCATCCATCCATTTCTACCGCTTATTCCCTTTGGGGTCGCGGGGGGCGCTGGAGCCTATCTCAGCTACAATCGGGCGGAAGGCGGGGTACACCCTGGACAAGTCGCCACCTCATCACAGGGCCATCACAGATAGACAGACAACATTCACACACTAAACATTGCATTAATATAGCGGCGGAGTGCATCAAAAGCGGCTGCACAATTACCCCATGCTACTTTGACGAAATAAAAGCATGTTTTATTGTACGTTTATGAGCTGAAGTATATCTAGAACTATATTTACAGTTATTACTTTGGTTTATTTCGTCAGTAAAACAAACATCAGAACGTCTTAATTGCATGTTTACGGGCACAGCCGCACAGGTTCCGGCAGTGGCGGGCCGTGCATTTCTCACCTAGGCCTTCAGTGATGTCCTACTTAGTCCGACTTCACCTCTCAAAATACCTTAATTTATGTCACCACATGGACACGGCTGGAGATACTATACAGAAACACACTTGCACACCACTGGGAATCGAATCCCCTCAACAGTGTACAAAACGGTCTATTTTTCGGCGCATATAACATTCAATAAACCCGCTTCAGCAATTAAAATATTCCTTATGTGGTACTGTCAAAATTAAAAGACTTGTGTAAAACAAATGAAACATGAAAAAATAAAGAAATAAAGTATTTGAACTCATAATTTGTAGCACCCATCCGACGCCGTAAAAGCCAGTGGTAACGTCGTAGTAGTCGGTTGATTCGTGTGAAAGTGGTGGGCATTTCCCCATTTAACCACCGGTGTTGTGCCAAAATGTGATTGCCTGCCAAAAATAGATTTCCTTCGCGGGAGCGCGCATCGCTCGCTAAACCTGCATTGCTTGGCTTTGTCTGTCCACAGCGGATTACCAGGTGTAAGACCAACACTTTATCTTCGTGGTTATTGTCCCTGTGAGTTTTATGTGGTTTTCTATGGCTCGTATGGTTACGGTACCACTTCCAGTTTTCACAACTTGTGATTGGATACTCACTTGGGACTCCCAAGTGAGTATCCAATCACAGCGTTAGGCCAGCTAGAAAGCCTTACTGACAACAACTCGTGATCTGATTGGTTATCGCATTTGTCTATCAACTGTATGTGCTCGTTCACTTACAGTGCATAGACGCCTGCATTGTTGATTCTGAAGGCTCCGGGCAGATTTGGTACGGCATGGCAACATAAGCAAGCTGAATTCTGATTGGATACAAAGTCTAACCTAAAAACAACAGCAATGGAAGGAGCATAATATGACATGAAGAGAATATGAATACTTTTAGATATTTAGGGAAAGTAAATAAAAAACGATTTTTATCTTTAATTATGATCATGATTTCTGGTAATGTTAGGCCAGCAGAGAAGGTCTTGCTGGCCCTGACGGCTCACAACTGGGTTCCAGGTACCCAACACGGCGTTTCTTGTTTAGTTGTCCATACTATCTTTATTACTAAACATGGCATCAGCTGTGAGAAGTTGAGCGACAGTGACAATTGTGGCACACTCCTATGGGTTGTAATCAAAATACCGTAATTTCCGGGCTGTAGAGCGGAACTTATTAGAGGCCGCACCCACCTTATTTTTGGACGAACATGAACTTTTACTTACAGCAAGTGATCGAGAGTCCATTGTTGTCTGATTCAACAGTGATGGTTACAGACCCATTTTTTCCACACGTTCAGATTGCTGTAGCAAAAGTCACGTTTAAAAATACTTTTAAAAAAGGTTCACACAAATCTGACAGAGATACACAAATTATTTTTACACACATACAGTTTGAAATACAGACACAGATTGTACAGGATTTATGATCTAGAATAAACGTACAGGGAGTAGGGAAGTGAGGAAGCAACTGATCAGTCGATGATGTAAACATAGGGACACCCGCAAGAGATCACTGCGCCGCTCTAAATGGTTGGTCTGCGTTAGGGTTTGTAATAACAATATCACTAATACTTGGTTAATATTCAAAGCACGAAATGTAAATTGAGTATTGTTGGTGCTTTTCGAATGGTTATTTATCAGATTTTATGGGCCGAATAGTGGAGCTGATCACAATCAGAGAGCTGTATGGGCAAAAGTAAAAAGTATTGAGAGGAAGTGGTCTATAAAGACTATAGTCCAGAGGTCTTCAACCAGTAGCTTACCAAAGGGTCAACAAATACTTGCTTCAACTCTCCTAAACTGTGAAATTGATTAATTTGATCAATTTGATCCGAAAACAGCTTAAACTTATAGATATTGGATATATTTAGATTTTACTTACACGCACACAAACCTAAATACAGACACCAATGGGAACACATTACCGAAATTTTTCGGACTATAAGTCGCTCCGGAGTATACGTATAAAAAAACATATATACGTCGCACTGGAGTATAAGTCGCATTTATGGGGGAAATTTATTTGATAAAATACAACACCAAGAATAGACATTAGAAAGGCAATTTAAAATAAATAAAGAATAGCGAACAACAGGCTGAATAAGTGTACGTTATATGAGGCATAAATAACCAACTGAGGACGTGCCTGGTATGTTAACGTAACATATTATGGCAAGAGTCAAACAAATAACTATAAGATATAGAACATGCTATACGTTTACCAAACAATCTGTCACTCCCGATCGCTAAATCCCATGAAATCTTCCTCCTCGGTGTCGTCTCTGGTATGCGCCGCTAGCATCCATTCTTTCTGCTGCTCGATCGCCGTTTCCTGGAGAATATTTCACTACGTCCAGCTTATAATCTGCAGTATATGATTTCCTTTTCGGTGCCATTTTAGTTCAGTCCTTCTCAGTTTTTATAAGTTACCGCCAATGTTGCTGTGATCTATTTTAATAGCTCCGGCAGTAGTAGCGTATAGCATATAGCAGTTAGCATTCCAAAACCCACAATGCACTTCTGCCATGACCCACCCCCGCCGAATTCTTATTGGTTGGCGTGTGAGTGACGATTGCTGACGTGTGTGTGACGGTTGCGGACATTTTCTTCGTCGCTCACGCGAATTAGATAAATAATATTATTTGATATTTTACGGTAATATGTTAATAATTTTACACATAAGTCGCTCCGGACTATACGTCGCACCCACGGCCAAACTATGAAAAAAACCTTGACTTATAGGCCGAAAAATACGGTAGTTCGTTTCGTTTTTCCACTGCCGTGTCCGATCGTTTTAGGCTATGGAGTTGAGTCTTTTGCATTCTGTGTTGATAAGGGTGAGTCCACAACGCACCAAATGGCTAACTAAATGATTGTGTGAATGTGTTCGATTTAAGCATCCCCCGCGACCCCGAAAGGCACAAGCGGTAGAAAATGGATCGATGGATGGAATTTAATCGGTGAAGCTTTTGAACCCCCAAACAATCCATAAATTAGCCACAGCGTTGTATATTGTATTGTAAGTCCGACCTGTGTCCTGAGAAACGATTTCTGCTTGATAGCGGACATCTTTTCTAAGTTGGTGCTGATTCATTTCATTGAGAATTCAAATGGAGCGCACTAAGTGTGAAATTTAGTACTTCCCAGCAATTACCATTCACTTTAGTGGAAATGTACAAATTATTAGTATTCCTATGGAAAATATTTATATATATTTAACATTTTTCATGCTTAATGTGCAGGACATAAATGAGTTTCTTCCAAACTATTGCTGTAATGTCATATCGGCCCTTAGCCATGAAGCACTGGGCCCCAAAAAACTGAACAATTGAAATGCATGCATGGAGGCAACCCAAAAGCCCTTTAGGGTATTCTAAGTCGTAGGAACCCAGCATCTCATTAGGAGTGGTGTGACTAAGCATATTTAAAAACATCAATGGCGGATTGAGACCATTAAATCTTGAATTTTCAGCCACGAGTGGGCCGTTAGTAACGTGACTGTCTCCTGTTTTGACGAGGTACGGGAAACGATGTTATCGAGGGGCCCAGGCACCACAAACACCACAACAACCACCACCACCCCAAGAACCACTCCCGTCACCCTGGTTACTATAGCGACCTGAAGAGCTCGCAGCTACACAGTCGTCGCAAGAGGAGCATCGGTAAGACACATTTCTACTCTGTTATCATTGTTGGTGTGCAACTTCCTTTTTACTGTTGGGTAGGTACACGTCGGATGTTGTCATATTTTGATTTGAATCCACATTTATGTTATTAAAAAGATCAATGTGTTGTTAGCCATTTTCATAATAAAAAATCTGGATCTTGGTGTAATCAGTTTACTGGATTTGATCCAGATTGTCCTTGTTACATGCATGTACCAAGCCCAATCTCACTTAATAATTTGAAACCCTTACAGCAGAGGTCCCCAAACTATGGCCCGTGGGAAACCCCAAATAAAAAAATAAATAAAAAAATAAAAAAATAAAAAAGATGATTATTTTTTTTAATTTAAAATTTAAAAAAATTTAATTAAATTTTAACTTTTTAAAGTCCTTTCTAATCCATTTTCTACCGCTTGTTACTCTGTCTCCTAGCCGCTCAGGCAAATTATATTGTCTAAAAATGCATTTTTTCCCCATCGATAACGTGACATCAGCAGCAAGTGCGCACTCTTTCAGTCAATTAGTGCAGAGGAATATATATATATATATATATATATATATATATATATATATATATATATATATATATATATATATATATATATATATATAGTCGAGGTTTCTGTGGTTTATCCGTTATACGGTGCTCAATACCTGTGTAGAGCGAAATATACGTTAAGTTCGGAAAAAACACAGAGGCTATTTCATCCCGACAAGCCTGTTTCTTCAGAAAAATCCCCTGAAGAGCAGAGAAACGTGTAGGGATGAAATTGCATATATACAGTTGTGCTCGTAAGTTTACATACCCTGGGAGAATTTATGATTTCTTGGCCATTCTTCAGAGAATATGAATGATAACACAAAAACCTTTCTGCATGGTCGAGTCGCCAGAAGAAAGCCATTTCTGCGCAAATGTCACAAAGTATTCCGCTTACATTACGCCAAACAGCACAGAGACAAGCCTCAAAACTTCTGGAACAAAGTCATTTGGAGTGATGAGACCAAAATTTAACTTTTTGGCCAATCGACCATGCAGCCCATTTTTCTTCAAGTGCCTTCTTATTGTGCATCTTCAAACAGCCACACCACAATTTTTCAGAGAGTCCTGTATTTCAGCTGAAGTTATTTGTGGAATTTTCTTTGCACCTCAAACAATTTTCCTGGCAGTTGTGGCTGAAATCTTTGCTGGTCTACCTGAATCCCTCATTTTCAACTTCTTAACCAGCGTTTGAACACTGCTGAGTGGCATTCTCAATTCCTTGGATATCTTTTTATACCCCTTTCCTGTTTTATGTAGTTCAATTACCTTTTCTCGCAGATCCTTTGACAATTCTTTTGCCTTCCCCATGACTCAGATATCCAGAAACATATGTGCAGCACTGGATGAAAAATGCAATGGTCTGTCAGAAGCCCAGAAACTCACTGACCTTTTATACACTCACATTGATTACAAACAAACAGGTCACAGGTGAGGATTGGAACCTTGATTAGCCATTCAAACCTGTTTGTGTCAACTTTTGTGCATGTTATCAGATCAAAGTCACTGGGGTATGTAAACTTTTGATCAGCGTCATTTGGGTACTTTCTTTTGTCATTTTGATTTAAAAATGGTAAACACAGTTGTTTGCCAATAAATAGCTTCACACAACCATTAAGCATGAGTGGAAGAAAGGTTTTTGTGTTATCATTCATATTCTCTGAAGAATGGCCAAGAAATCATAAATTCTCCCAGGGTATGTAAACTTATGAGCACGACTGTATATATATATATATATATATATATATATATATATATATATATATATATATATATATATATATATATATATATATATATATATATATATATATATATATGTTAGGTCAGGAAAAAACACAAGATGCTGTATCATCCCTACAAGCCTGTACAGGTAAAAGCCAGTAAATTAGAATATTTTGAAAAACTTGATTTATTTCAGTAATTGCATTCAAAAGGTGTAACTTGTACATTATATTTATTCATTGCACACAGACTGATGCATTCAAATGTTTATTTCATTTAATTTTGATGATTTGAAGTGGCAACAAATGAAAATCCAAAATTCCGTGTGTCACAAAATTAGAATATTACTTAAGGCTAATACAAAAAAGGGATTTTTAGAAATGTTGGCCAACTGAAAAGTATGAAAATGAAAAATATGAGCATGTACAATACTCAATACTTGGTTGGAGCTCCTTTTGCCTCAATTACTGCGTTAATGCGGCGTGGCATGGAGTCGATGAGTTTCTGGCACTGCTCAGGTGTTATGAGAGCCCAGGTTGCTCTGATAGTGGCCTTCAACTCTTCTGCGTTTTTGGGTCTGGCATTCTGCATCTTCCTTTTCACAATACCACACAGATTTTCTATGGGGCTAAGGTCAGGGGAGTTGGCGGGCCAATTTAGAACAGAAATACCATGGTCCGTAAACCAGGCACGGGTAGATTTTGCGCTGTGTGCAGGCGCCAAGTCCTGTTGGAACTTGAAATCTCCATCTCCATAGAGCAGGTCAGCAGCAGGAAGCATGAAGTGCTCTAAAACTTGCTGGTAGACGGCTGCGTTGACCCTGGATCTCAGGAAACAGAGTGGACCGACACCAGCAGATGACATGGCACCCCAAACCATCACCCAACCATGCAAATTTTGCATTTCCTTTGGAAATCGAGGTCCCAGAGTCTGGAGGAAGACAGGAGAGGCACAGGATCCACGTTGCCTGAAGTCTAGTGTAAAGTTTCCACCATCAGTGATGGTTTGGGGTGCCATGTCATCTGCTGGTGTTGGTCCACTCTGTTTCCTGAGATCCAGGGTCAACGCAGCCGTCTACCAGCAAGTTTTAGAGCACTTCATGCTTCCTGCTGCTGACCTGCTCTATGGAGATGGAGATTTCAAGTTCCAACAGGACTTGGCGCCTGCACACAGCGCAAAATCTACCCGTGCCTGGTTTACGGACCATGGTATTTCTGTTCTAAATTGGCCCGCCAACTCCCCTGACCTTAGCCCCATAGAAAATCTGTGGGGTATTGTGAAAAGGAAGATGCAGAATGCCAGACCCAAAAACGCAGAAGAGTTGAAGGCCACTATCAGAGCAACCTGGGCTCTCATAACACCTGAGCAGTGCCAGAAACTCATCGACTCCATGCCACGCCGCATTAACGCAGTAATTGAGGCAAAAGGAGCTCCAACCAAGTATTGAGTATTGTACATGCTCATATTTTTCATTTTCATACTTTTCAGTTGGCCAACATTTCTAAAAATCCCTTTTTTGTATTAGCCTTAAGTAATATTCTAATTTTGTGACACACGGAATTTTGGATTTTCATTTGTTGCCACTTCAAATCATCAAAATGAAATGAAATAAACATTTGAATGCATCAGTCTGTGTGCAATGAATAAATATAATGTACAAGTTACACCTTTTGAATGCAATTACTGAAATAAATCAAGTTTTTCAAAATATTCTAATTTACTGGCTTTTACCTGTATATGGGCTCAAATTGTTTTAACCCAATGCGGCTCCCGAGTCAAAGGTTTGGGGACCCGTGCCTTACAGTACGGTATATACAGTGTGTCAAAAATCTAATCCTTTTTTTTTTTTTTTTTTTTTTTTTTAGGTTCCTAATTTAATTTGTTGATTTGGATCAAACTTAACATCCTCTTCGTTCTTCACGTAGGCTTTGTAAATGTTACCATTGAACATTTTTTTTAATAAAATAAAAAAAATAAAAATTTTGAAAAATATTCAACAAATATCTATAATTTATTTGGCTTTATTTGACTTTATGCGGTGAGAAACTTACAAATAATAAATAAATGACTCCATGCACTTCATTATCATGTCCTCTCAAATAACGCTCATTTCAATCCCATGTAATATTTAGTGGCGTTTTCACGCCGTTTAAATTAGGGTGTGCACCCAGCATTTATGCCGTGATGAAGCGTTTGGGCTGGTGCGTGAGGATGCACTTTTTGATTGTCCGGAGGGCTTCCAAGATGCTAGACACGCGTCAGGAAAGGAATATGTCCTTGAGTGTGGAAATTCCAGACATTCAGGCTTCAAGTTGCAGCTCGCCAGGTGTTCTGTCAGATTTCTTCATAAAATGCCATGCGCTATGATATCTGATCGAGGTGCAAAGAGTGCCATGGAGTTTGTGTGTGTGTGTATGTGAAGTGTGTGTTCCCAACGGCACCGCACTTGAAAGGAAGATTTCATTCGGTCATATTTCATCGACATGCTTCTAAAGTGCATTGAGTATATGTTGGAAGAAGTCCAAATAGATCTCAAGATGTCTTTCCTTCACTTGAGCTCATGGGTTTTCAAAGTGTGGCACAGCGTGTCTGCCCTGGGAGAACCAAAATGCGTTTTTGGGGGCTCCCTGACTCTCTGGAAAACTGATTTTATTTGCCGTTTACTGCTCAACCCAGGCCGTTTACCCTCCCACCATAAAAATTAAAAGTATATTCCACTTGCAGGTTTGAAAAAAATTGTTTTCTTAATTTTACTCCCCGAAAGTGTGCCCTCGAGGCCTGTACAGTATATACAATAATAACACTGCTGTTAAAGGGGAGCTGCATTTTGCATATCATTCACAATCATTATGAGAGACATGTTGACAAATGGATATTTTTAATGCATTCTAAATATTAAATACATTCGATCAAAAGTCCGCTTACAAAGGAGCCTATGGGAGCCGTTCAATTCTGCCTGTAGAGCCCCTAAAACATCCAAACACCTCCATTAGGTTTTATATACATGATGTAAGTATATATGTAATGTAGAAACAAGCACATTTATCATACTTTTTTTACATATTTTGACTTTTTTAAGCATACGCATTAGTTCAAAAAATGCATACCAACGTTTCTTTTCTTATTTTCTTCATCACTGTTTCCGCCCACTGCAGACTTTATGAGAGCCAACAAACATAATAAAACACCACTTACTGTACAAGATCTGCTGTCAGTAGGATGCCGACTGCTCGGATGTTCATATATTCCCATTTAGGTGAAGAATAATATATAGTTCCAGGTCCTAAATGGCAGTCAAAGTGTGCCAACTTGTCGGAATACCTACTCAAACTTCTTCTGTGCAGGTGAGATGTATGATTTATGATCTGGAATAAACTTACAGGGAGCAAGGAAGCGAGGAAGCAGCTGATCAGTCGATGATGTAAACATAGGCACCTACTCAGTGGCCTAGTGGTTAGAGTGTCCGCCCTGAGATCGGTAGGTTGTGAGTTCAAACCCCGGCCGAGTCATACCAAAGACTATAAAAAAATGGGACCCATTACCTCCCTGCTTGGCACTCAGTATCAAGGGTTGGAATTGGGGGTTAAATCACCAAAAATGATTCTCGGGCGCGGCACCGCTGCTGCCCACTGCTCCCCTCACCTCCCAGTGGGTGAACAAGGGGATGGGTCAAATGCAGAGGACAAATTTCGCCACACCTAGTGTGTGTGTGACAATCATTGGTACTTTAACTTTAGGCACACCCGCAAGTGATCACGGCACCGCTCTAAATAGTTGGTCTGCGTAAGGGTTTGTAATAACAATATCACTAATACTTGGTTAATATTCAAGTCACGAAATGTAAAGTGAGTATTGTTGGGGCTTTTTGAATGGTTATTTGTCGGATTTTATGGGCGGAATAGTGGAGCTCCCATAGGCTCCGCTGTAAATGGACCTTTATTTTGTTTAATATTTAAATAAATAAATGATAATGATAAATGGGTTGTACTTGTATGCGCTTTTCTACCTTCAAGGTACTCAAAGCGCTTTGACACTACTTCCACATTTACCCATTCACACACACATTCACACACTGATGGAGGGAGCTGCCATGCAAGGCGCTACCAGCACCCATCAGGAGCAAGGGTGAAGTGTCTTGCTCAGGACACAACGGACATGACGAGGTTGGTACTAGGTGGGGATTGAACCAGGGACCCTCGGGTCGCGCACGGCCACTCTTCCACTGCGCCACGCCGTCCCTAGAATGCATATAAAAAACTTTTTGCATTGCACTTAGGCGATAAAGTGTGATTTACCAATCGATTTCTTACTAAAATGCAATGTTTTGAATGTGAGGAAGTGTGTGTGTGTGACTTTTTTGTAATGACTCATTCATATTTTATGCATTTTTGTTTTCCACAGATGGATGGTATTTAATTCCATTGTTATCAATGACAATAAAGGGATTCTATTCTATTCTAAAATTATTTATTTATTTATATTCTAAAATAATCGCTCGATACAGCCTCATATTAAATGACAAATTATCACAAAATAGCATAAAGATGATGACCTCACTGTTTGAGTGGAGATCTGTTTCCTAAAAAAAATACATTTAAATTAATATAGTATAATAATATAATTTTTCAGTATATATTATGTACTGTATATATAATATGTAAATATTGCTTATGTTATATTTTATAATGCTACTATGGTACATTTTTAGTCTACTTTACACTTTTTATTTTCGCCCTCTTTTTGTGCCCTTGTGTGCATTACCCTTTCCATCCTTATCCTTTCCATCCTTTCAAAAAAAAAGTACAAAGTAGATAACACATAACATAAATTCATATAATGCATGTTATTACGTGTTGTCTACCTTGCACTTTTTTTGTATGTCATTGCCTGAAATAAATGAATAAATGAAAATGAATGAAATGAATGGAAGGATGGAAAGGATAAGGATGGAAAGGATAATGCACACAAGGGCACAAAAAGAGGGCGAAAACAAAAAGGTATAAAGTAGACTAAAAATGCACCATAGTAGCAATATAAAATATATTATATGTAATATTTACATATTATATGATATATACTGATATATTATATTAATTTAAATGTACTTTTTTTAGGAGGTAGATCTCCTTTGTAACTGAGCTACTGTGTGGAACAATTTCCCTTGTGGATCAATAAAGTTTGTCTATGTCTACTTTAAATGTTGCCAGTCATAAAACACAAAAATCCTGTCTTTTAGTCAAAATACCTTAAATAGTATATAAAAACAAACTGCACTAGAAATAAATGCATACTGAAATATTCCTTTCCGGTCATTAAATGGCAAATTGGAATTACAGTATGCGATGCACCGTATTGTAATGTAATGTATGTTCGAAATCAATTTAAACCAATAAATAAATATAAGATGAACACAATTTTTTTATTAAAAATGTGAGATTTTGTTATTGCTCTGGCAAAAAAATTGGTTATTCCCTTAGCCACGAACAAGGTTACTAAACAAGTTGGAGTCCATGTTGTGTACAAGATAAGCATTATAATGTAGGTGTCTTCTGAATAGTGATGTCGGGCGTGATCTGAGGTAAGACCTTTACTGAGTGACTCATCAAATAAGGAATGCAGCCAGCAGCTGAGAGTGAAAAGTGCAAATTACAGCAATACATCAGCATGCATTGGAACTGTTTGATACCCAGGGCTCAATTAACTCCGCCCTTCAACTCACCTTGCAATTCTCACCCCCCCTTAGTCGAGGAGGCGGTCCCGGCGGTGTGCAAGACGCGGACGGTGATCTACGAGATTCCCAGGAGCCAGGTGGATCCCACGTCGGCCAACTTCCTGATATGGCCGCCCTGCGTGGAGGTGAAGCGCTGCACGGGATGCTGCAACACCAGCAACATGCGCTGCCAGCCCTCCCGCAAGCACCACCGCACCGTTAAGGTAAACACATGCGTATGCTTCAATGTGATTGTCAGGCTCATTGTATTCCCCCCTCAGGGGGTAAGTGAATGACTCCATCTTTCACCGCTTGGCCCGGGCACCACATAGTGAGTGGGCGGCATTTCCCCCCCCCAAACCCCCTCTTAGTCCCCATACGTCTTCCATTACAGACGCCTTCACTACTTCATCACTCAATCCTGTGTTTGGAGACGGGCCAGCGTGCCAACGCTGGGGCAGCAAGAGGGTCGGGGGGTTGGCTGGGTGTTGTCGGCACTTGTCAGTCAGGGACGGGTATGCGGCCTGAGAGGGGTACTCCTAACACAGGGGTCGGCAACCCAAATTGTTGAAAGAGCCATGTTGGACCAAAAATACAAAAAACAAATCTGTCGGGAGCGGAAAATAATGAAAAGGCCGTATATAAGTCTTATAATGAAGGCAACACATGATGTAAGTGTCTATATTAGCTATAATAGCCTACTATCAAAATGACTATACAAGTCTTATATACGTGTTATAATGAAGGCAACACATGACGTAAGTGTCTATATTAGCTATAATAGCCTACTATCAAAATGACTATAAAAGTCTTATATAAGTGTTATAATGATGGCAACACATGATGTAAGTGTCTATATCAGCTATAATAGCCTACTATCAAAATTACTTCAAAAGTCTTATAATGAAAGCAACATATGATGTACGTGTCTATATTAGCTATACTAGCCTATTATCACAATTACTTCAAAAGTCTTATAATGAAGGCAACACATGATGTAAATGTCTATATCAGCTATACTAGCCTACTATCACAATTACTTCAAAAGTCTTATAATGAAGGCAACACATGATGCAAGTGTCTATATTAGCTATAATAGCCTACTATCAAAATGACAATGAAGGTCTTATATAAGTGTTATAATGATGGCAACACATGATGCAAGTGTCTATATCAGCTATACTAGCCTACTATCAAAATGACTTCAAAAGTCTTATAATGAAGGCAACATATTATGTAAGTGTCTATATAGCTATACTAGCCTACTATCAAAATGACTTCAAAAGTCTTATAATGAAGGCAACACATGATGCAAGTGTCTATATTAGCTATACTAGCCTACTATCAAAATGACTTCAAAAGTCTTATAGTGAAGGCAACACATGATGCAAGTGTCTATATTAGCTATACTAGCCTACTATCAAAATGACTATAAAAGTCTTATAATGAAGGCAACACATGATGTAAGTGTCTATATTAGCTATAATTTTAGACTTAGACTTAGACAAACTTTAATGATCCACAAAGGAAATTGTTCAACACAGTAGCTCAGTTACAATGATGGAAAGTGTAAGGATGGAAAGGACAATGCAGGTATAAATAGACTAATATAGCGACAAAAAAATCTAACATATATACATAATATGTGTACAGAATAATATATATACAGATATATTATAATATGTCTATAACATATATACAATATATACAACACATGTACAATATTACAGTATATACAGTATATGTGACAGCAGCAGCATAAAATAGATGCTGCTGCTTAAAAATGCTACAGGGAGCCACTAGGGCGGCGCTAAAGAGCCGCAGGTTGCTGACCCCCGTCCTAACAGATATAAGACCACCCGTGTGAGAAATTAGACATTTAACTCCGTTTCTTTGATATACAATGGGGGAACATTTATCAACTAATCCATTGGTTTGTTCAAAATATTTTGATTTCCTGTTTTCATGCCTGTGTAACTTAGCATGAAGGAAGCTATCTTCTTTGGATCATAAACTAGTAGAGATAGCAGCAACAGCGCCTCTGCTGGTTGCAGCCAAGTACTGCACTTTGCCTCAATTTGCTTCAAGACAATACTTTTGTTAATTATGCTCATTGTCGGCCAGGAAAGAAAACATTTTTGGAAAACTTTGATTATTCCCATGAGTTATATAAGAGAGATAGGGATGCTCAGAGCTGAACCTCTACACCTGGGAATGACACCATTACGCCCCCCCCTCCTCCCCTCCCGAGTTCAGTTCAAAACCTGTGGAGATAAACATTTTTGCAGCAAATTCCTAAAAACACAAGAGTACTCCTGTTGAATCAAGGAACTTGGACCACTGTAAACATATTGGCAGAGCCTTGTATTGACACTTGAACCTTGCGGGCCAACATAGAATACTCGGGTCCAAACGTGGGATTTAATTATACTCAAGTCACTCCTTTTGAATCCCCTCCTTTTTGGCACATTTTTCGTAATATGATTTATATAACCAAGGTGTTCCTGTAGCTTGTTTACTCCAGATGCAGTCAGTAGTCATGCACTTCTTTAATCATACGACTAGTGTTCCTTAAGGTACCATTTTAAGTCATTTGATATTCAACTGGTAGCCCGCAAGTTCAGTTCAAAAAACTTTTGCAGCAGATTCTTTTTGAGTTAGCGTCCTTTTGAGTTAACACTCCTACAGACATTACATACATACTTGCCAACCCTCCCGATTTTCCCGGGAGACTCCCGAATTTCAGTGCCCCTCCAGAAAATCTCCCGGGGCAACCATTCTCCCGTCTTCTCTCACCTGAAAAGGAGACTATTATATATGTCTCCGTTATCCATAGCTTTATCTATAACCCATAAAGTAGGCAGGCACGGAGCTATTTCTCAGCGTGTGTTTATTCCAGCCGGCACGTTAATACACTGACACACAACATCCGGATTCCCATCATGCATTGCTTCAAAACTACGGCAAGTAGTAATGTCCAAAAACATAACAGAGACGAAGCAGAAGAACGAAGAAGAGACAGTCATGGCGACGACGAGTAAGAGGAAGAAGTACGCTTGCAAGTTCCAAAATGATTGGAAAAAAATAATTTCAGTTCATCCAGGACAGCTCGAAGGGGAAGGGGTATGCTGCCTGCAAATTTTGAACACATTGGCCGAACAGATATACTCATACATGAACGGATTACTTATATTTATATAAGAAATACTTGAAAATATAAGCTTTCCGCCTGGCGCTAGTGTTCGACTTGCCTCCATTCAATAGCGTAACATTATTTTTGGATATTAAAAAAAGTGCTGGGGGCATGTTCTCCCT
Source organism: Nerophis lumbriciformis (assembly GCF_033978685.3). Classification (NCBI taxonomy): domain Eukaryota; kingdom Metazoa; phylum Chordata; class Actinopteri; order Syngnathiformes; family Syngnathidae; genus Nerophis; species Nerophis lumbriciformis. Next base: position 15,397,393 of record NC_084569.2, read on the forward strand.
GTCCACCCCCCAAATTATGTCCCATGTTCTTAACGATGTGTTTTGAAGTCTCTTATTAACAGTGGGCACACTGTCACGTCACAGTGTGCCGCACATATTTATGTGAGGATTCTAGAATTCGAGTATATGCTTTTGACCATTCCCTTTCCTTCAAGCTGCGCCGACTGTGGCCATGGTCTACTGTATCGTTAAGTGGAAGAGGGGTACAAATACGTTAACTTCACCCAGCCCAGAGAACCTAACTTGATGCTCTTCCAACCAGTCTGTGTTCATTGTATATTGTAATTTATACAACAAGATGATATCAAAACTATGAAAATTTTGCTGTAATCCCTATTACATTGTGATTCCAATGTCAACCCGTCTTGAATTCATTGCGTTACTATACCGTCCTAGCTTCCAGTTGATTATGCAATTAAAACTAGCATCAAACTGATCAAAAGTCCGTATCTTACACCTACAGTTGTGGTCAAAAGTTGACATACACTTGTAAAGAACATAATGTCATGGCTGTCTTGAGTTTCCAATAATTTCTACAACTCTTATTTTCTTGTGATAGAGTGATTGGAGCACATACTTGTTGGTCACAAAAAACATTCATGAAGTTTGGTTCTTTTATGAATTTATTATGGGTCAAAAGTATACATACAGCAATGTTAATATTTGGTTACATGTCCCTTGGCAAGTTTCACTGCAATAAGGCGCTTTTGGTAGCCATCCACAAGCTTCTGGCAAGATTCTGCTTGAATTTTGTCATCTGACATTTCTGGAGGAAAGTTCTATGGTCAGATGAAACAAAAATTGAGCTGTTTGGCCACAATACCCAGCAATATGTTCGGAGGAGAAAATATGAGGCCTTTAATCCCAGGAACACCATTCCTACCGTCAAGCATGGTGGTGATAGTATTATGTTCTTGGCCTGTTTTGCTGGGTCAAAAGTATACATACAGCAATGTTAATATTTGGTTACATGTCCCTTGGCAAGTTTCACTGCAATAAGGCGCTTTTGGTAGCCATCCACAAGCTTCTGGCAAGCTTCTGGTTGAATTTTTGACCACTCCTCTTGACAAAATTGGTGCAGTTCAACTAAATTTGTTGCGTTTCTGACATGAACGTGTTTCTTCAGCATTGTCCACACAGGACTTTGGGAAGGCCATTCTAAAACCAAATAACTTTCCTCCAGAAGGACTTATCTTTATCCATGTGATGTCAGGTGAAACAAAAAATTGAGCTGTTTGGTCACAATACCCAGCAATATGTTTGGAGGAGAAAAGGTGAGGCCTTTAATCCCAGGAACACCATGCCTACCGTCAAGCATGGTAGTGGTAGTATTATGTTCTTGGCCTGTTTTGCTGGGTCAAAAGTATACATACAGCAATTTTAATATTTGGTTACATGTCCCTTGGCAAGTTTCACTGCAATAAGGCGCTTTTGGTAGTCATCCACAAGCTTCTGGCAAGATTCTGCTTGAATTTTGTCATCTGACATTTCTGGAGGAAAGTTCTATGGTCAGATGAAACAAAAATTGAGCTGTTTGGCCACAATACCCAGCAATATGTTCGGAGGAGAAAAGGTGAGGCCTTTAATCCCAGGAACACCATTCCTATCGTCAAGCATGGTGGTGGTAGTATTATGTTCTTGGCCTGTTTTGCTGGGTCAAAAGTATACATACAGCAATGTTAATATTTGGTTACATGTCCCTTGGCAAGTTTCACTGCAATAAGGCACTTTTGGTAGCCGTCCACAAGCTTCTGGCAAGCTTCTGGTTGAATTTTTGACCACTCCTCTTGACAAAATTGGTGCAGTTCAACTAAATTTGTTGCGTTTCTGACATGAACGTGTTTCTTCAGCATTGTCCACACAGGCCATTCTAAAACCACATAACTTTCCTCCAGAAGGTCTTATCTTTGTCCAAGTGATGTCAGATGAAACAAAAATTGAGCTGTTTGGCCACAATACCCAGCAATATGTTTGGAGGAGAAAAGGTGAGGCCTTTAATCCCAGGAACACCATAATAATAATAATAACTGGGATTTATATAGCGCTTTTCTAAGTACCCAAAGTCGCTTTACATGTAGAACCCATCAATCATTCACACCTGGTGGTGGTAAGCTACTTTCATAGCCACAGCTGCCCTGGGGTAGACTGACGGAAGCGTGGCTGCAATTTGCGCCAACGGCCCTTCCGACCACCACCTATCATTCATCATTCAATTCACCGGTGTGAGTGGCACCGGGGGCAAAGGGTGAAGTGTCCCGCCCAATGACACAACGGCAGCGATTTTTTGGATGGTAAGAGGCGGGGAGCGAACCTGCAACCCTCAGGTTTCTGGCACGGTTGCTCTACCCACTACGCCATGCCGCCCGCATCCCTACCGTCAAGCATGGCGGTGGTAGTATTATGCTCTGGGCCTGTTTTGCTGCCAATGGAACTGGTGCTTTACAGAGAGTAAATGGGACAATGAAAAAGGAGGATTACCTCCAAATTCTTCAGGACAACCTAAAATCATCAGCCCGTAGGTTGGGTCTTGGGCGCGGTTGGGTGTTCCAACAGGACAATGACCCCCAAACACACGTCAAGAGTGGTAAAGGAATGGCTAAATCAGGCTAGAATTAAGGTTTTAGAATGGCCTTCCCATTCTAATATGTGTGGACAATGCTGAAGAAACAAGTCCATGTCAGAAAACCAACACATTTAGCTGAACTGCACCAATTTCGTCAAAAGGAGTGGTCAAAAATTCAACCAGAAGCTTGTGGATGGCTACCAAAAGCGCCTTAAGGGACATGTCACCAAATATTAACATTGCTGTATGTATACTTGTCACATTTTCAATAGACCCATAATAAATTCATGAAAGAACCAAACTTCATGAATTATTTTTTGTGACCAACAAGTATGTGCTCCAATCACTCTATCACAAAAAAACAAGATTTGTAGAAATGATTGGAAACTCAAGGCAGCCATGACATTATGTCCTTCACAAGTCTATATCAACTTTTGACCACGACTGTATGTTCTTGAGTGTGATCAGCTCCTGTGCAGCTTGTTTGGCTCCTGTCTTGTGCGAAAGCCTCGTGCCAAAATTGAGCGAAAGGGTTGCAGTTCCCAGAAGTTTCTGTCGGTCGCTACAAAACACGTCTTTCTGTTCAGCATCAGGAAGAGACTCGGTGGTTTGAGGCCAGTCCAACGCCTGCTGTATTTATGCATAGCTCTGTGTGGAGGTATGGCAGCTATGAGCTCTGTTTCTGCGAGACAACTGCGGGATAAACAGGACAGACGTCTGGACTCTATTGTCTGCGGTGCCTAAATCATCGCAGGCTGGCGGGAAAAAAAAGACAACTCTGTCCTCAGTTTCTGTGCATGGATTTATGAGTGAGAGCATGGACAAGTACAAATGGCCCCTAGGAACATAGGCTTGAACAAGGGTTTTTAGGGTGGGAAATGCTGAGTCACGTCGAAGCGAGACCGACTGTCTGCGTGCAAACTGGTCTGTCTCACTGCGAGCGGCCGAGGGAGGTCAATAGGAGCTCTGTCTGCCGCACACTCGCCACTAGCTGGAATCCGCCGGAATGCTGTATCCATGCCACTTGCCCCGAATGTGGCACTGAAAAGGAGCGATGCAAGAAAACTAGATGGTGAACACTTTAGAACTGACGGAAAAGCTTCTTTTTTAAATTAATTTCCTGTCTATATTAGTGTTATTTAGATGCTTTTCGGTATTTTTCTAAATAAAAGGGGACCGCAAAAAAATTGCATTATTGGCTTTATTTTAACAAAAAAATCTTAGGGTACATTAAACATATGTTTCTTATTGCAAGTTTGTCCTTAAATAAAATAGTGAACATACAAGACAACTTGTCTTTTAGTAGTAAGTAAACAAACAATGGCTCCTAATTCATACTTGCCAACCCTCCCGAATTTTCCGGGACACTCCCGAAATTCAGCGCATCACCCGAAAACCTCCCGGGACAAATATTCTCCCGAAAATCTCCCGATTTTCAGCCGGAGCTGGAGGCCACGCCCCCTCCAGCTCCATGCAGACCTGAGTGAGGACAGCCTTTTTTCAGGGTGACAAGAACTACATCATCCAGACTAGAGATACATTGTATTATTATGTTTATCTTACCTAAAAATAAATATATTAATTAATTAAAAAAAAAAAAAAACTAAATACATTTTTACTATATTTTGCTAAAAACATCAAAATTAATTGAATTTTTATTTGTATTTTTTCTGACTCCTTATTACATCCAGCCATAGAATTACACATTAAAATAAACATATTTGAAATATTTAGCTGCAGTAACATATTGTGTCATTTTCCATTGTATTATTTTGTCAACATTATTAAGGACAAGTGGTAGAAAATTAATTATTAATCTACTTCATTTATCTCCAAGGTTTCTCATAGTCATTCACATCGACGTCCCACTGGGGTGAGTTTTTCCTTGCCCTTATGCGGGCTCTGTACCGAGGATGTCGTTGTGGCTTGTGCAGCCCTTTGAGACACTTGTGATTTAGGGCTATATAAATAAACATTGATTGATTGATTGATACTTGTTCATTTACTGTTAATATCTGCTTACTTTCTCTTTTAACATGTTCTATCTACACTTCTGTTAAAATTTAATAATCACTTATTCTTCTGTTTGATACTTGACATTAAGTTTGGATGATAACACAAATTTGGGTATCAATTCGATACCAAGTCATACATTGGTCATATTCACATACTTGCCAACCTTGAGACCTCCGAATTTGGGAGATGGGGGGGCGTGGTTGAGGTGCGGGGGGCGGGGTTGAGGTGGCCGGTTTGGTGGTAGCTGGGGTGTATATTGTAGAGTTAGTGCTGCAAGGGGTTCTGGGTATTTGTTCTGTTGTGTTTATGTTGTGTTACGGTGCGGATGTTCTCCCGAAATGTGTTTGTCATTCTTGTTTGGTGTGGGTTCACAGTGTGGCGCATATTTGTAACAGTGTTAAAGTTGTTTGTACGGCCACCCTCAGTGTGACTTGTATGGCTGTTCATCAAGTATGCTTTGCATTCACTTGTGTGTGTGAAAAGCCGTAGATATTATGCGACTGGGCCGGCACGCTGTTCGTATGGAGGAAAAGCGGACGTGACGACAGGTTGTGGAGGACGCTAAAGGCAGTGCCTTTAAGGCACGCCCCCAATATTGTTGTCCGGCTGGGAATCGGGAGAAATTCGGGAGAATGGTTGCCCCGGGAGATTTTCGGGAGGGGTACTGAAAGTCGGGAGTCTCCCGGGAAAATCGGGAGGGTTGGCAAGTATACATATTCAAAGTCCTCATGTGTCCAGGGACATATTTCCTGAGTTTATAAACATCATATAACTTTTAAAAAAACAAAACAAGATGTTGTGATGCCAAAAAATAATAGTATTGACTAGATACGCTCCTGTACTTGGTATCATTACAGTGGATGTCAGGTCTAGAACCACCAATGACGTTTGTTTACATTGTGACGCCGGTGAGCTACGGTGTGTAGTGAAGCATGTTTAGCTATTCCTCGTCCTGCAGGGATGATACTTGTAAGAAACTTACTTTATTTGTCGCCATGGAGGCGAGGATTAGTGATTTAGAAGTAGCTAAAACACTGCCGACTGGGGCTGGACTTTAGCCGCTAGCTAGCTAGCCATGTCTTAAAGCACCTCTTCCTGAGGGCGTTTCAGTGTTATAACTTCACCTTTATCGTTAGTTTTTAAACCAAAATGCGTCCGTTCTCCCTTTTCTGTCTACACACTGTGTCTGTTTGTAAGTACTCTGTGATTGTGCACTGCCGAACATGCTCCTCTGCTCGTAAACCAGCAATGATGACGACGGGGCCCGCGGCGGGGATGGTGGACCGGTACTTTTCAGAGGCGGTATAGTACCGAATATGATTAATTAGTATCGGGGTACACTACTAATACCGTACAACCCTAGTCTGTATACAACTACATTTCCACATTTCCAGAATGTTTAGGACTAGTGTAGACGGACTTCTCCCTTCACTATTAGTCTTATTTTGTATATTCTGGAAAACGAGGGTCCTCTACAGCAAACATTTGTCGTGTAAACCACAAAGTGTGGACAACGGTGCAAGGTCAAATGTCAATACAAGGGTCTGCCAACGTGTTTACACTGGTCCGAGTTGTTCTCTCTAAAGCAGGGGGTGTTTTAGCAAGTTTCTGCAAAAATGATTGTTCCCCAAGTTTTGAACTGGCCTATAATGGTGTCAGATTTGGCCCCACAGGGCCGGCAGTTGAATAGCCCCTACTCTAAGTCATTGGAAATCTGAAAATGTTGCCCTTCTACTCGAGGTCTGGGCATGTTTCTGCTGAGCCAAGGATAGGAAAAGAACACTGTGGAGGTCTTGCTTCTCTGGACCAGCCGTGTTCATCTTTGCGAACAATGATTTATTTTGCAATAATCTGTGCTTTTCAGCCACGTTAGAGTTTATCTCGCTCGTTCTCCACCATCAACAACCTCCTCTCCTTCCCGACTGCTGCCTTTAACAGAGCGACAGGGGATCAGACAAACACTCACAGCTGTGTCATCTACGCACCTGTCACTAATCTCCAAACCGATCCTGACACACCCCGCTTCGCTGCAGGTCCGCAGGCCACGCCCCCAGCCACACAAACACATTTGCTGCCACTTTGCATTTCTCCAAATACACCCTGATGTTTATTCATTCGCACTTTTCCTTTATGCCAGGGGTGTTAAACGTACGGATCAGGCCCGCAAACAGGTTTTATCCGGCCCGCGGGATGAGTTTGCTTAGTACAAAAATTAACCTGAAATTTTTTAATGAAATTAAAGCTGCAAGCAGCGATGGATCGGGACCGACTTTGAGGGCTCATAAAATCCAAACCGGAGCAGTAATTAAAACTCTTTCATCAACTTTTAATCAGAAGGGTTCAATCTCTCTCCTGTGCTAATTTGAAGCCGACACGACAAACGCGCTCAGAGGAGATAATGTTTGAAAAAAGGTGACTGTTTTTACACAACTTTTGTTTTGAAGGGGGAATTGCAAACTTCCTATTGGTTTTTGCTGGGGGTTGTCAGTGTATGAAATATAGGACTAAGTGAGACCTACATAGAGGTTTTTGTTTCATGTCTCTACGACAATCCTACTGGGAGTTACAGGCAGTTTTGTCTGTGTTTTCTGCAATTTTGAGTTTTGGGGTTTGGTTTTTTTGATTAGATCGCAGTTTTCGCCAGTCCTGATGTGTGTGTCTAATTTGGTGAGTTTTGAAGCATGTTAAGGGGGTCAAATTACAGCTCAAAGAGGCGGCGGTATAATAAAACGCTAGAAATTCAATAGTGCTCGGTCCCTAATAAACAGCTGTTCTAAATGTGTCCACTAGATGTCACAATAGCAATTCTTTGTATCTTTGTAGATGATGCTACACATGTACAAAGTAAACCACAAAGTGTTTGTACATCAGTCGAGGAAAATGATCAAACTACATAAATAACATACTGTAATTTGATTTTGATATAATTTTTATCTTTATGGATTGAAAATGAACACCAATGACTTGACTGATTGTTACGTTCTCAGACGGCTCTGAGGCTAGGGAACGTAGGAGAACGCAACATAAAAGTGTATAAACCAAACGGGGTGTAAATTAAAGACACCGAAGCCAAGAATTGAAAACAAAACTAGTGTTATTGAAAAGTAACTAAAAGTTGAAAGGTACAAAAAAAATGAAGACAAAAAAAAAAAACAGGTGGCACAAGTTAAGCAAAGAGTTGAACAAACATGAGGACAAAACAAAGTACAGTCTATTAAGGCTCCACACAACGTGGCAGAAAAAGAATCAACCTGATCCGGCGGTGAGCAGGTGATTTTAAGCAGGATGGGAGGTTGATTGGTGGACCGGGATTGGCTGGCTGATTAACAGGTGAAATGAGGAGCAGCTGGGAACAGGAACCGGTTGATTGGCAGCATTGAATGATTGTGACCTGTTCAAACAATACACTGCAAAAAGTTAGTGTTCAAAAACCAGAAAAAATAATACAAAAATTAGGGGTATTTTATTTGAACTAAGCAAAATTATCTGCCAATAGAACAAGAAAATTCGGCTTGTCAATTAACCCAAAAATACCTTAAAATAAGTATATTCTCACTTATAACAAGTGCACTTTTCTTGGTAGAAAAAAAAGACACCTTTTTGCTCAATATGTTGAAAAATATTCTTAAATTAAGTAAATGCTAGTGCCATTATCTTGACATAATGATATGCGCTCGGCATCATGATTTTTTTAAAATTTATGCTTGAAGTAAGAAATTATTACTTTAAAAAAATAGTTTTATACTCGTGAGTGTTGATGACACAGCTTTGCAACAGTTGATATTCTAGTTTCAAGCATGTTTTACTCAATATAGGTCATCAAATCTCAGCTACAAGCTGTAATATCTTACTGAGATCATTTAGGACCAAAACCCTTAAAACAAGTAAAACACTCTAACATAAAATCTGCTTAGTGAGAAGAATGATCTTATCAGACAGAAAATAATGAAATATCACCCTTATTTGAGATATTTCATCTTACTTAGATTTCAGTTTTTGCAGTGTAGAAGAAGAAACACAAAACAAACAAACCACCACTAGGTGGAACGTAACACCGATGAACATTATCACATCATTTATTCCGAAAATATAAATAACGGCACATAAAGTATGTATACTATTAACCGCAACATGTAATTGTAAAAAAAACATTATGATTTGTACAATTTCAGAATGTGCTTGTTCTATTTTTAAACAAAGAAAACAATCTGAAGTTGTCTTTATTTTTAAGTTATCGTGCCGTGATTTTACCAGTCCGGCCCACTTGGGAGTAGATTTTTCTCCATGTGGCCCCCGACGTAAAATGAGTTTGACACCCCTGCTTTATGCTTTTGTGTCTGATTGTACTGTACAAGTGTTGTATGTCACTGTTAGCTGGCATAATTATGAAATAACTTTAGAGACTTTAGAAACTTTTTGAAAATGTCAATGCATTTTCTCTCATCCGCAGTTTTACTAATCACTTTCCGGCCAATAACAGGTGCTTTTAGAACAGGAAGGACCGAGTCAAATACACAACGCCACTTGCATGGCGTGCGCGCTCTCGCATTCTTTCGCACTTTGTGTACTTGTGTGTGCACGTATGCAGCGCAACGCCTCCCTGTTTGTTCTTCCAAAGGGGCCCCGAGTAAACACGCCACGACACGGGTGGAAGAATAGCGCTTACTTCCCTGTCACTCATGCCATGCCCTCCTTTAAACTCACTCGGCAGTCGCAGCGCTTTTTGCTGGCCGTGTCGCTCATTCATCCGTGAGCTCGACTGATTATGTTCCAAATTTCCAGGTAAATTGGGTCGAACACTTCGAATTGCGTTTTGATAGTTAGCAGACTACTAGGTACAGAACAAAGTATTTTGGTACTGCTTGGTACCAATTCACGTGAAAAATACATTTCTTGCATGTGATGTCACGTCCGGTTGCAGACACTTGGCCGGTAAACAAGCCGTCAAGCACTCAATGCCAACAAAGCAAGAATAATGCGCTCAAAAGTACAGCAAGGCTCCATTTTTCAAAATGCACTAGGTTGATGTTAATTCATATTGGATTCGTCATAGACATGCTACTAATTAGCATTAGCAATTTTACATGGCGATTTCAACACCTCTATTAATGTTCATCTGTCTAGTATACACTGTTCAATTTTAGTAGTGATCTGTAAAAATTACAGAGGAGTTGGTTCGAGTTAGGAATAAGTACTGAATTTGGTACTTTTATAGGTACAGACCAAAGTATTTTGGTACTGCTAGGTACCATTTCAGGTGAAAAATACCTTTCTTGCATGTGATGTCACGTCCGGTTGCAGACACTTGGCCGGTAAACAAGCCGTCAAGCACCCAATGCCAACAAAGCAAGAATAATGCGCTCAAAATGTAAGGTTCCATTATTCAAAATGCACTGGCTTGATGTTAATTCATATGGGATTTGTCATAGACATGCTACTAATTAGCATTAGCAATTTTACATGGCGTTTTCAACACCTGTATATATGGTCATTAAAACTACAACTGATATGAACATTACGATCAAACAGCTAGTGTGTAATAATTACAATACTTGCAGTATTAACACTTTGTAAGGCTCAACAAAAGACAAGAATGGCACATTCAACTTATTGGCAAAGACTACTCCCTGGTTACAAATGGACGGATCACGCCTTTACAATTATAGGGTGGGCTTTTCCATTTGCGCTAAAACATTCCTGGATTTAGGGTTAGGGTTAGGGTTAGGTTAGCTTGATGTTAATTTATATTGGATTCGTCATAGACATGCTACTAATTAGCAATAGCAATTTTACATGGCGATTTCAACACCTCCATTAATGGTCATCTGTCTAGTATACACTGTTCAATTTTAGTAGTGATCTGTAAAAATTACCTAGGAGTTGGTTGGAGGTAGGAATAAGTACTGAATTTGGTACTTTTATAGGTACAGACCAAAGTATTTTGGTACTGCTAGGTACCAATTCACATGAAAAATACCTTTCTTGCATGTGACGTCACGTCCGGTTGCAGACACTTGGCCGGTAAACAAGCCGTCAAGCACCCAATGCCAACAAAGCAAGAATAATGCGCTCAAAAGTACAGTAAGGCTCCATTTTTCAAAATGCATTAGCTTGATGTTAATTCATATTGGATTTGTCATAGACATTCTACTAATAAGCATTAGCAATTTTACATGGCGTTTTCAACACCTCCATATATGGTCATTAAAACTACAATTGATATGCACATTACGATTAAACAGCTGGTGTGTAATAATTACAATACTTACAGTATAAACACTTTGTAGGGCTCAACAAAAGACAAAAATGGCACATTCAACTTAATGACAAAGACTACTTTCTGGCTAAAGCAACACTCTGTAGTCGACACACTACTACCATCTAACATCTTGTAATTGCAACTTCATGCAACGTGCATATATTGTACAAAACCCAAAACCAGTGAAGTTGGCACGTTGTTTGAATCGTAAATAAAAAGCAGAATACAATGATTTGCAAATCCTTTTCAACTTAGACTGCAAAGACACAATATTTAATGTTCCAGCTGAGAAACTTATTTTTTTTTGCAAATAATCATTAACCTAGAATTTAATGGCAGCAACACATTGCAAAAAAGTTGGCATAGGGGCATTTTTACCACTGTGTTACTTGGCCTTTCCTTTTAACAACACTCAGTAAATGTTTGGGAACTGATGAGACCAATTTTTTAAGCATATCAGGTGGAATTCTTTCCCATTCTTGCTTGATGTACAGCTTAAGTTGTTCTCTGTTGTGGTATTTTAGGCTTCATAATGCGCCACACATTTTCAATGGGAGACAGGTCTGGACTACAGGCAGGCCAGTCTAGTACCCGCACTCTTTTACTATAAAGCCACGCTGTTGTAACACGTGGCTTGGCATTGTCTTGCTGAAATAAGCAGGGGCGTCCATGATAACATATGTTGCTCCAAAAACCTGTATGTACCTTTCAGCATTAATAGTGCCTTCAGATGTGTAATTTACCCATGCTTTGGCCACTAATACACCGCCATACCATCACAGATGCTGGCTTTTCAACTTTGCGTCTACAACAGTCGGGATGGCTCTTTTTCTCTTTGTTCCGGAGGACACGACGTACACAGTTTGCAAAAAACAATTTGAAATTTGGACTCGTCAGACCACAGAACACTTTTCCACTTTGCATCAGTCCATCTTAGATGAGCTTGGGCCCAGCCAAGCCGGCGGCAGTTTCTGGGTGTTGTTGATAAATGGCTTTTGCTTTGCATAGGAGAGTTTTAACTTGCACTTACAGATGTAGCGACCAACTGTAGTTACTGACAGTGGTTTTCTGAAGTGTTCCTGAGCCCATGTGGCGATATCCTTTACACACTGATGTTGCTTTCAGATGCAGTACCCGCCTGAGGGATTGAGGGTCACGGGCTTAGTTGCTTACGTTCAGTGATTTCTCCAGATTCTCTGAACCTTTTGATGATAAAAATCCCTAAATTCCTTGCAATAGCTGGTTGAGAAATGTTGTTCTTAAACAATTTGCTCACGCATTTGTTCACAAAGTGGTGACCCTCGCCCCATCCTTGTATGTGCATGACTGAGCATTTCACGGAAGCTGCTTTTATACCCAATCATGGCACCCACCTGTTCCCAATTAGCCCGTTCACCTGTGTGGGATGTTCCAAATAAATGTTTGATGAGCATTCCTCAACTTTCCTCAGTTTTTTTTACCTCTTGTGCCAGCTTTTTTGAAACATGTTGCAGGCATCCAATTCCAAATGAGCTAATATTTGCAAAAAATAACAACGTTTTCCAGTTCGAACGTTAAGTATCTTGTCTTTGCAGTCTATTCAATTAAATATAGGTTGAAAAGAATTTGCAAATCATTTTTATTTACCATTTACACAAGGTGCCAACTTCACTGGTTTTGGGGGTTTGTATTATACTTGCAAATTGACCTTGTTTAACACATTTGAACACAAACAAAAGTGGTTACCATATGGATAAAAATGTGAAAGGTACCCATCCCTAGTTCTGGTGTGGAATAATCCCGAGTGATTCCAAAACCAATGTGGTTTGTCTACAAAATATTGCACGTTTTAGTGTTGCATGTCCACCATATTTGTAAGGGGGCGGATATCTGCAAAACACTCCAGTTCTAAACTATTATAGCATTTAAACTTTTAATGCGATCTACTAATTTCCAGCAATAACACACTGAATCATGTCAGTGGGCTCAACCTTTAACCGTATAAGGTAGCTCCATCTAATCATGATGGTATATTTTGGCAACAAGTCACTTTGGATGGCCCCCGTGTTCAACTATTTGGCAGAGGTTGCCGGGGGTCATTGGCTCACATCTGTGTAAACCTAAGAGGGAGATTGTTTTCGTGTGTGTGTGTGAGACAGAGTGCGCTCTATGCGAGGCTACGTAAACTCCCCCACCGCGGCGTGGCGACAAGGCCATTTGTGCGCGAGGAAGACGGGCCTCGGAGTAATGAAGTGTTGATGGCCGCCGGATCAAAGCGGAGGGGCTTGACAGAGGCCAGGGCGGATGCAGTCGCGGTGCTGAGTGCGGGGGTCCGCACATCTGAAACATCTTCACACGCCGACTGTTACCTCGGCGACAGCGGGTCAGGCCGGCGGTAGCCCCGTTTTATAAATAAAAATAGAATAGAATGCCTTTTTAATTGTCACTATACACAGGTACAATGCGATTAAAAGCAACTCCAGTATCAGTGCGACAGTCTACAAATACAAACCCCGTTTCCATATGAGTTGTGAAATTGTGTTAGATGTAAATATAAACGGAATACAATGATTTGCAAATCCTTGTCAACCCATATTCAATTGAATGCACTACAAAGACAAGATATTTGATGTTCAAACTCATAAACTTTTTTTTTTTTTTTTTTGCAAATAATCATTAACTTAGAATTTCATGGCTGCAACACGTGCGAAAGTAGTTGGGAAAGGGCATGTTCACCACTGTGTTACATGGCCTTTCCTTTTAACAACACTCAGTAAACGTTTGGGAACTGAGGAGACTCAGGTGGAATTCTTTCCCATTCTTGCTTGATGTACAGCTTAAGTTGTTCAACAGTCCAGGGGTCTCCCCTTGTGTTATTTTAGGCTTCATAATGCGCCACACATTTTCAATGGGAGACAGGTCTGGACTACAGGCAGGCCAGTCTAGTACTCGCACTCTTTTACTATGAAGCCATGTTGATGTAACACGTGGCTTAGCATTGTCTTGCTGAAATAAGCAGGGGCGTCCATGATAACGTTGCTTGGATGGCAACATATGTTGCTCCAAAACCTGTACGTACCTTTCAGCATTAATGGCGCCTTCACAGATGTGTAAGTTACCCATGCCTTGGGCACTAATACACCCCCATACCATCACAGATGCTGGCTTTTCAACTTTGCGCCTATAACAATCCGGATGGTTCTTTTCCTCTTTGGTCCGGAGGACACGACGTCCACAGTTTCCAAAAACAATTTGGGAAATGTGGACTCGTCAGACCACAGAACACTTTTCCACTTTGTATCAGTCCATCTTAGATGAGCTCAGGCCCAGCGAAGCCGACGGCATTTCTGGGTGTTGTTGATAAACGGTTTTCGCCTTGCATAGGAGAGTTTTAACTTGCACTTACAGATGTACCGACCAACTGTAGTTACTGACAGTGGGTTTCTGAAGTGTTCCTAAGCCCATGTGGTGATATCCTTTACGCACTGATGTCGCTTGTTGATGCAGTACAGCCTGAGGGATCGAAGGTCACGGGCTTAGCTGCTTATGTGCAGTGATTTCTCCAGATTCTCTGAACCCTTTGATGATATTACGGACCGTAGATGGTGAAATCCCTAAATTCCTTGTAATAGCTGGTTGAGAACGTTTTTTCTTAAATTGTTCAACAATTTGGTCACACATTTGTTGACAAAGTGGTGACCCTCGCCCCGTCCTTGTTTGTGAATGACTGAGCATTTCATGGAATCTACTTTTATACCCAATCATGGCACCCACCTGTTCCCAATTAGCCTGTTCACCTGTGGGATGTTCCAAATAAGTGTTTGATGAGCATTCCTCAACTATATCAGTATTTATTGCCACCTTTCCCAACTTCTTTGTCACGTGTTGCTGGCATCAAATTCTAAAGTTAATGATTATTTGCAAAAAAAAAAAATGTTTATCAGTTTAAACATCAAATATGTTGTCTTTGTAGCATATTCAACTGAATATGGGTTGAAAATGATTTGGAAATCATTGTATTCCGTTTATATTTACATCTAACACAGTGGTTCTTAACCTTGTTGGAGGTACCGAACCCCACCAGTTTCATATGTGCATTCACCGAACCCGAACCGTAATCATAAAATGATGTCATCATATTAAAGGAATACTAATAAAGGTATATTTCACAAACAGAAAGTTACAGGAATGTACACATGATACCATGTTTACATCTCATTGTGCAACATGTGAATGTTTTAGTGGGAACTAAATGCGATATCTGAAAGGAGTACACATTATTTCCAAAGCAGGACCCCCCACCCAGACATATAATACTAGTACACAGCTCATGAAAAACAATATGTTATAGTCATTGTAAGTGGGCCAAAACACGTATATTAGAAAATAATCTCATGGAAATGACTGCTGTCATTCGATTACAATAATAAAACATTGAACTTGTTATTTAGTCAGGTTTGGGACAGGTGTGCTGCAGGTCTGACGTCGCTCACATGTGCTCCACTGAATGCTCAAGGAGTTTTTGCGTTTGCTCACGCATATGGAAAATTAGAGGGAACATTGTTTGGGGGTATCCATAATACGTAGATAGGGAGAAGTTTTTATTTACACGATGAGTCGGGTGTGTCTTGACCTCTGCCGAACCCCTGAGGCCGACTCACCGAACCCCTAGGGTTGGATCGAACCCAGGTTAAGAACCACTGATCTAACACCATTTCCCAACTCATATGGAAACGGGGTTTGTATAAAATCAGTGCCTATGAGAGTTCACCGTGGTTATGGCTTTCGAAAAGGGGCGATTTACGACGCGTCACCTGACCGAGGGAGAGCTCGCGACTCCCTTTTGATTCACTCGTGAGTTTTTTTTGTTGTTTTTTTTTGGTGTGTGCGGAGGAGGCCGGCCGGGCGGGTCATGGGAGCATCCCGACCGGGGTTAGGAGTCGGAGCGTTTGGCTTCTTGCGCACCGGCTGGACCACATCAGGGGAAAAAAGTAGCATTTTAATCTTTTTTTTTTTTTGGTGTGTGTGTGTGCTCTCCTCCTCCTCCTCCTCCTCCTCCTCTGTGCTCCCTTTCACTCTTCCCCTCTGACTTCATCCTCCCCTCCCTCCTGCACTACTGGAGTCTGATTGTCTGTTATATGAAATCACTCCCGCCTTCCTCACCCTACCAGTCTCTCTCTCTCTCTCTCTCGGCCTCACCTCCGTGACCTTCTCCTTTGTAATGGCATTGTTCTGTCCGGGATCATAAAAAAGAAGGCTTTAAAAGACTCTTTGATATTTGATATCGCGCCTTCTGCTGCCCCTTAGATATCCACATCTGGCGATCTACGATATGCCACGCATGCAAGGGTCTCTTTTTGGGCACGGGCCCAAAGTGATAAATGCTCCCCGTTTTCTGTGTGATAACCCTTCCACCCGTCACCCTGAGTGCATGTTATGACGGGTTGAAGAAGAGGTTGCCCCCTCCCTCCCAACCCTCGCCTTGGAAGATCATCTCGCGTTTCTTCCCCGTCCAATCCCAGAGGTTCGGAGAGAGCTCCTTTGTGTCGAGGACGTTTTGGGTTCTCCCACCGTTTAAGTTTTTTTTTTTTTCTTCTCCTTCTCGCGGGGGCACAAGCTCTTATTGTCCGGCAGGCCTAGTTTCCTCCCCGACGGTTGAGTCGCCGTCCCACCCTTTGCCGCTTTCCATCCCTCCGTTTCCCCAAACAAACATTTGTATTTATTTTCGCCGCGTTTTCTTGTCCGCCGTCCAAGTCATCATGGCCCGCGGTGCACGTCCACATCCCCGTTGTGTTTTCCTTGGAAGGCGTGAGTAAAACTTTCCCCTCCGTCATGCTCTCATCAGCGCTCAGGGAATTCCCAATTAAAGCCGACCAAGACAATCGGCTTTACACAGAGGGCTCTTTGGTTTGTCCCAGGCCCCCTCCGCTCCTTTCCATCCCCACCACCAAAGGGGGTGCACTTCCCAGAGCCCCCTGCCTCACCCCAACCCCGTGGATCGGATATCATTCCACAAGCAACTCAAGGGACTCTTTCTCAGGGCCCCGGCTTTCTTAGGAGCAGTTTGATTTATACAAAAAGAGTGTAGGGGCCCCCTTTCGTCCGTAGCATGGGGGTCTCTTTCTGATGTATGTTTTACGTGGGAAGTCATTGACTCCGCGCCGGATAAGAAGCCTTTGTTAAGAAGTGTTAATAAATCTGCTTCGGAAAAAGTCGGCAGCTTCCCTGTTAACACCTTTCCATAACACACACACACACACACGGGAAGTATGGGAGAGAGTGTTGACAAAGTAGGTTGTTTGAGCAGTATTGTTGTGCACACTCATATGAAAGGGGACCTCCTGCGCTGCAAAAAGTCAGTGTTCAAAAACAAGGAAAAAAAAACAAAACACAAAAATGAGAGGTATTTTATTTGAACTAAGCAAAATTATCTGCCAATAGAACAAGAAAATTTGGCTTGTCAAGATTTTCCAAAACAAGTCAAATTAGCTAACTCCGATGAACCCAAAAATACCTTAAAGGGGAACCCATCCATCCATCCATCTTCTTCCGCTTATCCGAGGTCGGGTCGCGGGGGCAGCAGCCTAAGCAGGGAAGCCCAGACTTCCCTCTCCCCAGCCACTTCGTCCAGCTCTTCCTGTGGGACCCTGAGGCGTTCCCAGACCAGCCGGGATATATAGTCTTCCCAACGTGTCCTGGGTCTTCCCCGCGGCCTCCTACCGGTCGGACGTGCCCTAAACACCTCCCTAGGGAGGCGTTCGGGTGGCATCCTGACCAGATGCCCGAACCACCTCATCTGGCTCCTCTTGATGTGGAGGAGCAGCGGCTTTACTTTGAGCTCCCCCCGGATGACAGAGCTTCTCACCCTATCTCTAAGGGAGAGCCCTGCCACCCGGCGGAGGAAACCCATTTTGGCCGCTTGTACCCGTGATCTTGTCCTTTCGGTCATAACCCAAAGCTCTTGACCATAGGTGAGGATGGGAACGTAGATCGACCGGTAAATTGAGAGCTTTGCCTTCCGGCTCAGCTCCTTCTTCACCACAACGGATCGATACAGCGTCCGCATTACTGAAGACGCCGCACCGATCCGCCTGTCGATCTCACGATCCACTCTTCCCTCACTCGTGAACAAGACTCCGAGGTACTTGAACTCCTCCACTTGGGGCAAGATCTCCTCCCCAACCCGGCGATGGCACTCCACCCTTTTCCGGGCGAGAACCAAGGACTCAGACTTGGAGGTGCTGATTCTCATCCCAGTCGCTTCACACTCAGCTGCGAACCGATCCAGTGAGAGCTGAAGATCCTGGCCAGATGAAGCCATCAGGACCACATCATCTGCAAAAAGCAGAGACCTAATCCTGCAGCCACCAAACCAGATCCCCTCAACGCCTTGACTGCGCCTAGAAATTCTGTCCATAAAAGTTATGAACAGAATCGGTGACAAAGGGCAGCCTTGGCGGAGTCCAACCCTCACTGGAAACGTGTCCGACCTACTGCCGGCAATGCGGACCAAGCTCTGGCACTGATCATACAGGGAGCGGACTGCCACAATCAGACAGTCCGGGAACATTATCACAATTTCAGAATGGTTAAAACCATTAAAAATCAGTTCCCAGTGGCTTATTATATTTTTCGAAGATTTTTTCCAAATTTTACCCATCACGCAATATCCCTAAAAAAAGCTTCAAAGTGCCTGATTTTAACCATCGTTATATACACCCGTCCATTTTCCTGTGACGTCACATAGTGATGCCAATACAAACAAACATGGCGGAAAGAACAGCAAGCTATAGCGACATTAGCTCGGATTCAGACTCGGATTTCAGCGGCTTAAGCGATTCAACAGATTACGCATGTATTGAAACGGATGGTTGTAGTGTGGAGGCAGGTAGCGAAAACGAAATTGAAGAAGAAACTGAAGCTATTGAGCCATATCGGTTTGAACCGTATGCAAGCGAAACCGACGAAAACGACACGACAGCCAGCGACACGGGAGAAAGCGAGGACGAATTCGGCGATCGTCTTCTAACCAACGATTGGTATGTGTTTGTTTGGCATTAAAGGAAACTAACAACTATGAACTAGGTTTACAGCATATGAAATACATTTGGCAACAACATGCACTTTGAGAGTGCAGACAGCCCAATTTTCATCAATTAATATATTCTGTAGACATACCCTCATCCGCGCTCTTTTCCTGAAAGCTGATCTGTCCAGTTTTGGAGTTGATGTCAGCAGGCCAGGGAAGCTAGGGTCGCAGGATATCCACACATTCTTGCCATCTCTGTCGTAGCATAGCTTTCGTCGGTAAAGTGTGCGGAACAAACGTCCAATTTCTTGCCACTTTCGCATCTTTGGGCCACTGGTGCAACTTGAATCCGTCCCTGTTCGTGTTGTTACACCCTCCGACAACACACCGACGAGGCATGATGTCTCCAAGGTACGGAAAACAGTCGAAAAAACGGAAAATAACAGAGCTGATTTGACTCGGTGTTTGAGAAAATGGCGGATTGCTTCCTGATGTGACGTCACAAGGTGACGTCATCGCTCCGAGAGCGAATATTAGAAAGGCGTTTAATTTGCCAAAATTCACCCATTTAGAGTTCGGAAATCGGTTAAAAAAATATATGGTCTTTTTTTCTGCAACATCAAGGTATATATTGACGCTTACATATGTCTGGTGATAATGTTCCCCTTTAAAATAAGTATATTCTCACTAATAACAAGTGCACTTTTCTTGGTAGAAAAAGAAAAAGAGGCCTTTTTGCTCAATATGTTGAAAAATATTCTTAAATGAAGTAAATGCTAGTGCCATTATCTTGACATAATGATATGCGCTCGACATTACATTTCTTGAAACCAGCAAACTTATACTAAAAAGTAATTTATTGTTCTTAATGGAAAGGCAACAAGGCAAGCGCTTGTTACTCTCGGGGTCTCCTAGCCGCTCAGGCAAATCATATGGTCTAAAATTGCATTTTTCCATCGATAACATGACATCATCGCGCCAAGTGCGTGCTTTTTCAGTCAATTTGTGCGCATATATTCCGTATTTTTCGGAGTATAAGTCGCACCGGAGTATAAGTCGCACCTGCCGAAAATGCATAATAAAGAAGGAAAAAAACATATATAAGTTGCACTGGAGCCTGGCCAAACTATGAAAAGAATTGCGACTTATAGTCCGAAAAATATGGTACAGCCCGGCCCCCGGACAAAGTTTTTTTTTTTATTGTAATTTTGAAGAATTTACCTGAATGTGCACGAACTATTTCTGTTCAAAATTGTTAGAAATGTTAAATGTTTAAATATTAACTGTCAGTTTACTGTACTGTGCCAACTGTACTACTATATGAGTACATCTTCTCTATTGTTTCATTGAAAATAAAACAGCAAAGTCCATTTGGCTATCACCTGTTTTAATTATGAGACACAATGTCGAAATCATGATTTTTTTTTTCATGCTTGAAGTAAGAAATTATTAGTTAAAAAAGCAGTTTTATACATGTGAGTGTTGATGACACAGCTTTGCAACACTTGATATTCTAGTTTCAAGCATGTTTTACTCAATATAGGTCATCAAATCTCAGCAACAAGCTGTAATATCTTACTGAGATCATTTAGGACCAAAACACTTAAAACAAGTAAAACACTCTAACATAACATCTGTTTAGTCAGAAGAATTATCTTATCAGACAGAAAATAAGCAAATATCACCCTTATTTGAGATATTTAATCTTACATAGATTTCAGTTTTTGCAGTGTGGAGTGTTTTCCACCTTGCTGTGGGAAGAACAAGGAGAGGAGCCGACCACAGGGCCCTCTCGTCAGGGGGCTTGATCGGACTGTCAATGGATGTTTGTTTTTCCACCGAGTAGTACAGTTAGGTTCAGTTTGTGCAGTTGATTCAGGCCCCTTCCACACTAAGGTTATCCAGGGTAAATCCCTTGTCCACACACACACAATGGTCGTTTAAGACCCCCTCACCCCCTGCGTCTGCCGCCGCAACGCGACCGAGTACGCATGCGCGGAAAATGCGCACGTCATAGTCACCTCTACTGTTGCTTTGTGTGCAAGTTCTTGAATTAAATTTAACTTATCTGAACAATATCCAGTGTTGTGGTATTTCAATGAACTGGAATCCAGTGTGCTGTGGGGCCCTATTGTAGTGAATCACACCTGAGACATCATAAATTAATCAAACAATGTGATAAAGAACATTTTACTACAATCAATCTAGGGATGTAGATATCTGGTCAGGACACTCCTCACTCTTTTGCCTTCACCTTCATTGTCCTTTCGTTTTTGGTGACTTTATATACTCTGGACATACATGGCAAACAACAACTGATACAGTCTGTTATGCCAGTCCAAATACATTCAATGTTTTCCGTAGTCTTCCCTCGACGGCCAGGTAATACAAAGCACACGCTACCTATTTTTTTTATCACATCAACATTCTTTTTGTCTCTCCTTCGACAAATGGACAAAGTTTTTCGGTAAGTAGAATCACAGCTGACCCGGACATTCGAAAGTTCTCTTGCCGTCTGAGAAGTGTTGTATCCCAAATAGCAGCAATCACGTTCTCTTAAGGTATTCATGTGTGATTTCTACAAGCGTCTGTACATGTAGAAGAAGGAGAAACACGGGCATGTCTGGATGACTCGCCTCCATATTTCTAGTGGTTAGCTCCGAGTGGAAACAGGTTGTTATGAAGCTGGCTGTGGCGCGTTCTTTCCGACATCACTTCCTGTGTGGGGCGCGGTCTTTCTGGCGTCACTTCCTCTCCGAACTCAGTTTGTAAACGATCAATGAGTCCATACAAAACTAAGAGCCGGAGATTTAAGAAATACACGGCTCACTTACCTGTGTAAAAAATTATCCAAGGAGGGTTACCTTAAACGAACGGGGTTCAGGTTAAATAATTATTTGTTTAAGAGGTTATCCGGCTTAGTGTAGACATAGCCTCAGTCTGTCATTAAGTTTCTATTCACTAAATTAGTCTGATTTCTCAAATATCGTATTTTTCGGACTATAAGTCGCAGTTTTTTTCATAGTTTGGCCGGGGGTGCGACTTATACTCAGGAGCGACTTATGTGTGAAATTATTAACACATTACCGTAAAAATATCAAATAATATTATTTAGCTCATTCACGTAAGAGACTAGAAGTATAAGATTTCATGGGATTTAGCGATTAGGAGTGACAGATTGTTTGGTAAACGTATAGCATGTTCTATATGTTATAGTTATTTGAATGACTCTTACCATAATATGTTACGTTAACATACCAGGCCCGTTCTCAGTTGGTTATTTATGCCTCATATAACGTACACTTATTCAGCCTGTTGTTCACTATTCTTTATTTATTTTAAATTGCCTTTCAAATGTCTATTCTTGGTGTTGGATTTTATCAAATACATTTTCCCAAAAAATGCGACTTATATATGTTTTTTCCCTTCTTTATTATGCATTTTCGGCCGGTGCGCCTTATACTCCGCAGCGACTTATACTCCGAAAAATACGGTAGTTTGTTTTTTTGTATTTTCACACCTACTTGTGAAGTCCAAGGGTCAATGCACTCTCTCCAATGCGACTATTGGTAATACGGCATGTATCTCCTGTACACTGAACGGCGCCTATTTCATTTTAGCACGGATAAATTAATTATTTTTCGGTTGACCAATGACGTCACACTACGAGTTGCGGATCCTTACAACTTGTTTTAAGTGATGTCCGCTGTAATATCGGCACAGTTTCTCCTAAGTATTAACATTACTGGAGGACTATAGGACACACACATAGTGAGCAGGAGGACAAAAGAAGCTAACCACTGAAGTTTCAATGTAAAGTAGGGGTAATCGATCCAGATGTTGATACTATCAATACTTATAGTGATTAAATCGATATTTTTCTTTTTATTACAAAATATTTTTCCAGTCATTTGTTATTGTTTTCAAACTCAGTGAGTAGGTCTCGAGATACAGGGAGTCTTTGAGAGCAAAACCCCGATGTCTTAAATGGGAGCCAAAAGTAGTGTTTGCTTTTGTTTAGTTATCGTCCACTAGCCATTTTATTTTGTTAAAAAAATTGTAAGGAGCATTCGATACCATAAATTTGATATATACAATTTACAACAATACTAGCAAATTCAAAATGTAATAAGATAAGCTTCATAAAAATGTGTTATTGTGTTTGCTTTAGTTGCTTGCTGTAAAACATTTTCAGTTCTATGATCTATTATGAACGTATTGGATCGGGATCTGATCGAATCTGGGGCCAAAACAAAAAAATTGGATTGTGATCGGAGCCCAAAAATGATTGGAATATCCTTAATAATTCTGTATTCCTCTGCTTTGAAGAATTTAATGGCAGCTTATATAGCGTCACACTATTCCACCTACAGAGATTGTAGTGGAAACCCAAACTAGAAACTGTGCCAAACAGTTCCAAATGGTAGCTTTGCTCAGTGGCTTTGTGGTTGGAGTGTCCTCCCTGAGATCGGTAGGTCGTGAGTTCAATACCAAAGACTATAAAAATGGGACCCATTGCCTCCCTGCTTGGCACTCAGCATCAAGGGTTGGAATTGGGGGTTAAATCACCAAAATGATTCCCGAGCGCGGCCACCGCTGCTGCTCACTGCTCCCCTCACCTCCCAGGGGGTGGAACATGGGGATGGGTCAAATGCAGAGGGTAATTTCACCACACCTAGTGTGTGTGTGACTATCAGTTCTACTTTAACTTTAACTTTAAATCTCGACCTAAAATGATTCTTGTCGTCATCAGCAGGTTACTTTCATTTCTCTGAAAGCTCCTTTCTGATTGTTTTAGTTGTTAACGTTCTTTTTCTTGCATTTAGCAAAGAGTCAAATTCCTTGTGTGTTAAGCATACTTGTCCAATAAAACTTGATTCTGATGTAGTCTCTGGCATACCGTCCTCATGTCTTGTCCGCCTTAATCCCGTCGCGGTCTTATCTAGTCGTCATTATTTGTGTAGTACATTTCTTCTACAGGGTAACCTAGAAACTTGATGTTAATAGGTAACACATGAATGTCATCCGATGCCGTTCATGATCACAGCCAAGCCTCTCCGCCCTCTTCCTCAAATAACCCCCTGCAAACACATCCCAGAATAAGCCTTTGCACACTCGCTTCTCCTCCGATCAGGGACCCCTTTTCACACTGGCCGTGTCAAGGTCCGATAATGGTAAACACACCATTGCCAGCCCAGACGCCATTGTGCTCTGTTTGCTCACTGCATACCTCCTGTGCCTGCTTGCTTGCTCACCCCTCTTCTTCTTCCTTCATGGAAAGACACAGTTGCAAAGGCTGAACCTTCCATTGTAGCCACAGCGGCCTTTTTGTTTCGCATCCCTGGCGTGAGAGACATGGCGCTGCGTGAGTGTCAACACCACGCTTTGTTTTAGCAGACAGGCTTGGTATGTTCAATTGTCTGCATGACTAATTTACCACCGGGCACTGGGCCATCACAGGATACGGAAAGAAAGCCTCTCATGTCTCATGCCGACTGTACCACCAGAGACCAATGGCTGGGTCATATCCTCTCCTGTGCAGTGAACTGGAGACGAGGTGAACCCCGCCTCGCAAACCCCATGACACTACAGTACCTGCCTTTGGCGCTCCAGATCAGAGAGCGTAAAAAGCATGTAGCTACCTCGCCCTGTTACGCAACTCTGATGGTGCTAACATGACTCCCAGGAAACACACATTAAACCGAGTATTACTTAGAATTCCAGTTGGTTTGACGGATTGGAAACGGTTCTTTCGCTCAGGTTCGACCAGAAAATCTTCACTGTGCCTATCCACTATATGAACAAGTGTAGTCACACACACAGTTCTTAATCACTGAATCAATCTATGGTTGGTTCTTTGACCTCAGCTCAATCAAGAGCACGGACTGTGGTCCAACAGAAAACGCAGTTCCGGATGAATAGATACAAGTTCCCACAGTCACAGTCCATGTCCTGCAGGAGTAATGACCCGAATGACCTGGAAGTGGATGCTCCTCCATGCCTGAAGTTGGATACAGGGAAATAGCTGTGAGGGTGGCAATGGGGATGTCTCCTCCTACTGTAAATGTTCTACCTTCAACTCTCTCTCTGTTCTGGCCTGCTTGGGCAAGTTCCTTCGTTCCATTTGCACAGTTGATCAAAAGCTATAAGCAGAAGCCAATGTGACAGCCTGGTAGGGATTCTGCAGATGTAGACCCCGCTACTTGGGGAAGCTGGGTTGCATCTGTGTTGCTAGGGTAATTGATAAATACAAAAACAGTATTGACTGATTTGTACTTCAATGAAGTCCCCAAGACTGGTACGAGTCTCTAGTCCAGTGGTTCTTAACCTTGTTGGAGGTACCGAACCCCACCAGTTTCATATGCGCATTCACCGAACCCTTCTTTAGTGAAAAATAAAACGTTTTTTTTCAAATTCAAGACAAAGTTATATGTTTTTGGTAACACTTTAGTATGGGGAACATATTCTAAGTAACAAAGACTTAATTTAGAGTTATGTGGTTAGGGTTAAGGTTAGAGGGTTAGGGCCAGGGTTAGAGGGTTAGGGTTATAATGAGGCCATGCCGAATAAGGCATTAATAAGTACTTAATAAGAGCCAATATGTTACTAATTTGCATGTTAATAAGCAACTAATTAATGGTGAATATGTTCCCCATACTAAAGTGTTACCATGTTTTTTTTACCGGTGCACAAAATTAACCGTGCATGAACATCACCTTGTTCAAAGAACAAAACCAACACAGTGCATAAACTCACAACAAATTACACACCTGCAAATCAGTCTGACTTCTGCTGTTGCCGTATCCGTAATACGCCGATAGGGAGAAGTTTTTATTTACACGATGAGTCGGGTGTGTCTTGACCTCCGCCGAACCCCTGAGCCCGACTCACCGAACCCCTAGGGTTCAATCAAACCCAGGTTAAGAACCACTACCCTAGTCGCTGGTGACTTGTCCCTGGTCCTCTGGCTCTGTAGGAGCTCTGTGTTTTTGGGCCCTCAGTCTCTCCAGCTCTCAGAGACCCACCAGGGAGCCCTCCACACAGCTGCATGTCTTAGTCGGTTGTCTTCCTCCTGCAGGCAGTACATGCACTTCTCCAGCTCCAGGTACTCCCCACCAGCTCCTGTTTGGTCATGTTCTGCAGGCTCTCAGTGTGGTACATCTCATAAGTCTGAGATGTAAAGAAGGTTTCTCAATTGTTGTATTCTTGTATGTGTGGAGGAATTGACATTAAAGAATCTTTAAAGCCGTCGCTGCTGCCACCAACTCCACCGCCACTGTCATGCTCTAAGACAGGGGTAGGTAACCCAAGGCTCTCGAGCCAGATGTGGCTCTTTTGATGACTGCATCTGGCTCTCAGATAAATCTTAGCTGTCATTGCTTAACACGATAAGTAATGAATAATTCCGCTGGTAATCAGAGTGTTAAAAATAACCACGTATCAACCAGACTACAAAGCCATCAGCAAAACCATGCAGCACCAGCAGTCGCATTAATGGTAAGAAGTAGGGATGTCCGATAATATCGGACTGCCGATAAATGCTTTAAAATGTAATATCGGAAATTAAACGGTATCTGTTTCAAAATTATCGGTATCGGTTTCAAAAAGTAAAATCTATGACTTTTTAAAACGCCGCTGTGTACACAGACGTAGGGAGAAGTACAGAGCGCCAATAAACCTTAAAGGCACTACCTTTGCGTGCCTGTCCAGTCACATAATATCTACGGCTTTTCACACACACAAGTGAATGCAAATCATACTTGATCAACAGCCATACAGGTCACACTGAGGGTGGTCGTATAAACAACTTTAACACTGTTACAAATATGTGCCACACTGTGAACCCACACCAAACAAGAATGCCAAAAACATTTCGGGAGAACATCCGCACCGTAACACAACATAAACACAACAGAACAAATACCCAGAACCCCTTGCAGCACTAACTCTTCCGGGACGCTACAATATACACCCCCCGCTACCCCTTCCCCCCCGCCCCCCACCTCAACCCCGCCCACCTCAACCTCCTCATGCTCTCTCAGGGAGAGCATGTCCCAAATTCCAAGCTGCTGTTTTGAGGCATGTTAAAACAAATAATGCACTTTGTGACTTCAATAATAAATATGGCAGTGCCATGTTGGCATTTTTTTTCCCATAACTTGAGTTGATTTATTTTGGAAAACCTTGTTACATTGTTTAATGCATCCAGCGGGGCATCACAACAAAATTAGGCATAATAATGTGTTAATTCCACAACTGTATATATCGGTATCGGTTGATATCGGAATCGGTAATTAAGAGTTGGACAATATCGGATATCGGACATCTCTACTAAAAATGTTGGTCTTACTTAAAAATTCAAACATTTAGTTGTATTCAGTATTAAAACATATTATACGGCTCTCAGGGAAATACATTTTTAAATATTTGATTTTCATGGCTCTCTCAGCCAAAAAGGTTCCCGACCCCTGCTCTAAGAGGTCCTCCTCGCTGTCCTTAAGTCTGGTTTTGGTGTTGAGGTCGGGCTCCTCTCGGTCATGCTCATCCGTGATGAACTGGGTGGTGTTGTAGGGACCATTGGGAGCCTCTTGGCAAACACTTCCTCCCTTAGACCCGATCCGCCAGCACCTTACTTGTCAACATATTCCAGATATGTACATTTTATACTGTAAACATCAGTCACTCCTTTACTTTCAGACCAAGATCATCCATGTAGACTTTGCAAATGCAGGAAAATCTTAGCGTTTACACCTACTAACCATATATCTGTCTGTTTTCCTACAGGTGGCCAAGGTAGAGTACGTCAAGAGGAGACCCAAGCTGAAAGAGGTCTTCGTACGATTAGAAGACCACCTGGAGTGTGTGTGCACGTCGCAGCAACATGTTGTGGAGCACTCCGATGCAGAAACAGGTAAATGTCAGCAACACTCTTCTGGCCTTTGCCTGACTTTAATGTGGATGCTTTCACACAAGAACTCTCTGGTCTGCTTGGACCTATTATTAAATACCGTCTCTGAAAAGTACCGGTCCGCCAACCCCCACGCGCCCCCGTCGTCGTCACGTCATGACATTGCTGGTTTACGTGCAGACGAGCATGTTCGGCAGCGCACAATCACCGAGTACTTACAAACAGACACATTGTGTAGACAGAAAAGGGAGATCGGACGCAATTTGGCTTAAAATTGAGCTCAGAAAGAGGTGCTTTAAGTCCAGCCCCAGTCTGCAGTGTTTTAGCTACTCACTAAATCACTAATCCTTGTCTCCATGGCGACAAATAAATTAAGTTTCTTACAAGTATCATCCCTGCAGGACGAGGAATAGTTAAACATGCTTCACTACACACCGTAGCTCACCGGCGTCAAAATGTAAACAAACGCCATTGGTGGAGCTACACCTGACATCCACTTTAATGATACCAAGTACAGGAGCGTATCTATGATTACGTCGATTTTTTTTGGCATCACAACATCTTTTTTTGTTTCTTTTAAACGTATATTATGTTTATAAACTCAGTAAATATGTCCCCGGACACATGAGGATTTTGAATAAGACCAATGTATGATCCTGTAACGCCTTGGTATCCGATTGATACCCAAATGTGTGGTATCATCCAAAACTAATGTAAAGTATCAAACAGGAGAAGAATAAGTGATTAATACATTTTAACAGAAGTGTAGATAGAACATGTTAAAAGAGAAAAAAAGCAGATATTAACAGTAAATGACCAAGTCGATTGATAATTAATTTTTTACCACTTGTCCTTAATAATTTTGACAAAATAATAGACACAATATGTTACTGCATATGTCAGCGGACTAAATTAGGAGCCTTTCTTTGCTTACTTACTACTAAAAGACAAGTTGTCTTGTATGTTGACTATTTTATTTAAAGGGGAACATTATCACAATTTCAGAAGGGTTAAAACCATTAAAAATCAGTTCCCAGTGGCTTATTTTATTTTTCGAAGTTTTTTTCAAAATTTAACCCATCACGCAATATCCCTAAAAAAAGCTTCAAAGTGCCTGATTTTAACCATCGTTATATACACCCGTCCATTTTCCTGTGACGTCACACAGTGATGCCAATACAAACAAACAGCAAGGTATAGCGACATTAGCTCGGATTCAGACTCGGATTTCAGCGGCTTAACACTGTCTGATAAGATAATTACTAACAACTATGAACTAGGTTTACAGCATATGAAATACATTTGGCAACAACATGCACTTTGAGAGTGCAGACAGCCCATTTCAGGCACGCTAAGAACATTTATTTTTCCACGATTTCAGCACTCAGGTTAACCATACCTAAATAGACACAAAATACTGCATTACACAAGACTACCCAAATGTACTCGAATGATTGAAAAAAATAAATGTTTTTAAGCTAAATTATTGGTAAACACAGTTTGTGTATAATAATTTACATAAAACCGCGAGTAATGAATAAAGTTTTCATCAATTAATATGTTCTGTAGACATACCCTCATCCGCTCTCTTTTCCTGAAAGCTGATCTGTCCAGTTTTGGAGTTGATGTCAGCAGGCCAGGGAAGCTAGGGTCGATATTCTTCTCTTGATCTTCTTCGGTGGCATAAGGGACGGTGTGAGCCAAGACATCCAGGGGGTTTAGCTCGCTCGTCTGCGGGAACAAACTGCCGCCATTGCTTGCCGTGCTAGCGAGGTCCTTTGTCCCTGAATTGCTCACACACTCCGGCAGATTCAATGGGGGTCTGACGGCAGATTTCTTTGACTTTATCGTTGGAAATGCATCTGCTTTGAGTGTCGCAGGATATCCACACATTCTTGCCATCTCTGTCGTAGCATAGCTTTCGTCGGTAAAGTGTGCGGAACAAACAACTGACCATTTCGTCGGCTTTCCCCACACCCTCGTATTTTGAACAAATTTTGTCCAATTTCTTGCCACTTTCGTATCTTTGGGCCACTGGTGCAACTTGAATCAGTCCCTGTTCGTGTTGTTACACCCTCCGACAACACACCGACGAAAGTCAGAAAATGGCGGATTGCTTCCCGATGTGACGTCATCGCTCTGAGAGCGAATAATAGAAAGGCGTTTAATTCGCCAAAATTCACCCATTTAGAGTTCGGAAATCGGTTCAAAAAATATATGGTCTTTTTTCTGCAACATCAAGGTATATATTGACGCTTACATAGGTCTGGTGATAATGTTCCCCTTTAAGGACAAAGGTGCACATAATAAACATGTTTAATGCACCGTAAGACTTTTTGTTAAAATAATGCAAATAATGCCATTTTTTGTGGTCCCCTTTATTTAGAAAAGTATCGAAAACTACCGAAAAGCATCGAAATAATTTTGGCACTAAGGCCAACTTTCTTCCTGTTTACGTTGTTGTGACCAATCAGAGAGCAGAAACTAATCCAAGGGGGGGAAATAGAACATCCCTGGACCAGAGACAATGAACTCTAAGAGTGAAAGCACCCTCCTGATAGATCAAAACACAAAGTCCTACCTTCATCCCCTTCACCATCACCCTTTCCTGCCATTTTTCACGTCTGCTTGATGCGTCTCCTTTGTCCGGCTTGCTCACGCTTTTGCACCTGTTGACCCTTTTCCTTGACTGACACACCTGCCAGGTGGCCACTTATTGCAAAACCGTAAAAAGAGCTCCTCAGAGGTGTGTGTGAAGGCAGAGGATGTAAAAAAAAAAAAAAAAAAAAAAACCTGCCTGGCATGACAACCAAGCAGTGCCTTTCCCTCCCTTGGAGCAGATATGATGTGAGCTGATAAGGCATGTCAAGTATTTATTAGTCTCTCTGCTTCTGTCCCAGGGCTTTTTCTTTCTATATCATGAAGCCTGCTTCTTGCCTCTTTTTTTTTTTTTCTAACCCTCCCCTGTTTCAACCCTCCTTTGACTTTGTGTTTTCAGGCCATCGTAGGTCTAAAGGTAAAAAAAGGAAATCTAAAAAGCGCCGAAAGGATTTATTGGCAACATAATAAAGTCAAATCCATTACACAAGCCCCCCTCACCCACATCCTCCTACTCCCACTCAATGCCCACTGGAGAGCTGTGAAGGGAACAGGTAGGCGCCCTCCCGCCTCGCCAAAAACAAGGGGTCGCCGCCCAAATCACTGTTGCAAAGCCACCAATCACATCAGATCCAGGAGAGCTGCATGCTGTGATTTTTTTATTTTATTTTTTATTT
Source organism: Nerophis lumbriciformis (assembly GCF_033978685.3). Classification (NCBI taxonomy): domain Eukaryota; kingdom Metazoa; phylum Chordata; class Actinopteri; order Syngnathiformes; family Syngnathidae; genus Nerophis; species Nerophis lumbriciformis. Next base: position 15,428,422 of record NC_084569.2, read on the forward strand.
TTTTGCAAGGCATGCGTGCACGTTTTGTGTCGACTTGTGTGCACGGCGATTTGCATAACGAAAACGTGTCACCTCCGCCATGTCCTCGTCATCACCTTTTTTGTGGCTGCAGGCACAAATGTTGAAAATACAGTGGCGATCAAAAGTTGACATACACTTGTAAAGAACATAATGTCATGGCTGTCTTGAGTTTCCAATCATTTCTACAACTCTTATTTTGTGATTGGAGCACACACTTGTTGGTCACAAAAAAACATTCATGAAGTTTGGTTCTTTTATGAATTTATTATGGGTCTACTGAAAATGTGTTGGTTTTCTGACACGGACTTGTTTCTTCAGCATTGTCCACACATTTAAGTCAGGACTTTGGGAAGGCCATTCTAACACCTTCATTCTAGCCTGATTCAGCCATTCCTTTACCACTTTTGACGTGTGTTTGGGGTCACTGTCCTTTTGGAACACCCAACTGCGCCCAAGACCCAACCTCCGGGCTGATGATTTTAGGTTGTCCTGAAGAATTTGGAGGTAATCCTCCTTTTTCATTGTCCCATTTACTCTCTGTAAAGCACCAGTTCCACTGGCAGCAAAACAGGCCCAGAGCATAAAACTACCACCACCATGCTTGACGGTAGGTATAGTGTTCCTGGGATTAAAGACCTCACCTTTTCTCCTCCAAACATATTGCTGGATATTGTGGCCAAACAGCTCAATTTTTGTTTCATTTGACCACAGAACTTTCCTCCAGAATCAATCAATCAATCAATCAATGTTTATTTATATAGCCCTAAATCACAAGTGTCTCAAAGGGCTGCACAAGCCACAACGACGTCCTCGGTACAGAGCCCACATAAGAGCAAGGAAAAACTCACCCCAGTGGGACGTCGATGTGAATGACTATGAGAAACCTTGGAGAGGACCGCATATGTGGGTAACCCCCCCCCCCCCCCCTTTAGGGGAGACATAATATTGTGAGAGTCCAGTCCATAGTGGATCCAACATAATAGTGAGAGTCCAGTCCATAGTGGGTCAGCAGGAAACCATCCCGAGCGGAGACGGGTCAGCAGAAGGTCTAATCTTTGTCCATGTGATGTCAGATGAAACAAAAATTTAGCTGTTTGGTCACAATACCCAGCAATATGTTTGGGGGAGAAAAGGTGAGGCCTTTAATCCCAGGAACACCACACCTACCGTCAAGCATGGTGGTGGTAGTATTATGCTCTGGGCCTGTTTTGCTGCCAATGGAACTGGTGTTTTACAGAGAGTAAATGGGACAATGAAAAAGGAGGATTACCTCCAAATTCTTCAGGACAACCTAAAATCATCAGCCCGTAGGTTGGGTCTTGGGCTCAGTTGGGTGTTCCAACAAAGACAATGACCCCAAACACATGTCAAAAGTGGTAAAGGAATGGCTAAATCAGGCTAGAATGAAGGTTTTAGAATGGCCTTCCCAAAGTCCTGACTTAAACGTGTGGACAATGCTGAAGAAACAAGTCCATGTCAGAAAACCAACACGTTTAGCTGAACTGCACCAATTTTGTCAAGAGGAGTGGTCAAAAATTCAACCATAAGCTTGTGGATGGCTACCAAAAGCGCCTTATTGCAGTGAAACTTGCCAAGGGACACGTAAGCAAATATTAACATTGCTGTATGTATACTTTTGACCCAGCAGATTTGGTCACATTTTCAGTAGACCCATAATAAATTCATAAAAGAACCAAACTTCATGAATGTTTTTTGTGACCAACAAGTATGTGCTCCAATCACTCCATCACAAAAAAATAAGAGTTGTAGAAATTATTGGAAACTCAAGACAGCCACAAGTGTGTGTCAACTTTTGATCGCGACTATATGAGAAACATACAGCAGACCCCGGGTACTTGAACGCACCATTTTCACATTTTAAAGCTTTCAATTTCCCCAAGTCCCGAGGCTCTACTGTATTGTTCGACAAGATGCATGCTCAAATGAATACTTTGTGTCAAGATGGAGCGCATTGTTTGTGTTTGCTAACCTCGTCTTTCTCTATTGTTCCTTCCAGTGGACGTGAGGTGAGACCAATACGATCTGAGAGAAAAAAACAAAAAAAAAGGATGTCAGCGTGGGAGGGACCGCCTTCTATCATTCTTCGCTTCAAAGAACTTTTCCCTAAAGACAAGACTGATGAAAATAAAACAAGACAAATGATGCCAAAGGTGCTTTTAAAAACTATCCAGTGACTGATAGGAGGCCAAAAAGGGATTTTTCTCTGTTGAAGAGACACGAAAGAGTTGGATAGAGCCTTCAAATAAAAAAAAAAAAAAAGTGGAGGACCTCCAGCTGGGCAACTCAAAAAAAGTGCCCTCTTTAAATAAATGACTGGTGCAGGAAGGAGAGCATCCTGTCTATGTACAGTTTTGCAAACTACAAACTATTTATACGCTTTTTTCCAAGCGAAAGAACGCGTCGAGATCACCCTTTTGTTGTTATACTTGTCGTCCTATTATTATTATTATTATTATTATTATTATTATTACATCAATGTATCAAGTCTTGTATGTGGTTTGGATATGTGTGCGCCGAGGAGGAGACGTGCAGGAAGAGGCTTTATTTTTGTTATGAAATATATTATGCTTTCTTTTATTCGAGCAGAAATGTTTTTTGTCCTTGTTATTGAATGTCTATTTAATCCATTTGGAAAAGATGCAAAAAAAAGGGCGATGATTGTTGTGCATAGTAAGTGGTCCTTAATGCATTTCACACACAATCTACACTTTGTCACTGTAATGCTGATAAGAAGGATGCCCACCCAAGTCTGCTGTAGCGACAACACACACACACACACACACACACACACACACACACACACTCACACACACACACACACACACACACACACACACACACACACACACACACACACACACACACACACACACACACACACACAGCGTACAAAGTCCACCTTAAAGAGTGAATGAATAAGCAGAGCAAATCGACAAGTGCATGAATAGGCTCCTTGTTTAGGCAAGCTTCGGTCCTCACAATGTCTCCACTCGTCTTATGCAGACACACCAAATCTGATGGAACTAACTGATTTTTGTAAAGAAAATACAAAAAAAAAACAAACAATGGTGCTTTTCCACCCTGAGTCTAAACAAGCAGGTTTTATACTGGCAACGGAGTGAGTCACTGTAAACACGTGATCACCGTGACATGGAACTGTATCAGCTGAGACCAGACAAAAGTCCACCTGGGAATGAACCATCACTTAAATAGTGCTTTATTTATATTGTCTCACTACTGTTTTTTTTTTTTTTTTTTCCTTTTCTCATCACACGCCAGACAAAAAAAATAAATGCCTTAAGCCAGGGGTGTCAAACTCATTTTAGATGGAGGAAAAAATCTACTCCCAAGTGGGCCGGACTGGGGAAATCACGGCAAGATAACTTCAAAATAAAGACAACTTCAGATTGTTTTCTTTCTTTAAAAATAGAACAAGCGCATTCTGAAATTGTACAAACCATAATGTTGTTAGAGTCGTGATCAAAAGTTTACTTGTAAAGAACATAATGTCATGGCTGTCTTGAGTTTCCAATAATTTCTACAACTTTTTTTTTTGTGATCGAGTGATTGGCGCACATACCTGTTGGTCACTAAAAAAACATTCATGAAGTTTGGTTCTTTTATGAATTTATTATGGGTCTACTGAAAATGTGACCAAATCTGCTGGGTCAAAAGTATACATACAGCAATGTTAATATTTGGTTACATGTCCCTTGGCAAGTTTCACTGCAATAAGGTGCTTTTGGTAGCCATCCACAAGCTTCTTGTTGAATTTTTGACCACTCCTTGTGACAAAATTGGTGCAGTTCAGCTAAATTTGTTGGTTTTCTTCAGCATTGTCCACACGTTTAAGTCAGGCCTTTGGGAAGTCCATTCTAACACCTTAATTCTAGCCTGATTTAGCCATTCCTTTACCACTTTTGACGTGTGTTTGGGGTCATTGTCCAACTGCGTCCAAGACCCAACCTCCGGGCTGATGATTTTAGGTTGTCCTGAAGAATTTGGAGGTAATCCTCCTTTTTCATTGTCCCATTTACTCTCTGTAAAGCACCAGTTCCATTGGCAGCAAAACAGGCCCAGAGCATAATACTACCACCACCATGCTTGACGGTAGGAATGATGTTCCTGGGGTTAAAGGCCTCAACCTTTTCTCCTCCAAACATATTTCTGGGTATTGTGGCCAAACAGCTCAATTTTTGTTTCATCTGACATCACATGGACAAAGATAAGACCTTCTGGGTTCATAAAAGAACCAAACTTCATGAATGTTTTTTGTGACCAACAAGTATGTGCTCCAATCACTCTATCACAATAAAATAAGAGTTGTAGAAATGATTGGAAACTCAAAACAGCCATGACATTATGTTCTTTACAGTTCGGTTTCATAATACACCTTACGGTGCAACCTGGACACATCATCAGTAATTCTCCCGGGGTCATAGGGTGTTTCGGGTCTTAATCAAACACCCTCTCCCAGCCGAGGGTGATCAGTCCCTCGACTTGTGTCCAGGTAGCGCTCCACGCCACGCGTCCCCCCTTCGACGGTCTGCCCCGGGGTTGCGCCGGTGGTGCTTAGAGGTTCCAGGCACTGTGGGGAGTGTCCGGGCCTGGGTCCTCCTCCGTCTCATCAGGGCCTTACAAGGTACTGGCCCTGTGCGTTGCACCACGGGTTTCCTCAGGCAGCCTATCTTGGTCTTATGTGTCTTCAGGGTTTTTCGCAGCATTATATGGGTGCTCCCTTGCGGGAGCTGCAGCTTGGGATGCTACCCCTCCCTGCCCCGGTTGCCGTCTCTCCGGGCTGTCAACTGTCTCTCCAGTTGAAGTGTATGTAAACTTTTGATCGTGACTGTATATGTTAAAGTTAAAGTACCAATGATTGTCACACACACACCAGGTGTGGTGAAATTTGACCCATCCCCTTGATCACCCCCTGGGAGGTGAGGGGAGCAGTGGGCAGCAGCGGTGCCGCGCCCGGGCATCATTTTGGTTATTTAACCCCCAATTCCAACCCTTGATGCTGAGTGCCAAGCAGGGAGGTAATGGGTCCCATTTTTATAGTCTTTGGTATGACTCGGCCGGGGTTTGAACTCACAACCTACCGATCTCAGGGCGGACACTCTAACCACTATTCTCTGAATAAATGATGTGATAATGTTCATCAGTCAACTCATTGGTGTTAATTTTCAATCCATCAAGATAAAAAAATAATATCAAAATCAAATTACAGGATGTTATTTATGTAGTTTGATCATTTTCCTCGACTGATGTACTAACATCATTGGGTTTATTTTGTTCATATAAATCTTAATCTACAAAGATACAAAGAATTGCTATAATGACATCTAGTGGACACATTTAGAACAGCGGTTTCTCTCATTAAAAAATTTCTGGTTAATTTTTATACTTAGCAAACTCATCCTGCGGGCCGGATAAATCCTGTTCGCGGGCCTGATCCAGTCCTCGGGCCGTACATTTGACACCCCTGCCTTAAGCCTTTTTTTTAAAGAAAAAATAATAATTTTCTTATTTGGACAAAGACAGCAATAATCATAATTTATATATTTATGTTCAACAATAAAAGTATTTCTGCTCATGAATTGTTCACCGAATATGAGTCTGGTCATTTTTTTCTTTGGACGTGGATTTCCAAATTTGAAATTTGGTTACTATCACTAACTGGTGGACCGCGGTCTGGACCCAGGCAATGTTCTATACGGACCTGGACTCAGCGTGATGATATTTAAGTTTTTACTAGATCAGAAAACCGCTGACTAATCACATGTAAAATAAGCCATCTCACTTGACTCAGCCAATCAAATTTGTGCATTCCAGGCACTAAAAGTTCCATCCATACACCCATTTTCTACCGCTTGTCCCTCTTGGGGTCGTGGGGTATGCAGGAGCCTATCCCAGCTGCACTCGGGCGGAAGGCGGAGTACACCCTGGACAAGTCGCCACCTCATCGCAGGGCCAACACAGATAGACAACATTCACACACTAGAACCAGTTTAGTGTTGCCAATCAACCTATCCCCAGGTGCATGTCTTTGGAGGTGGGAGGAAGCCGGAGTACCCGGAGAGAACATGCCTCTGGCCAAACAGCTCAATTTTTGTTTCATTTGATATCACATGGACAAAGATAAGACCTTCTGGAGGAAAGTTCTGTGGCCAGATTAAACAAAAATTGAGCTGTTTGGCCACAATACCCAGCAATATGTTTGGAGGAGAAAAGGTGAGGCCTTTAATGTCAGGAACACCATATCTACCGTCAAGCATGGTGGTGGTAGTATTATGCTCTGGACCTGTTTTGCTGCCAATGGAACTGGTGCTTTACAGAGTGTAAATGGGACAATGAAAAAGGAGGATTACCTCCAAATTCTTCAGGACAACCTAAAATCATCAGCCCGGAGGTTGGGTCTTGGGCGCAGTTGGGTGTTCCAACAGGACAATGACCCCAAACACACGTCAAAAGTGGTAAAGGAATGGCTAAATCAGGCTAGAATTAAGGTTTTGGAATGGTCCTCCCAAAGGCCTGACTTAAACCTGTGGACAATGCTGAAGAAACAAGTCCATGTCAGAAAACCAACAAATTTAGCTGAACTGCACCAATTTTGTCAAAAGGAGTGGTCAAAAATTCAACCAAAAGCTTGCCAGAAGCTTGTGGATGGCTACCAAAAGCACCTTATTGCAGTGAAACTTGCCAAGGGACATGTAACCAAATATCAACATTGCTGTATGTATACTTTTGACCCAGCAGATTTGGTCACATTTTCAGTAGACCCATAATAAATTCATAAAAGAACCAAACTTCATGAATGTTTTTTTGTGACCAACAAGTATGTGCTCCAATCACTCTATCACAAAAAAATAAGAGTTGCAGAAATTATTGGAAACTCAAGCTAGCCATGACATTATGTTCTTTACAAGTGTATGTAAACTTTTAAACACGACTGTAAGTGTTATAATGAAGGAAACACATGATGTAAATGTCTATATTAGCTATATTAGCCTACTATCAAAGGCTGGCGCTAATCTTTGTTGACAGAAATGTTGTATTTTAATTTTTATTCTACACATTTTTGCAACATTAGAAATCATGAGTAAATCAGAGGCTACTCAGAAGGTGAGATAACTCCTGGAAATTACTGGCTTAGAATGGCCAAAAGTATAGATGTGTGTGTCCAAGTGTAAGGAAACAGCAGGCTGTCTTCTTCTAATGGATTTGTTACAATCTTTGCAAGCTGAGTAACGTTTGCTGTGGTCTGGAACAACATGGTACACAAACAACTATCAGAAGTGCAGCCAATATTACATACAGATAATGTGTCATGAGACATGCAAGTATATAAATTAAATACACAGAGGACATAAGTAAAGTAAATTAAATAAGCTCAAATATACCTACAAATGAGGCATAATGATGCAATATGCACATACAGCTAGCCTATATAGCATGCTAGGACCGTAGTTTGCAGTCATGGATTGACCAAATATGCCTGATAAGCATAATAAAATCAACAAAGCTCACCTTTGTGTATTCATGCACAGCATAAAACGTTTGGTGGACAAAATGAGACAAAGAAGGAGTGGCATAAAACACATCTTTCTGTGGCAGCAATCGGAGAGTAAACAAACTAGCTCAAGGATCGCTGAAATTAGTAGGACAAAACGGTGCTAGCCAAATACTCTCATCAGTGAATATGTATAACATAAACAGTGGGATTTCTAATAATAGGAAGGTTTGTTCTACTACAGAAAATATATTAAAACAAAATATATATTTTTTCTTCATCTTTTTCCATTTTCACACATCTCTGAAAGAGCTCCAGGGAGCCACTAGGGCGGCGCTGAAGAGCCGCATTAGGCTCTAGAGCCATGGGTTGCCGACCCTCACCTTGGACCAATCCAGCCCAGGTTAAAAATTCTGGCAGAATTAATTAGACATTGACGTTCCAGACTTCTGTTTGAAGAATTTTTTCTTTAAACTTTGAATTATAGTTGATTACACCTGTAGTAAATGTTAGTGACATTATTATTAATGCATTGTGGTACACAAACGCTTGCAGAGACTCATGCCTCAACCCTTCACTTATCTGGATACAGGTTACAGGCTCAGTAAGGAAGGTCTGACTTTTTTCAGCCTCCGGCCATTTAATTTATAGATTTTCCGGGTTCACAAGCTTCACATGTCGCCAATAAATTTTGCCTCGTTACATCAGACCCATGAAATTGCAAAACGGGTCACGGTGGACAAATGAAATTGTTCACATTAAATGAAACGCACTCACGCAATCATTCAGACAGCCATTTAGCCTGTTATGGACGCACCTTCAACATGGAGAAGAAACAATGACATGCGCAAGGCCTCGCCCCAAAGCAGAGGACGATTAACCATCGGCGATCAGGAAAGGAAACAGCCGCTGAGCGGAATGAAAAACCACCATCACTAGCGAGCTGAAGCGGAAGAATGCACAAGCCCAAAAGCGACCAGCCTCGAGACGAAAGTGAAAGTGAAAACGAAAACAACCGCACCGGAATTGTATCCCGTATTTCCTTGAATTAGCGCCGGGGCGGTAATTAATTTAAAACCTCTTCTCACTCCGGCGCTTACCAAAGGCATGCGGTAAATTTAGTGTGATGTAAATTTGAGTGTGATGTAAGGATACCATCATGAAAAGTCCATTTAATAAAAAAAACCTTACTTTACTCATAAATGAAGTCCATGCGCCGCTCCTTCTGAACAAAAGCATTGAAAACTTGTTTATAGACGTCTTCCTTATCTTCCTTCAGTTTTAAAAGTCTCTCTGTCTCGATGGAGATCTTCCTTTAATTATTACCTCCTGTTTCGATTGAAAGTCCAGTTTAGAAAACTGTTGTTGTCACTTCTTCTGCAGCCGAGTAGTCGCAAGAATGATCCCTGGGATCACTAGCGCCCTCTACCACCATGAGGCGGGAGTCATTTAATGACTCATATTTGACACACGCAGCTATATTAATAAAACATTTTTTCAAAATAAAGCGCTTTGAAAGACGCAACTCCAACAACAAAAAGTCAGTTCTCCACCACTACAAACTAACACAATATTAATAATAAGAATTGCAATTATATAATAACACAATATTTAAAGCAGGGGTGCTCTCACTTTTTCTGCAGGCGAGCTACTTTTCAATTGATCAAGTCGTGGAGATCTACCTCATTCATATATATAATTTATATTTACTTATTTATGAAATATATGTTTTTGTTAACAAGTTAAAGGTGTTTAATGATAATGCAAGCATGTTTAACACATATAGTTAATATGGTTAATACATTAAAGGTGTTTAATGATAATACAAGTATGTTTAATACATATAGTTAATATTGTTAACAAGTTAAAGGTGTTTAAAGATAATGCAAGCATGTATAACACATATAGTTAATATTGTTAACAAGTTAAAGGTGGTTAAAAATAATACAAGCATGTTTAACACAAATAGTTAATATTGTTAACAACTTAAAGGTGGTTAAAGATAAAACAAGCATGTTTAACACATATAGTTAATATTGTTAACATCTTAAAGGTGGTTAAAGATAATACAAGCATGTTTAACACATATAGATTCCTTTCTTTCATGAAGACAAGAATATAAGTTGGTGTATTACCTGATTCTGATGACTTGCATTGATTGGAATCAGACAGTGGTGATGATAACATCCGCATTTTCAAATGGAGGAGAAAAAAAGTCCTCCTTCCTGTCCAATACCACATGAAAGTGGTTGGTTTTTGGCATCTTATTTGTCCAGCTTCCGTACTCCTTTGTATACACTTTACAAGAAATACATTGTCGGCAAACTCCGTAGCTTGCTAGCTTGTGCACGCCAGCTTTCTGAGACTCTTATTTTGGTAGCGCAGGCAGGATGAAGCAGAGCTTTTATTGTGCAACTGTGCAGTCGGTCTTTGGAGTTTTGACGACAGGTATGGCGCCAGAGTCTGTTGAAATAAAGTGTTTCTTGCCTTCCAGTCGGTAATTTTAATGAGCTGGCAGCAGCCAGCGTCATCTCAGAAGACCCTCGGGTGCCGTGAATGTCAATCAAGTGACGAAAGTGACGTCATAGTGAAGATTTATGATCGCTCATTTTTAGGACTATTTTTTTAATGCCTGGCTGGTGATCGACTGACACACCCTCCGAGATCGACCGGTAGATCGCGATCGACGTAATGAGCACCCCTGATTTAAAGTGTATTTTACAATTTTTTTTTCATAAATTAAGCATTTCAAGCATGTAAATAACAATACTACAGTAGTATTGGCCACGAGATGAGACTGACAAATGTGTTTAGAAGGTAATAAACTGAGCATTTCCCTCCTTACTGTTCTTTTTAGCATATTCAATAGCTTGGACCTTAAATCCTACTGAATAGCTCTTTATCTTCTTCCCTTTATGCGATTTTAAATGATTGAAATTAGCCTCCTCCATTTGGGAAAATGATGCCTTGAAAGGTGAAGTGTCACTCGTGACGTGACGAGTTTGACCCGGCGGTAAAACGAGGCATATGCTAATTTTTCTGCTAAACAAGTTTGACCCGGCAGTAATTCTAAGCATGCGCTAATTATTTTGCGAAGCGAGTTTGACCCGGCGGTAAAACGAGGCATGTGGATAATATATACCCGGCGGCAATTCAAGGAAATACGGTAGCTTCGAGGTCGGCAAGCTCAACCAAACGTATTCCTTACATTAGGCGCACCGGGTTATAAGGCGCATTGTCGAGTTTTGAGAAAAAAAAAATATTTTAAGTGCGCCTTATAGTCCGAAAAATACGGTATGTACACAATGAAATTTGCTCCAAATTTTGCTTGGTGCGGCTCATATTTAGTCACGCTCTACAGTCCAGAAATGACTTAACTCTTCCCCCTGACTCAAAATCTGAGCAGAGAAGCTGATTTCAGCCGCTTTATACGTGTTCTTGTACCCTTGGTCACTACTTTCGTGACCATAGGTGAGGGTACGAAACATAAATCGACCCGTAAATTGAGAAGGCTCCGTCTTCACCATAACAGTCCGGTACAGCGACCACATCACTGCAGACGCAATTACATTTTTCTTCAGTCATGACCTTACTCAAGACCCTCAGATACTTGAACTCTGTCACCTCAAGGCTGGCACACACAATTTTTTTTTTTTAAACAGTTACAGACCCTACGCATAACCATACAAAAAAAAAAAAAAACAGGCACTGTGAAGTTTTGATCCTTGCACACAACACACATTATATCCCACCACCGAGCCCTCAAGTTCTCCAAGCCCGAAATCTTGCGTGAACAAATGTGTTAAAAATCAAAGACGAAAAAGAAGCATAGCAACCGATCATCGTAGAAACAATCAGAAAAACAGGCAATTTAAAAGAGTATGTACAAGAGGAGATGTATGATCTAGGGCGGTGGTCAGCAACCCCGCGGCTCTTTAGCGCCGCCCTAGTGGCTCCCTGGACCTCTTTCAGAGATGTGTGAAAATGGAAAACATTTTTTTTTTTTGTTTTAATATATTTTCTGTAGGAGAACAATCCTTCCTAATTGTTAGAAATCCCACTGTTTATATTAAACATGCTTCACTGGTGAGAGTTTTTGGCAAGCAACCGTTTTGTCCTACTAATTTCAGCAATCCTTGAACTCATCGTAGTTTGTTTACATGCACAACTTTCTCCGATGCTGCCACAGAAAGACGTGTTTTAGGCCACGCCTTCTTTGTATCATTTTGTCCACCAAACGTTTTATGCTGTGCGTGAATGCACAACGGTGAGCTTTGTTGATTTTATTGATTTTCTGGAGTGCTTATCAGGCATATTTGGTCAATCCATGACTGCAAGCTAATCGATGCTAACATGCTATTTAGGCTAGCTATATGTACATATTGCATCATAATGCCTCGTTTGTAGGTATATTTGGGCTCATTTAATTTCCTTTACTTATGTCCTCTGTGTATTTAATTTACATTTGTATGTCTCATGACACATTAACTGTATGTAATATTGGCTGCATTTCTCATAGTTGTTTGTGTGCCATGTTGTTCCAGCCCACAGCAAACGTTACCCAGCCTGCAAAGATTGTAATAAATCCATTAGAAGAAGACAGCCTGCCGTTTCCTTTAACTTGGACACACCCATCTATACCTTTGGCCATTCTGCGCCAGTCATTTCCAGGAGTTATCTCACCCTCCATTTTACTAATGTTTTCCAATGTTGCAAAAATGTGTAGAATAAAAATAAAAATACAACATTTCTGTCAACGAAGATTTGCGTCAGCCTTTGATAGTAGGCTAATATAGCTAATATAGACACTTACATCATGTGTTGCCTTCATTATAACACTTATATAAGGCTTAGAGATGTTATGCTATGTCATGATATTATCGGCCGATAAATGCATTAAAATGTAATATCGGAAATGATCGGTATCGTTTTTTTTTATTATCGGCATCGTTTTTTAATTTTTAATTTTTTTATTCAATCAACATAAAAAACACAAGATACACTTACAATTAGTGCACCAACCCAAAAAACCTCCCTCCCCCATTTACACTCATTCACACAAAAGGGTTGTTTCCTTCTGTTATTAATATTCTGGTTCCTACATTATATATCAATATATATCAATACAGTCTGCAAGGGATACAGTCCGTAAGCACACATGATTGTGCGTGCTTCTGGTCCACTAATAGTACTAACCTTTAACAGTTAATTTGACTCATTTTCATTAATTACTAGTTTCTATGTAACTGTTTTTATATTGTTTTACTTTATTTTTTATTCAAGAAAATGTTTTTAATTTATTTATCTTATTTTATTTTATTAATTTTTTTTAAAAGTACCTTATCTTCACCATACCTGGTTGTCCAAATTAGGCATAATAATGTGTTAATTCCACGACTGTATCTATCGGTTGATATCGGTATCGGTTGATATCGGTATCGGTAATTAAAGAGTTGGACAATATCGAAATATCGGATATCGGCAAAAAGCCATTATCGGACATCCCTAATAAGGCTTTTGATTTTTTGCGGCTCCAATATATGTATTTTTGTTCCAATATGGCTCTTTCAACATTTTGGGTTGCAGACCCCTGATCACGGTATTTTGAAAGAAAAATCCCAAACTAAAAAAGCAAAGACTGTGCAAAAGTTATGGGTATGGCGTGAACACGGACTTCATAACCTATTGAGCGAGCTAGAAATAAAAATAAATCCCCTCATGGTCAAAATTATACTTTGTGTCTGCTAAACTTTTGTTCAGCGATGAGTCAACACGTCCTTTGTAATAGTTTGTTTGTTTAGCAGCATGGTGGCAGCGTCCATTCAAAAGCCCGTAGAGATAATTGCAAGTTTTGCATCACTTCGAACGCCGTCATCGTGACAGATTTACAGCCATATTTCTATAACGACCGTACGATTTAAGTTTATATTGCAGACAAACAGTTCTTCTAAAAATATGACCAAAAAAGTTTTTTTTTCCTTACATATACCATATTTTCCGGACCATAAGATTATAAAGCACACTGTCGATGAGCGGGTCTAGTCAGGTCTATTTTCATACAAAAGGCGCACCGGATTATAGGGCGCGTTAAAAGAGTCCTATTATTATTATTTTTTTCTAAATGTAAAACACTTCCTTGTGGTCTACATAACATGTAATGGTGGTTCTTTGGTCAAAATGTTGCATAGATGATGTTTTACAGATCATCTTCAAGTCGCTTTCTGACTGTTTCTTCAGGATGCACCGTTTTGTGTGCGGTCTTATTTACGTGGTTCACCTTCGGCAGCGTCTTCTCCCCGTCATCTTTGTAGTAGCGGTGTAGCGTGCAAGGACGGGAGTGGAAGAAGTGTCAAAAGATGGAGCTAACTGTTTTAATGACATTTAGACTTTACTTCAATCAATAACGGAGCAGCATCTCTTTATCTGTGGCTCACTAGTGCAATAACAACACCAGAAATGTATCTTGTGAAAAATCGAAACTTTTTACATTATTACACTATAATGCACAAACTCAAGTTCCTTAGGTGAATAATGTAAACTCACTACACCGGTATGTTTTAGCGCTTTCATGGTGAGTTTACTGACAGATAAAAGTAAGAACTTTACACTACTTTATATTAGAAATGGCAACAGCGGAGGATTAATGTCCCATAACAAGAAGATAGACAAAAAGAAGAAGCTTATCGACTACGGTATCGGCACGGACTACAAAGGCGGACTCGCGCAAATTTTCAGGACTTATGCAGATCCCAAATACAAATCAGCAGGTACCAGAAGGTAAGAAAAGTTGCTTTTGCATTATATTGCAAAACAAAACACCAGATAATGTCTTAGCTTATGCACACATCATAATAATACTTGTATGTAGAAGCACAGTAGAATCCATCAAGCGGTGCGGCTTCATAGCTTATCAAAGTCGTACTAAAACATTTTGATAGATTTTTGAGCGCCGGGTGTAATCTTCTATATTCTTAATTGAACATATACCATTTTGAGTCATATTGCAGTCCACACGCATCTCTTATGTGTGACTGCCATCTACTGGTCACACTTATCATTTCACCATGTACAACATAAAATACGGTAAGCAAAACCAAAATGATTCCGTACATTAGGTGCACCGGGCTATAAGGCGCATTGTCGAGTTTTGAGAAAATGAAAGGATTTTAAGTGCACCATATGGTCTGAAAAATATGGTATGCATCAGTGATGTGCGGTTCATGGCTGGTGAGGCACTGACTTCATCACAGTCAGATTTACAAACATTTGAACCCTAAAAAGTATCTTATTCACCATTTGATTGGCAGCAGTTAACGGGTTATGTTTAAAAGCTCATACCAGCATTCTTCCCTGCTTGGCACTCAGCATCAAGGGTTGGAATTGGGGGTTAAATCACCAAAAATGATTCCTGGGCGCGGCACCGCTGCTGCCCACTGCTCCCCTCATGTCCCAGGGGATGATCAAGGGGATGGGTCAAATGCAGAGGACAAATTTCACTACACCTAGTGTGTGTGTGACAATCATTGCTACTTTAACTTAACTTTAACTTTACACATACAAGCTGTAGCACACAAAAATGCACATTTAATAAAAAAAACGTTATTATGGTCTTACCTTTACTTATAAATGAAGTCCATGCGCCGCTCCTTCTGAACAAAAGCATCGATAACTTGTTTATAGAAGTCTTCCTTATCTTTCTTCAGTTTTAAAAGTCTCTCTGTCTCGATGGAGATCTTCCTTTAATTACTACCTCCTGCTTCGATTGAAAGTCCAGTTTAGAAAACTGTTTTATTTTAGATATGTAATCCTCCATGTTAAAAGTCCAGGCGAGAGGAAAAAATAAACGATCGCTGCTAACTGTAGCTTGTTGTCACTTATTCTGCAGCCGAGTAGTCGCAAAAATGATCTCTGGGATCACTAGCGCCCTCTACCACCATGAGGCGGGATCACTGCGAGCCTCAGCCAGTGCGTCTTCGCAGCCATTTTATGATTGCTCAGCACAAGAAATACGTTACACACGTATAGTTGTTGACAAAATACACTGTACATTATATACCTCAGCTAACTAAACTATGGAAATGTATAATATAATTCATATAGCAATACGGTCTCACTGCACAGCAGGCCAGCAGTTAGCCGAGTCATTGCGCAATCAACGGTGAGGCTCAACTGGCTTCTCAGTATTTGAACGGCAATTGCGAAAATTCAGCGATTTTGAATAAAAATAATCTAAAATTGGTGAAGTTAAATGAAAAATAACTTTATAGTATAATCACCGGATACATACAACAATTTAATTAATTTTTTTTCTTTTTACATTTTCTTTCTTTCCATGATGGCACATGAGGCCCCGCCTCACCTGCCTCCCCTGACTGCACGTCACTAGTATATAGTTTTTGCTCATTTATTAGGTTTGTTTACTTTTTCGATTATTGTCGAATCAGCATGGCAGTTTTGAAATGGCTTTACTGCGGTAGGAGATTTCGAACATTTTATTTCCCTTCAATCTATTGACCTATTTTTTTTAATTTTCAATTAAACACATGCTTATTGAACATTGTAAACAGTGATGTATAGTAAATACAAATCTTAACATAACTTAAGATATTCATACATGATCTAACTATCTGGTATCTAATTATAAACACACTTAAACTGCATTTTTGTTGGTTGTGTCTTTTTTGCACACACTCAGGCTCCCATGGCCAAATCTACCCCGGGTCGCCAAGAGTAATACAGTAAACCCTCGTTTATCGTTGAATAATTGGTTCCAGGCCTGGCTGTGGTTAAACACATTTCGGCAGAGTAGGAATTATTAATTAGAAGTTTAATATTTTCATAGATAGAGCATTAAAAAGACTTTCTAAATACGGCCTTTCTAAAATCGAGCCTAGTGAGTATTGTAATACTCACCAGGCTGCACCCCTGGTATGTGGTACACGGGTAATATTAAAGACCCAAACGGGGCATTCGCATTGGCATAGTGCAACTTCAAGTGCAGTTCTATAAAATGCAGTGAAAATAAACAGTGATGTAATAAGTCATATGTGAGATAGCGAAAACAGTCGGATCAAAAATATGCAACCGAACTGAGGAAGCCTTTACGTAGGCCATGGTTTAGCGTGAATATGTAAATAGTAAATCTATACTGGTATACAAGCTGAAAACCAAATACTCAGTAGTACTGTGGAACCTTGATTTAGGAACGTAATTGGTTCTTGAACAGGGTCTGGAAATAGAAAAGTTTGTATATTGAGAAAAATCTCCACAAGAAACAACGTAAACACAAATATTGGGTTCCAGCTTCGACGAAAGTCCATATTTTTATAAAAGTTTGCTCACTTTGAACACTGTACACAGAACAAGGGGGTGATGGATCAACTTTTTATTTAATAACAAAATTGGAGCTTGTGTGTAAAACATTGATGCAGGGTTTTGAAGTTGTTTTAGAGGGCTTTGAAGGCTACAACAGTGACTCCCCACGGAGGCGAGTTGGGTGCCCGAAACCCCCCGCTCGGAAGCGAATGCCGGTTCACGGTTCCGAAAAGCGAGCGGCCCGCATTAGTCGCATCTTCCAAGCGCATTTTATCATCTTTAAAATCCCCAAAACACAAGTGTGTTCTCGGATAAGGATTGTGAACGATAGGCAGAATTCCCCCAAAAAGTGCAGTTTTCCTTTAAGAAGCTTACAAAATAGCATACAAACCCCGTTTCCATATGAGTTGGGAAATTGTGTTGGATGTAAATATAAACGGAATACAATGATTTGCAAATCATATGCTACAAAGACAACATATTTGATGTTCAAACTGATAAACTTTTTTTTTTTGGAAATAATCATTAACTTTAGAATTTGATGCCAGCAACACGTGACAAAGAAGTTGGGAAAGGTGGCAATAAATACTGATAAAGTTGAGGAATGCTCATCAAACACTTATTTGGAACATCCCACAGGTGAACAGGCAAATTGGGAACAGGTGGGTGCCATGATTGGGTATAAAAGTAGATTCCATGAAATGCTCAGTCATTCACAAACAAGGATGGGGCGAGGGTCACCACTTTGTCAACAAATGCGTGAGCAAATTGTTGAACAGTTTAAGAAAAACCTTTCTCAAGCAGCCATTGCAAGGAATTTAGGGATTTCACCAACTACGGTCCGTAATATCATCAAAGGGTTCAGAGAGCAATCACTGCACGTAAGCAGCTAAGCCTGTGACCTTCGATCCCTCTGGCTGTACTGCATCAACAAGCGTCATCATTGTGTAAAGGATATCACCACATGGGCTCAGGACACTTCAGAAACCCACTGTCAGTAACTACAGTTGGTCGCTACATCTGTAAGTGCAAGTGAAAACTCTCCTATGCAAGGCGAAAACCGTTTATCAACAACACCCAGAAACGCCGTCGGCTTCGCTGGGCCCGAGCTCATCTAAGATGGACTGATACAAAGTGGAAAAGTGTTCTGTGGTCTGACGAGTCCACATGTCAAATTGTTTTTGGAAACTGTGGACGTCGTGTCCTCCGGACCAAAGAGGAAAAGAACCATCTGGATTGTTATAGGCGCAAAGTTGAAAAGCCAGCATCTGTGATGGTATGGGGGTGTATTAGTGCCCAAGACATGGGTAACTTACACATCTGTGAAGGCGCCATTAATGCTGAAAGGTACATACAGGTTTTGGAGCAACATATGTTGCCATCCAAGCAACGTTACCATGGACGCCCCTGCTTATTTCAGCAAGACAATGCCAAGCCACGTGTTACATCAACGTGGCTTCATAGTAAAAGAGTGCGGGTACTAGACTGGCCTGCCTGTAGTCCAGACCTGTCTCCCATTGAAAATATGTGGCACATTATGAAGCCTAAAATACCACAACGGAGACCCCCGGACTGTTGATCAACTTAAGCTGTACATCAAGCAAGAATGGGAAAGAATTCCACCTGAGAAGCTTAAAAAATGCGTCTCCTCAGTTACCAAACGTTTACTGAGTGTTGTTAAAAGGAAAGGCCATGTAACACAGTGTTGAACATGCCCTTTCCCAACTACTTTGGCACGTGTTGCAGCCATGAAATTCTAAGTTAATTATTATTTGCAAAAAAAAGAAAAGTTTATGAGTTTGAACATCAAATATCTTGTCTTTGTAGTGCATTCAACTGAATATGGGTTGAAAACGATTTGCAAATCATTGTAGTCTGTTTATATTTACATCTAACACAATTTCCCAACTCATATGGAAACGGGGTTTGTAGTAGCTAACAGCAGAACTGTGCGGACTGAATCATCAGCCCGTTCATGCAGACACACAATGGGTGGATGAAACATTTGTAGCCGGAGCCAAGGTTTGTACAAAAAACGCATATTTCTGGGGTTTGTAAATTGAAAATTTGTACAATGAGGGGTTCGGAAATTTAGGTTCCATTGTACAAAACCCAGAACCAGTGAAGTTGGCACGTTGTGTCGACAGTAAATAAATACAGAATACAATGATTTGCAAATCCTTTTCAACCTATATCCAATTGGATAGACTGCAAAGACAAGATACTTAATGTTCGAACTGGAAAACTTTATTTTTTGCAAATATTAGCTCATTTGGAATTTGATGCCTGCAACATGTTTCAGAAAAGCTGGCACAAGTGGCAAAAAAAGATTGAGAAAGTTGAGGAATGCTCATCAAACACTTATCTGGAACATCCCACAGGTGAACAGGCTAATTGGGAACAGGTGGGTGCCATGATTGGGTATAACAGCAGCTTCCATGAAATGCTCAGACATTCACCAACAAGGATGGGGCGAGGGTCACCACTTTGTCAACAAATGCGTGAGGAAATTGACGAACAGTTTAAGAAAAACATTTATTCAACGAATTATTGCATGGAATTTAGGGATTTCACCAGCTACGGTCTGTAATATCATCAAAAGTTTCAGAGAATCTGGAGAAATCACTGCATTTAAGCGGCTAAGCCCGTGACCTTCAATCCCTCAGGCGGTACTGCATCAAAAAGCGACATCAGTATGTAAAGGATATCACCACATGGGCTCAGGAACACTTCAGAAAACCACTGTCAGTAACTATAGTTTGTCGCTACATCTGTAAGTGCAAGTTTAAACTCTACTATGCAAAGCCAAAGCCATTTATCAACAACACCCAGAAACGCTGCAGGTTTTGCTGGGCCCGAGCTCATCTAAGATGGACTGATACAAAGTGTAAAAGTGTTCTGTGGTCTGACGAGTCCACATGTCAAATTGTTTTTGGAAACGGTGGATGTTGTGTCCTCCGGAACAAAGAGGAAAATAACCATCCTGATTGTTATAGGCGCAAAGTTCAAAAACCAGCATCTATGATGGTATGGGGGTGTATTAGTGCCGAAGGCATGGGTAACTTACACATCTATGAAGACACCATTAATGCTGAAAGGTACATACAGGTTTTGGAGCAACATATGTTATCATGGACGCCCCTGCTTATTCCAGACCTGTCCCCCATTTAAAATATGTGGTGCATTATGAAGCCTAAAATACCACAACGGAGACCCCGGACTGTTGAACAACTTAAGCTGTACATCAAGCAAGAATGGGAAAGAATTCCACCTGAAAAGCTTAAAAAATTGTTCTCAGTTCCCAAACGTTTACTGAGTGTTGTTAAAAGGAAAGGCCATGGAACACAGTGGAAAAATTCCCCTGTGCCAACTTTTTTGCAACGTGTTGCTGCCATTAAATTCTAAGTTCATGATTATTTGCAAAAAAAATATTAAGTTTCTCAGTTCGAGCATTAAACATCTTGTCTTTGCAGTCTATTCAATTGAATATAAGTTGAAAAGGATTTGCAAATCATTGTATTCTGTTTTTATTTACAAATGACACAATGAGCCAACTTCACTGGTTTTGGGGTTTGTATTTTTAACTTCTATTTCAAAAGTGTTGTTCCTTGAAAAAATACAGAACATGCACAAAATGTTACCTCCATTAAAGATTACAGTCCAACTAAGAGCAAGACTTTGTCTCAGGATGTGCCTACCACTCTACAGTCTACAGTCCGCATCAGGCCCGCGAACAGGTTTTATCCGGGCCGCGGGATGAGTTTGCTAAGTATAAAAATGAGCCGAAATTTTTGAACGAAAGAAACTGCTGTTCTAAATGTGTCCACTAGATGTCACGATAGCAATTTTTTGTATCTTTGTAAATAATAATAATAATAATAATAATGGATTAGATTTTATATTGCGCTTTTCTATTGTTAGATTGCTACATATGTAAAACAAATTAAACTGCATGATGTTAGTGCACCAGTTGAGGAAAATGAGCAAACTACATAAACAACATCCTATAATTTGATTTTGATATTCTTTTTTTATCTTGATAGATTGAAAATTAACACCAATGAGTTGATTGATAAACATTATTAGGTTAATTAATTCAGAAAGTATAAATAACAACAAATAAAGATAAAATACTATAAACCGCAACATGTAGGTCTAAAAAAAACAACAACTTTATTATGATGTGTACATTTTCAGAATGTGCTTGTTCTATATTTAAACAAAGAAAACAATGTGAAGTTGTCTTTATTTTTTAAATATCGTGCCGTGATTTTACCAGTCCGGCCCACTTGGGAGTAGATTTTTCTCCATGTGGCCCCCGATCTAAAATGAGTTTGACACCCCTGGTCTATTAGGTGCTGCATGGTCTGTTATTGCTTTTCTGTATGGCTCACACTAACCTTTTGGATAAGAAATCTAACTTCGGACTAGAGTTTCCCCCGCAGTACACCCTGGATTATTAGCTCGATGGGGAATCAGGGAAAGGGAGAGACGGGTGAGAGTGGGTGGAGAAAGCGAGGACTGAAGTGGACTCAGGATGTGGGTAATAAGAGGGCAGACAGGCCAGCACTAAGTGGACATGCTTTCATAAACAATGCCAGAGGGGGCCTGAGAGGCAGACGAGGTGTAAAGAGGGCGGCTGAATGGTCGCTCTGTGAGTCTGTGAGTGTGTGCTTTCAAAAAGTACAAAGGCGGTCTCCTGGCGTGAAACATGGACCACTGGAATTCTGGGCCACCACAAAGGGCAAACTGCGACTTGGCTAAAATGATTTGGCTTTTACCTATAATGCACGGGGGGTCAGGGTTCAGGGCTCGGGGGGTCATGCGGAGAAGAGGGCGGCGGTGGGAAGTGTTGGATGTTGTTCGATTCTCTCACCCCATTCCTGCGTTTACTGTAAACATGTTGGGTTCTAATGCCACAGCTGGGCAAGGTGTCACCTTCTTTCGCCCCAGTTGGCGTCTACCAATCAGTCTGCCAACCTCTTTGAATGGAGCTTCCTTCCCAATTCACAGATCTTGTAACCTTTACTTCATTACTCACACCCCCTTTCTCCTACTTCCCCCCTAACCTGTGGCCCCCTTCCTTTTGAGGAAAGGCAGAGGTGGCCTTTGAAGATAGCGAAGAAACTTGGTCCTGAATGCGTCTCTTTGTCTGGTTCTCTCACGTCCTCCGCTGACTCGCTCTCAGGCTCCCCCATCTCGCAAATGATCCCGCTAATTATGTATTTAAGGTATTTGGCTCCCGTGAAAACAGCTTTGGGTTCGGGGAAGGTGATGTCGGTCATAGAAGGGATGTGGGGTGGTCTCATGGTTATCATTACTGCCCGGCGTTTTGTGTAAACACCAGATTAAGGCAGCGGAGGTTGATTGAGGAGAAGGGGTGGCGGTGGTGATGGGTTTTGGCACAGGAGTCGGGTCGCCTGGGCTTCTGGGTTCTCCGGTTTCACCCGTGGGTGGCAATCCCTCAACGTTTTTGTCCTATGCACGCATGCACACATCTGACGCAGGGACAGGTAATGATTTAAATGTAAACCAGGCGGGATACGACCCAGATTGTATGTTATCAGATCGCTCCATCTTGCCAAGCTTCAAACGTGAATGGACCAATCAACCTTTTGAAGAGATGGAAACTGGAGATAGGAGATTCTGAAGACGTTTGAGTAGGTGTAATGCGAAGGGCGCGGCAGTTTATCAAAATGGCGCAGAAAAAAACAACCGAGCCTTGGATAGGACCATCTACTAGCATGACTGTGTACTTCAGGCCTTCTAAATATGCGACCATGTGTAGTCATGGGAGGGGAACACAAAAAATTGACTGCAACAAAGATGTAGGACAGAAGTGCTTGCGACCAAAGACGTGCAGCTATACACATCAAGCACGATCAGAAATTAATCAATCAATGTGTATTTATACAGCCCTTAATCATAAGTGTCTCAAAGGGCTGCACAATCCAAAACAAAAATTTTCTTGCCCCACATCAGGGCAAGCACAAACTCAACCCAATGGGATACAATGATAAACCTTGGAGGGGACCGCAGATGGACCGCAGATGTCAAAATGTTTTAGTATGACTTTGAAGCCGCACCGCTTGATGGATTACCGGCCCATTACGGCTACCGTAGTCAGAGATACAAGTATTACTATGGTGTGTATGAGGACCGCAAAGTGGCACCCATTAGCAGACATATTATCTGGCGTTTTGTTTTGCAATATTATGCAAAAGTAACTTTTCTTACCTTCTGGTATCTGCAGATCTGTATTTGGGATCTGCATTAAGTCTGAAAAATTGCGCGCTTCCGCCTTTGTAGTCCGTGCCGACACCATAGTGGATAAGCTAGTTATTTTTCTCTATGTTCTTGTTATGGGGCATTCATCCTCTGCTGTTGCCATTTCTAATATAAAGTAGTGTAAAGTTCTTACTTATATCTGTCAGTAAACTCGCCATGAAAGCACTAAAACATACCGGTATAGTGAGTTATATTATTCACCCAAGGAACTTTAGTTATTAGGGAGTTCCGGTCGGACGGTTTTTCACCAGACACATTTCCGGTGTTGTTGTTGTTTACGGATGAGGAGATGCTGCTCTGTTATTGATTTAAGTAAAGTCTGAATGTCATTAAAACAGTTAGCTGCATCTTTAGACACTTCTTCCACTCCTGTCCTTGCACGCTACACCGCTACGACAAAGATGAGACAAAGAGAAGACGCTGCAGAAGGTGAGCCACGTAAATGAGACCGCCCACAAAACGGCGCATCCAGAAGCGACTTTCAGAACGCGACTTGATGATGATCTGTAAAACATTACCTATGCAACATTTTGACCAAATAACTACCATTACATGTTATGTAGACCACAAGGAAATGTTTTGAATTTATAAAAAAAAATCATACTATGACCCCTTCAATGCGCCTTATAATCCGTTGTGCCTTTTGTATGAAAAAAGACCTGAATAGACCCGCTCATCGGCAGTGCGCCCTATGGTCCAGAAAATACAGTACTATAGCCTCTGCCTCCAGATGAACCATGAAGTTCAACAAACAACTACTAATTTTGTCATCAAGATTTTTTCTTTCAAACTTTTACTGTTAAGTTGGGGTCGCATAACAGCGAGAGTCGTGTTCCCACGATGCAGTTAGGACAGGCAAGATGCAGTGTGCAGAAGAGTCTTTACTTCTTTCTTAAGATAAAGCAAAAAAATACTATAACAGAGACGTGCCCCTTGGAAGTGCGCGAGAGCCCATGGAAAAACTTTAGATTATTCGTAGCCAAGCATCAAAAGGCTTGGACGTTTGATGTAGCACTGAGCAAACATGAAACATAAACAATATCAGCAAACAATGAACGTCACCGTCGCCGTAGGCGTACAAAATACCCACGCCGAGTGAATGGCATAAGTATGTAGGAGGGCGTGATTAGTGTCGACAGCATGTGGAAACACTAATCACTAAATAAAGGCAGGTGTGGAGAACGGCACTCAATAAGTGGTCACATCATAGCAGGACGACACACAGGAAGAGGAAATCCAGAATAGAAGCGCTTGACAAGAACTAAACACTAACATAGGGAATCAATACAACAAGAACACAGGACATGATTCAGGCTATGCCTACATTAAGCCGGATAACTCTTTAAACAAATCATTATTTAGCCTAAGCCCCGTTTCAGCCACTCTCAACCATCGTTTAAGGTTTCCCACCTTGGATAATTCTTTACACGGGTAAGTGCGCCGTGTATTTCTTGAATCTCCGGCTCTTAGCTTTGTATGGACTCATCGATCGTTTACAAACTGAGTTCGGAGAGGAGGTGAAGTGAGATAGACCCACACAGGGAGTGACGTCAGAAAGAAGCGCCACAGTCAGCTTCATAATAAAGCTGTTTTCGTAACTCGGAGGTAACCACTGGAAATATGGAGGCGAGTCATCCAGACATGCCCGTGTTTCTCCTTCTTCTACATGTACAGACGCTTGTGGAAATCACACATGAATACCTTAAGAGAAAGCGATTGCAGCTATTTGGGATACAACACTTCTCAGACGGCAAGAGAACTTTCGAATGTCCAGGTCAGCTGTGATTCTACTTACCGAAAAAATGTGTCCATTTGTCGAAGTGGAGACAACGAGAATGCGGGCTTTTGTGGATGTGATAAAAAAGGTAGCGTTTGCTTTGTATTACCTGGCCGACAAGGGAAGACTACGGAAAACATCGAATGCTTTTGGACTGGCAAAGCAGACTGTATCAGTTATTGTCCGCCACGTATGTCACGGACTCAACGTTTAGGTCCAGAGTATATAAAGTCACCAAAAACGAATGGACAATGAAGGTGAAGGCAATAGAGTGAGGAGATATCTAGATCCCTAATTTGATTGATGTAAAATGTTCTTTATCACACTGTTTACTTTCACATGTCCATTAAAGATTTGATTATTTTATGATGTCTCAGGTGTGAGTCACTACAATAGGGCCCCACAGCACACTGGATTCCAGTTAATTGAAATACCACAACACTGGATATTGTTCAGATAAGTTACATTTTAAAACTTGCACACAAAGCAACACTGGAGGTGACTATGACGTGCGCATGCGTACATCATCATCGGCGGTCACTCAAAGCGAGTATGACGATCTTCCTGGTAGGGAGGTATCCCTTTATGGAGGATGCCTGTGCGTGACTTTGTTTAACTTTGGGAGACTGGTGCACAGACAGTCACCACACGATCCTTGACAGATCCGGGTCAGGGTCCAGTGGCATGGAGTCCAAAACGACTGGGGACCCTTTTCTGCTTTAGCCTTCTTCTCCCATCCCAGCCGTTGTGACGCTCCATAGGGTTAGCAATCATCTTCCGCCTGTTCCACCGTTGAGGTCTTCGGTTGTTATTTCCCCATAACTGGGCCCACATGGATGTGGGGGTGCCTTCTTCCGCCATCGCAGCCGTTGTGGTAGTTCTTACATCTACCGCCTTCCGCCTGCTCCTCCGTTGAGGTCTTCACCGTATCTCTGGCTAGGGGGCATTCAGGTACTAGGCCTTTGCCAAGGGCCACCTGGGGTAACAGTAACAGTATTAAAGGGGTTAACCTCCTATTGCCCCAAGACCCCGTAGAGGAGCCTCCACTGCCGGATGCACTTTAACGTCATGCCCAGGACATGTTGCGCCGGTGGACGGAGGGGGAAAGTGTAGAAGAGGCCTGAGAGGCACCGGTCATGACAGTTGCTTCTAATTGCTTTCTTATCAGTCCTGTAGCTTTAAGTTTGCTGCGGTCGTTGCTGTTTACGCTAGGTCTCGGCAGGCAGCTTCGTACTGCTTCCGTAAATCTTCACGATGCTGGATTTTAAAGTGACTTATCAGACATGTTGTGTTGAAGCCCACACCTGTGACTGCCGCGTCATGTTGCATTTATCTGTGAACAGGCCGCGCACGCAGAATCATGACATCACAAATATGTCACCATAGGGGAAGGGTTTAGCGCGGTTGGGAGATCCCCAGCTTCTACCAACCTAGTCACATCTGTTGTGTCCTTGAGCAAGACACTTCACCCTTGCTCCTGATGGGTGGTGGTTAGGGCCTTGCATGGCAGCTTCCGCCATCAGTGTGTGAATGGGTGAATGTGGAAATAGTGTCAAAGCGCTTTGAGTACCTTGAAGGTAGAAAAGCGCTACACAAGTATGAGCCATTTACCATTTAACATACAAACCCAAGTGTTATGCAGCATTTCTACAAGTATAACCCATCCATCCATCCATCCATCAATTTTCTACCGCTTGTCCCTTTTGGGGTTGCGGGGGGTGCTGGAGCCTATCTCAGCTGCATTCCAGGCGGAAGCCGGGGCACACCCTGGACAAGTCGCCACCTCATCGCAGGGCCAACACAGATAGACAGACATCATTCACAATCACATTCACACACTAGGGCCAATTTAGTGTTGCCAATCAACCTATCACCAGGTGCATGTTTTTGGAGGTGGGAGGAAGCCGGAGTACCCGGAGGGAACCCACGCAGTCACGGGGAGAACATGCAAACTCCACACAGAAAGATCCCGAGCCCGGGATTGAACTCAGGACTACTCAGGACCTTCGTATTACCCATTTACCATATAAGGGTTTAGCCACAACCGAGAGACCAACCATAAACACGAAGCTAAACCTTTGTTACTATCGGCATATTTAATCGAAACACAGTTAACGTGCGCTAACGTACTTATTCCACAACAGCACATATTGGAATAAGCAGGATTTTTTAAACGGAGCTTCAATGTTGGGATAAGCAGAAGTTGGATGACTGGCCATGCTGTCTGTCAATGTGATTTCAAAGGACTTTATGGCAAAATCCGCCTTTATAAAGGTTGCGTACCCATTCAATGCTCGCTATGGTAACACAAAATGTTCCCCAATATAGAAATATAGGCTCCAGCAGCCCCCCAGCAACCCAGAGAGGGACAAGCGGTAGAAAATGGATGGATGGATATCACCGTGCATCTCTATTATTAATTTAGCTCAAGGTTCTTTGCAAGTTCTTTGGTCTTCTTGAACCTTATATGGCAGGCTGTTATGCTGGAAACAGAAAAGTGTTCTCACAAAGTTATAAGTGTACAATCATCCAAAATGTCCTGGTAAGAGGAAGATTTAAGATTTAGTGGGAAGCCCAACTCCTAATTGACTAATTAGGATCAAGAGTTTTTATGCGTTTGTCTATATAGTGGAGCTGAAGGGAACCTGACAGGTCATATATTAAACGATGGTAGGGTGGGAACTACTTAGTGTGTTTGTCTGCGCGAGGACATAATTTAAATGTACGTGTTGTAATTACAAAGTCTGTGTTAGTGTTTTCCAGTGGGAGCACAGCGAGCAAAGCCAGTTTTCCTTTACACATCAAATAAATCACAGGCGTTACAATTAGAATGAAGTGTTTGGTTTGTGGGGAAGAGAGCTTTGCAATGTGTCACTGTTGTGGAGGAATGAGGAGTGTGTATGTGTGTGAGGTCGGGAGTAGCCAAACATTCCTGTGCAGCGGTGTTATTAACTGTGGCGGAACTATTATCACTGTTTACTTTCATCCCGCCGCCGTGAGAGGAGTGAAGGACTCAGTCGACCTCATTTGCTCTTTTCCTGTCGGCGAATCTTCCCTTGATCGAGCGGCGGAGACCGTGTCGGATGAACTGGACCAGATTGATGGGTGATACCAATGCTTTTGTTGTTGAACCATGTACGAGAGGTGGAACACGACCACACACCCCCGCCTGTCAAATGTGGGTATGAGGAGAATATCTCGGAGAAGACCTCACACTGTTTTTACATCCTGCGAGCTGATGTAAAAACAGTAACACTGTGACATACCTGTAGCATACTTGCCAACCCTCCCGAATTATCCGGGAGACTCCCGAATTTCAGTGCCTCTCCCGAAAATCTCCCGGGACAACCATTCTCCCGAATTTCTCCCGATTTCCAGCCGAACAACAATAATGGGGCCGTGCCTTAAAGGCACTGCCTTTAGCGTCCTCTCTCACCTGAAAAGGAGACTATTATATACCGTATTTTCCGTACTATTAGCCGCACCTAAAAACCACAAATTTACTCAAAAGCTGACAGTGCGGCTTATAACCCGGTGCACTTTATATATGGATTAATATTAAGATTCATTTTCATAAAGTTTCGGTCTCGCAACTACGGTAAACAGCCGCCATCTTTTTTCCCCGTAGAAGAGGAAGTGCTTCTTCTTCTACGCAAGCAACCGCCAAGGTAAGCACCCGCCCCCATAGAACAGGAAGCGCTTCTTCTTCTACTGTAAGCAACCACCCGCCCCCATAGAAGAAGAAGAAGCGCGCGGATATTACGTTTCATTTCCTTTGTGTGTTTACATCTGTAAAGACCACAAAATGGCTCCTACTAAGCGACAGGTTTCCGGTTCATGAAAAGACGCAATCTCTCCATCCGCACACGGACTACTATTTCACAGCAACTGCCTAAAGACTTTCAAGAAAAGCTGGCTACTTTCCGTGCATATTGTAAAAACAAGATAGCTGAAAAAAAGATCCGGCCAGAGAACATTATCAACATGGACGAGGTTCCACTGACTTTTGATATTCCTGTGAACCGCACTGTGGATACAACGGGAGCACGTACGGTGAATATTCGCACCACAGGGAATGAGAAGTCATCCTTCACTGTGGTTCTAGCTTGCCATGCTAATGGCCAGAAACTTCCACCCATGGTGATATTCAAAAGGAAGACCTTGCCAAAAGAGACCTTTCCAGCCGGCGTCATCATAAAAGCTAACTCAAAGGGATGGATGGATGAAGAAAAGATGAGCGAGTGGTTAAGGTAAGTTTACGCGAAGAGGCCGGGTGGCTTTTTTCACGCAGCTCCGTCCATGTTGATATACGACTCCGTGCGCGCCCACATCACGCTGGTTTTTAATATATTATTAAAGTTTGACTGACCTATCTGACTGTTTTTTTGACATTCCTTTAGCGCAGTTAGATGCGGCTTATAACACGGGGCGGCTTATAGGTGGACAAAGTTTTGAAATATGCCGTTCATTGAAGGCGCGGCTTATAACCCAGGGCGGCTTATGGTGTGGAAAATACGGTATGTCTCCGTTATCCATAGGTTTATCTATAACCCATAAAGTAGGCAGGCACGGAGCTATTTCTAAGCGTGTGTTTATTCCAGCCGGCACGTTAATACACTGACACACAACATCCGGATTCCCATCAGGCATTGCTTCAAAACTACGGCAAGTTGTAATGTCCAAAAACATAACAGAGACGAAGCAGAAGAACGAAGAAGAGACAGTCATGGCCCGAGACAAAGATGGCTATGCTGATAGCTGCAAGCAACATCCCTTTCTCATTTGCGGATGTTTTCAACAAATCCGTGAAGGATATGTTCCCGGATTCAGAGATCGCTCGCCAGTACTCAAATGGCAGAACAAAGGCTACTCAAATAGTGAAAGGTAAGTGTTATTATTATTTTTTTAAGTAAGCAGCAAGTACAGTACAGTTAGTAGAACAACTGTGTTTTCATTACTGTGTACTGTACTATATATATATAAATATATATTGGGGGTTAAATCACCAAAAATTATTCCCGGGTGCGGCGCCGCTGCTGCCCACTGCTCCCCTCACCTCCCAGGGGAGTGATCAAGGGGATGGGTCAAATGCACAGGACAAATTTCACCACACCTAGTGTGTGTGTGACAATCATTGGTACTTTAACTTAACTTTAACTTTACACATACAAACTGTAGCACACAAAAAAGCACATTTAATTAAAAAAAAAAACGCTATTATGGTCTTACCTTTACTTATAAATGAAGTCCATGCGCAGCTCCTTTTGAACAAAAACATCTATAACTTGTTTATAGAAGTCTTCCTTATCTTTCTTCAGTTTTAAAAGTCTCTCTGTCTCGATGGAGATCTTCCTTTAATTATTACCTCCTGCTTCGATTGAAAGTCCAGTTTAGAAAACTGTTTTATTTTAGATATGTATCCTCCATGTTAAAAGTCCAGACGAGAGGAAAAAATAAACGATTGCTGCTAACTGTTGCTGCTTGTTGTCACTTCTTCTGCAGCCGAGTAGTCGCAAGAATGATCTCTGGGATCACTACCGCCCTCTACCACCAGGAGGCGGGATTACTGCGAGCCTCAGCCAGTGCGTCTTCGCAGCAGTTTTATGATTGCTCAGCACAAGAAATACGTTACACACATACAGTTGTTGACAAAATACACTGTACATTATATACCTCAGCTAACTAAACTATGGAAATGTATAATATAATTCATATAGCAATACGGTCTCACTGCACAGCAGGCCAGCAGTTAGCCGAGTCATTGCGCAATCCATGGTGAGGCTCAACTCAGTGACGTGCCTCAACTGGTTGGTGACTCACCGGAAGTCTCTTCTCAGTATTTGAACGGCAAATGTGAAAATTCTGCGATTTTCAATAAAATAATCTAAAACTGGTGAAGTTAAATGGAAAATAACTTTATAGTATAATCACTCGATACATATAACAATTTAATTTTTTTTTTTCTTTTTACATTTTTTTTCTTTCCATGATGGCACGTGAGGCCCCGCCTCACCTGCCTCCCCTGACTGCACGTCACTGATATATATATATAAGAAATACTTGAATTTCAGTGAATTCTAGCTATAAATATACTCCTCCCCCTTAACCCCGCCCCCCAGCCCCGCTAAACCCGACCCCGCCCACCTCAACACCCCCCCGCCCCCAATCTCCCGAATTCGGAGGTCTCAAGGTTGGCAAGTATGACCTGTAGACGAGGGAAAAATACCAAATTCAAGTACCGAAAATCCGTCAGAACGTTCAACTGCCAACTTAGGCACAATTTTCGATACCCGGGTTGCACGTGACGCCACGTCCAGATGCAAACGTCGCATCGGCTTAAGCACTTCATCGCAGACTGCCTCTAGGTTATTGTCCATGGAAACAAGGTAAGCATGCCTAATAGAAATATGTTAATGCAGAAGAGGAGGGCAGAGCAGAAAAGAGAGACAGCAGATCAACTGGTCTAAAAAAAAGGGTCTATCTTTGAAGATGGGACATAAATGCTTCTACTGAGGTAGCATCTCTAACTGTTACCAGTAGGGCATTTCAGACTAATGGAGCCCGAATAGACAACCCTCTAACGCTGCAGACTTTTTTGGGGAACAAACAAACCTTTAGCTATGCTCAAATCTGCAACGGATAAAAAAAACACAAAATAACATGTCAGCTCCTGATTTAAGAGGACAGTTTAAACATCAGCAGCAGCTTGAAAATAATTAACCTTTTTTTTTTAGCTCAACATTTTCAGAAGACCCTTGTTCCCTTAAAAATGTAAGCCAGGAACACCAAGCTGTCAACTGCAGGATGCTGTGTGGCAGGTGACAATATTGCCACTGCAACTAAACACCCTGTCACATTTGTTGTGGCAGTGCTTCTCCAGCCAAGTATTTGAGACTGGGAAGCTCAAAACAAATTAATTATTTCTGGCAGCTTTTCAAATCCGTTTTTTTCATCTACTGGTATGGCGGTATTGTCTCAAATACATACCTCTTTCTAAAACACACCTGTATAATTCGTAATACCGGTGTACCGCCCATCATTACTGATTAGCATTCGCAATTTTTCATGACTCCTCCTAAAATACAACTATGATGCACGTTGAAACAGCTGGTAATAGACTTAGACTTAGACTTAGACTTTCTTTTTACTGTCATTCAAATTTGAACTTTACAGTACAGATAAGAACACATTTTTGTTGCATTGGCTCATGGTAGTGCTGGATAAAAAAGCAATAAGGTGCAGATATAAATAAATAGATGACTGTACAGATGAATATATTGCACTTTTGCATATGCATCCAGGTTTATGGATGTATGTTATATTGTCTTTATATTCCAGCGAGTTAATCCATTTTTGGGGGGAATTGAGGGGATAATAAATAAAGTACAATACTTACCGGCATACACTTTGTAGGGTTCCAAAAAAGACGAGACTGGCACATTCAACTTATTGCCAAAACAATATTTCAGTTCAGTTCAGTTCATTTATTTCATTCATTAAAAAATCGAACAAAGGAAAAATTAAATACATCAATTAAAATAAAATTAAAGTAAAATATGAATGAAAAAGAGAAAGAAGTTAAAAACTTCCCCCTACTTTCACAAATACAATTGACTTTCAATGTTGGCGACAACAAAGCCATATTTTCAATTTACAAAAATTAAACCAATAATGAAGAAACAATTTTTAGTCTTATCTATTCATCATCATGATTTTTTTAAATTTTTTAATACACAAAGAGATTTACATTGTTTTATTCCACTATCAAGTGTGTTCCATAAACTAACACCTCTAATTGAAATACTTATTTCCATCATCATTGTTCTAAATCTAGATTTATTAAAGACTCAGTTCCTTTCAGATTTTAAATACTTTCTCTTTTTACATATCTGTTTTGAATGTTGTTTGGTAGAATTGTTGCATGTGCTTTGTACTTGATTTGTAGGATATTATACTCTACCACTTCATGAAATGTTAATAAATGTAACTGTTTGAATATTGGGTTTGTGGGTTTCCTGTATGCATATCCAGTATCGATTCTTACGGTTCTTTTCTGCAAAAGGAAGATTGGATTTAGGTAAGTTTCACAGGCACTACCCCACACTTATATACAGAATGTTAGATGTGGAACAATCAGTGAGCTATACACAATATACAACGCTTTTTGATTCAGCAATTCCTTCACTTTGTGTAAAGTACAATAGTTTTAGATATTCTAGCCATTGTATCATTTATACGTGATTTCCATGACAAATGTTCAACAATCATAACACCCAAAAACTTGGTCTCTTGTGTTCTTTGAATCTCAACTACTTCGACATATAATGAGCCATCCACACTTTTCCTACTACTGCAAGAAATCATACATTTCGTTTTACAAGTATTCGTGGGTAATCTATTTACATTGTATTTTGATGAATTCATTTTCAACCACCTCTAACACATCTGTCCTAAATAAAATGAGGTTGTGTCGTCAGCAAATAAAATACTCTTAAACAGTTTGGAAACCACGGAATTATCATTGACGTACAGAAGAAACAGTGTTGGTCCAAAAACTGATCCTTGTGGTACTCCACAACTAATGTTATGTAAGGCAGATTTCCAGTTCTTAACTTCCACAAACTGTTTTCTGTCCTTTAGGTAACTTTTGACGCACTCATGAGCCACTCCTCTTATTCCATATTTGTACCGTTTGTCCCATAATAACTTATGATCCAGCGTATCAAACGCTTTTTGAAGAGCTACTTCTATCAATTGCAGCTGAAATTTCTTCAACCAAATCAATTATTGCTGTTGAGTGATTGGGACGAAACCTTAAAATTTTACTTAAAATGTTATATATTCATACATTCATTTCACCTGAAAGCAAACAATTTCTCGAAGATCTTTGAGAACTTTGTCAGCAGTGATATTGGTCTGTAACTCGAGTACTCGTGTTTGTTTTCACCTTTGTAAAGTGGTATCACTCGAGCAATTTTTATATGATCTGGAAATATCCCTTTCATGAATGATAACTAAATCTATGTTGCTCTTTATAAATGTCATATTCATGTCTACATAACTGTTTGAGGTCTCATTTGGACACTGCTTCACAGTTTGTAATATTTCAATCATGTCTATTTTATCAAGAAAACTACTGATTAGATTATCTATCACAGTTTCTCCCATTTTATCATCAACTTAAATTTTTGGTATTGGTTTAACCAAGCGAGGGCCGACGTTTATGAATAAATTATTAAAATCATTTACTACATCTTTGTCGTAAACATCGTTATTATCTTTGTTGAAATTATTTGGAATTTTAAGTTGTGCTTTTTCTTTTTTTTTTAGAACCCTGCTAATTAGTCCCCATGTACCTTTAATGTTGTTGTCTTTATCTTTGTCTAGCACAGTGGTTCTTAACCTTGTTGGAGGTACCGAACCCCACCAGTTTCATATGCGCATTCACTGAACCCTTCTTTAGTGAAAAATAAAATGTTTTTTTTTCTTTTTCAAATTCAAGAAAAAGTCATATGTTTTTTTACTGATGCACAAAATGAACCGTGCATGAACATCAACTTGTTCAAAGAACAAAACCAACACAGTGCTTGAACTCACAACAAATTACACACCTTACACACATTACCATGAATTGATTAACGTGGACCCCGACTTAAACAAGTTGAAAAACTTATTCGGGTGTTGCCATTTAGTGGTCAATTGTACGGAATATGTACTGTACTGTGTGAACTGTACTGTTTCATATAATGTATTCTCTTCCTTTGCAATCTGCTAGTAAAAGTTTCAATCAATCAATCAAACAACCCGAAAATCAGGTGGAAAATTAGAGGGAACATTGTTTGGGGGTATCCATAATACGCTGATAGGGAGAAGTTTTTATTTACACGATAATTCGGATGTGTCTTTACTTCTGTGGCGGAGGCTCCGTCGAACCCCTGAGACCGACTCACCAAACCCCTAGGGTTCCATCGAACCCAGGTTAAGAACCACTGGTCTAGCAATTGACTATAGTATTGTTTTTCTGTTTTCTATTTTCTAATAATACATATCAATTTGTTTTTATATTTTTTGTATCTCTCTTTTGAGTCTTTTGTCCTTGATTTTAAAAATGTTCTATACAATGGATTTTTTTTTTCTTGCAAGCATTTTTTTTTTATCCCATTTGTCATCCAAGTTTTAATTTTTTTTTTCTACCTTTGCCTCCAATTTAGATTTTTTACAGTTCTTGTCAGATTAATCACTATTTTCCTAAATGAGTTACATGCATTATTCACATCATCTTTGCACACTTTATCCCATTTTTGTTTCTTTAAGTCTTTTACAAAGTGTTCAAGGCTTCTATTGAGTCTTACAAATATCTGTGGTGGGTCTTGCACTACAGTAATACATTGCTTCTCATAAACACAAAATACAAGAAGATGATTACTCACATCCGTCATCAAAATTCAACTTTGGGTATGAGCGCTGTGCAGTGGGATATAAAACTAGGGGACGTCATTCCAGTGAGTCAACTCATTGAGCAACCGAAATGTTGGTTGACTGTTTCCCTTGTTAGCTTCCTGTGTTGGTAAAAGTACTCAATGTAGCAAAATGTACACTTTTGAGAAAAGATGGTGCTCTGAACAAGTCTGATGCATAAGGGAAATTTACTAAAAAGCAACGGATTAACACTCTTGTGGCCAGCCTCGACACAAGGAAATGTTAGATTTTCTTTGGCGGTGCACATCGTGACACCAGAGGCTTTGGAGGAAGAGGAGCAAGTCAGTGTCTTGAAACATAAACCACGTTATATTTCTAAATTGGAGTAAAAGAAAGATTTGCTTTAAAGTCAAGAATTGACAGCATGGGTTTTTAACGTTTTTCCTGCCAAGGACCCCAAAACTGATGGAGGGAAGCAGTGGGGACCCCCTACTTATATTTATTGTATCAAATTAAGATTGTAATTACATAAAACTGGTCCTAAAGCAGTGGTTCTTAACCTGGATTCGATCGAACCCTAGGGGTTCGGTGAGTCGGGCTCAGGGGTTCGGCGGAGGTCAAGACACACCCGACTCATCGGGTAAATAAAAACTTCTCCCTATCGGCTTATTACGGATACGGCAACAGCAGAAGTCAGACCGATTTGCAGGTGTGTAATTTGTTGTGAGTTCATGCAACTGTGTCGGATTTGTTCTTTGAACAAGGTGATGTTCATGCACGGTTCATTTTGTGCACCAGTAAAAAAAAAACACTTTAGTATGGGGAACATATTCACCATTAATTAGTTGCTTATTAACATGCAAATTAGTAACATATTGGCTCTTAACTAGTCATTATTAAGTACTTATTAATGCCTTAATCGGCATGGCCTTATTTTAACCCTAACCCTCTAACCCTGGCCCTAACCCTCTAACCCTAACCCTAACCCTAACCAAATAACTCTAAATTAAGTCTTTGTTACTTAGAATATGTTCCCCTAGTGTCCAAAACAATTCTAAATTAAGTTTTTGTTACTTAGAATTTGTTCCCCATACTAAAGTGTTACCAAAAACATATACCAGTAACTTTGTCTTGAATTAAAAAAAAAAAAAACATTTAATTTTTTTTACTAAAGAAGGGTTCGGTGAATGCGCATATGAAACTGGTGGGGTTCGGTACCTCCAACAAGGTTAAGAACCACTGTCCTAAAGGTACCTTATTCCACTTTTGTACAGTTTGTCCAGAAATGACTTATGATCAAGTGTATCAAACGCTTTTTGAAGAGCTACGAAAATACTTACTAAATATTGTTTTCTACCAATTGCAGTTATAATGTATTCTACCAAATCAATTATTGCTGTTGTTGAGTGATTGGGATGAACTGGCCGGTGTCTCACCTTCCCTTTATCTCGAAAATCCTCGAAAAAATTGTTGCACAGCAGCCAAATGAACATCTAGCATCTAACAAGCTCTGTGAATCGTTTCCCAGTTGAAAACCTCTGCTTTACAGAGTTTATTCTTATATAGCAGATGTAGACTTTCCTCTGGTTTTCTTCTGTGGTTGGTAAGTGTGACAATCTGTACCTCCAACAACACAGCAGCTCTACCCGGCTTTAACCTGTAGTGACTCAGTGTTGTTGCTTGCAAGAAAATCCAATGGCAAATTTTCGCTCAGGGAGCGACCAAGACATGGACGTAAAAACTTGTCAGGTTGTTGTTTTTTTATATGAATTAGTCAAACTGATGAAAGTGCGGAAATACGACCATATCATACCAATTCTCAAATCCCTTCACTGGCTTCCCTGTTCCACTCAGGATTGAATACATAGTCTCCCTACTAACCCACCAGTGCCTCCATGGAAATGCCCCCCTCTACTTCAAAGAACTACTCACCCCCAAATCCTCCACACGACACCTCCGCTCCGGACAGGCTAACCTCCTCCAACCTCCGAGGACAAAGCTACGAACAATGGGAGAACGGGCTTTCTGCTCCGCCGCTCCCAGTCTGTGGAACGCTCTCCCTGACCACCTGAGGGCACCACAGACTGTGGATGCTTTTAAAAAAGGCTTAAAAACCCTACTTTTTAAAAAAGCCTTCTTTTTTTTTTTTTTAGATATATGCATACTAGTTCTAGCTATTAGGCTGTTCTATATTTATTTATTTATATTGTCCTTTAATTTTATTTTTTTAATACACTGTAGCACTTTGAGGTTGTTTGCTCAATGTAAAGTGCTTTTTACAAATAAAATCTATTATTATTATTATTATTATTATAGACTGATACATCACAATTGTGGTCAAATCCAAACGGCATGCTGAAAGACGCAGCAAAATAACTTGGTTTGTTAATTTCATACTTGACGGCGGAGCAGGCACTCAATACTAAAATATTAGCGAAAAAGACTACATTTCGTGTGCCAAACCAGACTTTTTCGAAATCTGATTTTTTTTCCAGATTGCTGTCAACACTGAAAGTAAAATGTGATCGGCGTGGCGCAGTGGAGAGTGGCCGTGCGCAACCCAAGGGTCCCTGGTTCAATCCCCATCTAGTACCAACCTCGTCATGTCCGTTGTGTCCTGAGCAAGACACTTCACCCTTGCTCCTGATGGTGCTGGTTAGCGCCTTGCATGGCAGCTCCCTCCATCAGTGTGTGAATGTGTGTGTGAATGGGTAAATGTGGAAGTAGTGTCAAAGCGCTTTGAGTACCTTGAAGGTAGAAAAGCGCTATACAAGTACAACCCATTTATCATTTATTTATTTATCTTTATCAGACTCCAGTGTAAACGCAAACAGGCCCCAATGTGGCCCCTATGTGGCTTCGACGTCACTTGAACGCGCAGCTCGATAAGGTTAAAACAAAGAAAGTTGATCGGATTCCATAAATGAACAAGGAAATCACTACTCCTACTACAAAATAAAATAAGTCGCCACATCTTAAAAAATAGTGTTTTTATTATGTGACAATAAATTAAAGTACAAAACCCAAAACCAGTGAAGTTGGCACGTTGTGTAATTCGTAAATAAAAACAGAATACAATGATTTGCAAATCCTTTTCAACTTATATTCAATTGAATAGACTGCAAAGACAAGATATTTAATGTTCAAATTGAGAAACTTCATCACAGATGCTGGCTTTTGAACTTGAGAACTTTGCGCCGATAACAATCCTGATGGTTCTTTTCCTCTTTGTTCCAGAGGACACGACGTCCACAGTTTCCAATAACAATTTGAAATGTGGACTCGTCAGACCACAAAACACTTTTCCACTTTGCATCAGTCCATCTTAGATGAGCTCGGGCCCAGCGAAGCAGGCGGTGTTTCTGGGTGTTGTTGATAAATGGCTTTGGCTTTGCATGGTAGAGTTTTAACTTGCACTTACAAATGTAAGAGCGACTTTAGTTACTGACAGTGGTTTTCTGAAGTGTTCCTGAGCCCATGTGGTGATATCCTTTACACACTGATGTCGCTTTTTGATGCAGTACCGCCTGAGGGATCGAAGGTCCGCAATATCATCGCAGATTCTCTGAACCTTTTGATGATATTACAGGCCGTAGATGGTGAAATCCCTAAATTCCTTGCAATAGCTGGTTGAAAAATGTTGTTCTTTAAACTGTTCACCAATTTGGTCACGCATTTGTTCACAAAGTGGTGACCCTCGCCCCATCCTTGTTTGTGAATGACTGGGTATAAAAGCAGCTTCCATGAAATGCTCAGTCATGGCACCCACCTGTTCCCAATTAGCCTGTTCACCTGTGGGATGTTCCAAATAAGTGTTTGTTGAGCATTCTTCAACTTTCTCAGTCTTTTTTGCCACTTGCGCCAGCTTTTTTGAAACATGTTGCAGGCATTAAATTCCAAATGAGCTAATATTTGCAAAAAATAACAAAGTTTTCCAGTTTGAACATTAAATATCTTGTCTTTGGAGTTTATTCAATTGAATATATATCGAAAAAGATTTGCAAATCATTGTATTCTGTTTTTATTTACGATTTACACAACGTGCCAACTTCACTGGTTTTGGGGTTTGTAATATAATGTATGATGTATATAGTAATATATTTGGGAGAGTTCTAATCTTTTATGGCTGATAAGTAGAGGAGGCACGGACATTAATGCGGATCTACGTTAGCTTTGTTTTTCAACTCACTCACGTAAACAACTAACGCAATGTACGTAACTTGTAAGCAAATACGCCACAGCCTAAGTTACGGTCCTTCAACATGGCCCTTTCTTTCTTCGGAATCAAAAAATATATTCATCTATTACATACAGCCTATTATTTGCTCACTATTGCCAAGTGATGCAAAAAAATTTGACCGTTGAAAAAAGACTTCGCTCACCGAAACCGGATGTTGTGATGAAGTATCCACTTCTGCTGGCGGACTGCGTCTTTACCCGCGCTCACAAACGACGTAGCTCGCCCAAAGCTAACAAAGAAAAATACGTACGGGTTGCGTTCAGGTCGTTTTAACTGCAGTCACATTTGAAAAGATCAGATTCCGATCGGATTCAGGTTACCTCCTGATGTGGCCTGATTATGATGCGAAAAGATCGGATTTGAAGTACTTTGGAGCGTTCACACTACACTGGCAAAAAATCCGATCTGAGTCACTTCAGGGCAAAAAAATCAGATTTGGTGTACAGTGTAATGATGCATCCTCTTTAAAAGCCTACTGAAATGCGATTTTCTTATTTAAACAGGGATAGCAGGTCCATTCTATGTGTCATGCTTGATCATTTCGCGATATTGCCATATTTTTGCTGAAAGGATTTAGTAGAGAACATCGACGATAAAGTTTGCAACTTTTGGTCGCTGATAAAAAAAGCCTTGCCTGTACCGGAAGTAGCAGACGATATGCGCGTGATGTCACAGGTTGTGTAGCTCCTCACATCTGCACATTGTTTACAATCATGGCCACCAGCAGCGAGAGCGATTCGGACCGAGAAAGCGACGATTTCCCCGTTAATTTGAGCGAGGATGAAAGATTCGTGGATGAAGAAAGTGAGAGTGAAGGACTAGAGGGCAGTGGGAGCGATTCAGATAGGGAAGATGCTGTGAGAGGCGGGTGGGACCTGATATTCAGCTGGGAATGACTAAAACAGTAAATAAACACAAGACATATATATACTCTATTAGCCACAACACAACCAGGCTTATATTTAATATGCCACAAATTAATCCCGCATAACAAACACCTCCCCCCTCCCGTCCATATAACCCGCCAATACAACTCAAACACCTGCACAACATACTCAAACCCACAGCCCAAAGTGCAGTTCACTTCCCCAAAGTTAATAAAGTACATTAATTTCCCCAAAGTCCCCAAAGTTACGTACGTGACATGCACATAGCGGCACGCACGTACGGGCAAGCGATCAAATGTTTGGAAGCCGCAGCTGCATGCGTACTCACGGTACCGCGTCTGCGCATCCAACTCAAAGTCCTCCTGGTAAGAGTCTCTGTTGTCCCAGTTCTCCACAGGCCAATGGTAAAGCTTGACTGTCATCTTCCGGGAATGTAAACAATGAAACACCGGCTGTGTTATCCGGCACAACAGTCAGGGGGTGCATTCTACGGCGGGGGTGCGTTATCCGGCACAACACCTGCCGCAATACACCGCTTCCCAGCTTTCTTCTTTGCTGTCTCCATTGTTCATTGAACAAATTGCAAAAGATTCACCAACACAGATGTCCAGAATACTGTGGAATTTTGCGATGAAAACAGACGACTTAATAGCTGGCCACCATGCTGTCCCAAAATGTCCTCTACAATCCGTGACGTCACGCGCAGGCGTGTTCATACCGAAACGTTTTCAGCAGGATATTTCGCGCACAATTTAAAATTGCACTTTAGTAAGCTAACCCGGCCGTATTGGCATGTGTTGCAATGTTAAGATTTCATCATTGATATATAAACTATCAGACTGCGTGGTCGGTAGTAGTGGGTTTCAGTAGGCCTTTAATACTGGGAGCTTGTTGTTACATGAATGAGGATTGACATATTGTTGAATACTGTATCAAGTTCCTGTTTTACTTTTGCAGCCTTAGAACACAGTTGTTGCACCATGTTCATGACATGTGTGAATGATTCAGCTCGCTTTCATTCGTCCACATTGCGTTGTCAACATTTCCCCAAATGAGGGAGGTGAGGATTTGGCGGCTGATGGCCCCAGTGCCCACTTGGTCGGTGGGTTGGAGGCGTTTTCTACTTCACACCCCTTGAAAAGCATAACGTGAATGGTAATTTTTTCCACCTGTATCCGTTTGTTTGACTGCAAGATTACTTGGGCGGTTTCCAACCTTTTGACTTGGTGAAGAAGGAGGGTGTCACTTGAGTCAAGCTATTACAGTTTGAACCAGATCTGTTTACCATGGCAGGAACAATATACCAGCCTGGGTGGAGTTCTTCACTGGTGCAGGATGACTTCATCCAGTTATTAATATTTGAGTTGCGGGGGAGAACAATTAATATGTACAACTGCACAAACCACAATCAACATCATCCTTTCTCTGAGCGTCTAAAGCTGGACGCACTAGTCCAAATAGCAAGGTTGGGCATCGAGCATCATTGGGAACTGGGACTTACGTTCTGATTCTCCCATAATCGGCACTCTTGGAGGATCTTCATTCAGTTGTTTAGTTTTGTGGAAAAAAAAGCAGATAACAGACATTACACACAACTATAGTAATTCCAGATGGCAACTTTCTGGTTTTAAGGAACATTACAAGAAATCAAATTAAAATTGTGGCAGTAAATTATAGATCAAGCAGAGTGGAAAATATGGACTCACTCATTTCTGACAAAAAAAATATGGGAGAGAATTTTTTTAAAAGGAATTTTCAGATGGAGAAGCATGGAAACACAACTTTAGAATGTCTCGGAGTTCATTCTTAAGGCTCTGTGGATTGATGGAAGGAGTTTTAAATCAAAAGGAAAAGACTGTTCGTGCCCCAGTCGATAATGCTCAGATGAAGGTTGCTATTGTTCTGAACTATCTTGCCAGTTGTGTGGAATACAGAGTTATTGCAAATTCATTTGTTCTGGAGTCCGAATTAAGTCGGCATTGGCTACCTTCCTGATTAAATCTCTGTTTCTTTTTTCCATTATCGATGCACTTCAAAATGTTCTGTTCTTTTAATTTGTGAAACAAATGAACAGTTTCCTTTTCGTTACAAATTTTGCTTATGTTTTTATTGAATGGTATCTGCTTCCGGGTTGTATCCCGCGCGTTGAGACTGGTGCATGCGCGATACGAAGGGTCCTCTCTGGCCGCACACAACCCCTCGAGAAAACCCCTGGTTTCCAATCGCATAATCCAGGTGTGTTAGTCCGACTTTTCAAAAACCGATCGGATTAAGGTGTTTCCATGGGTTATAGGATGCTTCATGGAGGTGATATAATTGAGAAATCAGACTAATTTAGTGCATGGATATGTACTGAGTAATGTCCTACTTAGTCTGACTTTTAATACCTTTCATAATATCACAATTTATGGCACTATATGACCACCGCTGGAGAAATAGTTTATAGAAAAACAATTTTACACACTACTGGCCATTGAATCACCTCAATAGTGTAGAAAATGGGTTATTTTACGGCACATTTAATAATAAACCCTCATCGGCAATGAAAACAGATCTACGAGGTACTGTCAAAATGTAAATAATTGTAAAAACAAAACATTAAATATTTGAACTCACAATTTGTAGCACCCATCGGAAGCCATATGCCAGGGGTTGATTCGATTGAGAGTGGTGGACAAACTATTTCACCAGCCGGCTAGCTCGGGGGTTGGTTGACCTCGTTTCACAAGATATAGCTTCTTTAAAATGTCCGTCTTAAAAATGGCCTTGCAAGTATACATTTGCAACCTCATCACTGTTTTGCTCTGTTTCCTCGTGATTTCTCTGCGACCTGTGTATAACTCTGGTGCACTACCTGCTTTTGTAACTCACAACATGTGATTGGACGACTCACTTCCAAGTAATCCAATCACAGGAGGCGGAGAAATCATGTTCAATGTTTTAACGTGAAGCAACGTAGAAGGGCTACTGTCAACAATTCGTGATCTGATTGGCTATCCCAACAGTCTATGAACTGTATGTGACTAGTTCTTCTACACTGCACAGACCACTGTGTTTTTGGTTCAAAAGGCCTCGGCAGATTTTATCAGTGGTGGGCCGTCAGCAAGGCCTTCTCTGCTGTCCTGACATAACCAGAAATTATGATCATAATTAAAGATTAAAGTAATTTTTAATTTAACTTCCCTAAATATCGAAAAGTATTCATATTAGGGGGTGATCAAGGGTGATGGGTCAAATGCAAAGAATAATTTCGACATACCTAGTGTGTGTGTGACAATCATTGGTACTTTAACTTTAACTTTAACTTTAACTTAATTCTCTTCATGTCATATTATGCGCCTTCCAGTGCTGTTGATTTTAGGTTAGAGTTTGTATTCAATCAGAATTCAGCTTGCTTATGTTGCCATGCTGTACAAAATCTGCCCGGGGCCTTCAGAATCAACAATGCAGGCACATACAGCTGATAGACAATTGCCATAGCCAATCAGATCACGAGTTGTTGTCAGTAAGGCCTTCTAGCTGGCCTTACTGACAACAATACTCACTTGGGACTCCCAAATGAGTATCCAATCACAGTTTGCAAAAACAGGAAGTGGCACGGGAGTCATACGAGCGATAGAATGCCAAAGAAAACTCACCGGTACTCATAAAGAAGGAGAGCAAAATGTTGATTAGGTGGCAGATATATATTTGCAAGGCCATTTTCAAAAAGGATACTTAAGACAAACTTCTTGTGAGACAAGATCGGCCAACACCGGAAGCTATCCCGGCGGTGAAATAGAATTTCACACGAATCATACGACTACGACCAACTACCGACTACGACCAATAACCACTGGCTTATACGGCGTCGAATGGGCGCGACAAATTGTGCATTTGAATATTTTATTTCTTAATTTTTTCATATTTCATTTGTTTTATACAATTCTTTAAAATGTGACAGTACCACATAAGATATGTTTTAATCGCTGAAGCGGGTTTATTGAATGTTAAATGCGACGAAAAATAGACCCTTTTGTGCACTGTTGAGGGGATTTAATGCACAGAAGTGTACAAGTGGGTTTCTGTTTAGTATCTCCAGCCGTGTCCATGTGGTGACATAAATTATGGTATTTTGAGAGGTGAAGTCGGACTAAGTAGGACATCACTGAAGACCTAGGTGAGAAAGGCACGGCCCGCCACTGGATTTCACACAGCGCTGGCAACAAGCTAGCTGAATTCTGATTGGATAAAAGCTCTAACTTAAAACAGCAGCACTGGAGCCAAATACGACATGAAGAGAATATGATGGATACTTTTATATGAAAGTACATTTCAAATGATAT
Organism: Nerophis lumbriciformis; assembly: GCF_033978685.3. Classification (NCBI taxonomy): domain Eukaryota; kingdom Metazoa; phylum Chordata; class Actinopteri; order Syngnathiformes; family Syngnathidae; genus Nerophis; species Nerophis lumbriciformis. The sequence continues at coordinate 15,473,225 of NC_084569.2, forward strand.
CAACTTTGATCAATTTATGATCACAATTTATGTAAGGCCAGCAGTGTTGGGTTGGTTACTGAAAACCAGTAACTAGTTACAGTTACTAGTTACTTTATTTCAAAAGTAACTCAGTTACTAACTCAGTTACTTACACCAAAAAGTAATACGTTACTGTGAAAAGTAACTGTTTAGTTACTTATATATTTTTTATTTTATTTTTTTATTTTTTTAAGGCCCCCTTTAATGCCCTTTTAGCCTTCATTTCAGTACTGTTATTGCACTGGAGAATAATACAATCTGTTGATCAACTTGACATGCATTTGCATCACTGAACTCTGCTAAACAATGTGGTCTACATACAACACACAAAGACAAAGATATGTTTCAAAGAGCCAATTTGTTTCAGGCCAGAACAAATTGACAACACTATTTTAAATAGCTGCAACATAACATACATAAGTAACACACAGCATACTAACAACATAGCTCTAAACCAAGGAAGGCACACACTACATACACAAAGCCTAACCAGGCATTTTTATCCTAAGGAATTCTGAAATAAAATCATGTCTGAAGCCCAGAACACTCTACACATTTCCCCAGTTTTAGTTTAGAGATAAGGAAAGATTGGCCTGGCCCACTAGCATCCTTCTTTATGTTTGTGAACTTTATAGTCTATACATTTAGAGTTATGTGATAATCAAACACTCTAGAAGTCTAGAATGAAAGAGCAACAGTATGTAAGAGAATTAACTGTGTGTACCTTCAGTGCGCAGTGCCTCGTTAAAATCCAGCCGCTGTTGCTTAGGAGAAGTGTGTCTCTCTTTACTAGCTTCGTCGAAGCATGTTACTTTTGTAGCTGTTTCAGCAGATTTGAATTGCTAAGATAGGATCTTTGATCTAAGACACAACTTACATTTAACTAAAATGTTCTTTTCTTTGTGGTCGACAAAAGAAAAGTAGTGAGAATAGCTCCATGTTAAGAAACTCGGCTTCGGGCTTCGCCATGATGTCTTGTTAGTAAACACAGACACGCCCCCTCCCACAAACACACATACACACACACAGCGCGCCTCTTCCTTGTCGCCTCTTCCTTGTCGCCTCTTCCGCAGCGCTCCAATAAAACACACTCAGATCTTCTCAGTTTCTAGCCAATACTACATAAAAAATAACGTAAAATAACGCAGTAACGCATCATGTAGTAACGGTAACTGAGTTACTGAATATAAAAAATAACGCGTGAGATTACTATTTACCGCCGAAAGTAACGGTGTTACAGTAACGCATTACTTTTACGCGTTACTCCCAACACTGGCTATCAGGTTTACACGTGTTTTAGTACATGCAAACCTTTAGTAAATCAGGCCATAAGTGTACACAAACCTCGCAGTCTGGTAAGTGTAGACATAAATTAATCACTGCTGATTTGTGTCGTTAATATCCATTGCACATAGCGACTGCACTGGAGAATAATACAATCTATAATATCTATAATAATAATATAATCTATACTTTGTAACGCGTTAGTCCCAACACTGAAGGCCAGTAAGGCCTTCTCTGATGGCCAACCACTGATTTTTGTCAAATTTAGAGCTGATTGTTTTCCCCAATCGGACCTGACTGGTTGAAATGTGTACCCCAGAGAAGGTTTGTACAGAATACACTGAAGTTCAGGATTGTGTTAGCTAAATGTTTATAATTTCAAATCAACAGTCAATGCAACTACTGTATGTGTTGTAGTTAAGTATTCGGTAACGCTGGAAATCACTTTTTTCCACACTGAAGAAATACTGGAAGTTTTACATTTCTGAGCCTAATCTTGCAATGAGGTTCCCTACCCCCCCTACCACCACTTTTTCAGATGATGTCAATCCACACGTGCACAGTTCCCCTTTAACTCAAGTGCTTTAAAATTCAGTGGTTTTAAGCTGACCTGAATATCTCCGACATGACTTTCACCAAAGTTAATAGGAGCGGTGGGATAACTGCTTCCAGCGCCTGATGGAAGTTGCCTGGCAAAGTTATTGTCGTAGGATGAGAAACAGGCGCCGGTGGCGGTGGGGAAACTCAGTGACCTGCGTGCCAGTTTGACTGCGCCGTTTATGACTATTATTCAGGTTCACACACACACACCCTCTCAATACAACTTGCTTTCCATGAGCTAAGAGGCGTGTGAACACCTGCTATTTTAAATGACATACTTATTGTCGGGACTTGTGTAAATCATTGTGGGCCACTGCGCGAGGCGCCCGCGCACGAACACAACATCAAATGACTGACACCTCTGGCCCGAAAGGAGGGCAAAACAGAACATGTGCTCAGCGTCCAGGAATTCCTAACTCCTCCTTCCCCATTTAAAAGTTGACCCAACACACACACACTCACGCTTATCAAACAGTGCTTTTGTGTAACAAGTACTACTACCTTCTCTGGTCTCTAATCATTAATTAGGTACCTACTGTATCTATTTAGTAACCCATTTTACATATTGAGCAGAAGAAAAATTTTGTACAAGAACTAATGCAAAACAGTTGTGGTCAAAAGTTTACATACACTTGTAAGGAACATAATGTCATGGCTGTCTTGAGTTTCCAATACTTTCTACAATTCTTATGTTTTGTGATAGAGTGATTGGAGCACATACTTGTTGGTCACAAAAAACATTCATGAAGTTTGGTTCTTTTATGAATTTACTGAAAATTGTTTCATCTGACATCACATGGATAAAGATAAGACCTTCTGGAGGAAAGTTCTGTGGTCAGATGAAACCAAAATTGAGCTGTTTGGCCACAATACCCAGCAATATGTTTGGAGGAGAAAAGGTGAGGCCTTTAATCCCAGGACCACCATTCCTACCGACAAGCATGGTGGTGGTAGTATTATGCTCTGGGCCTGTTTTGCTGCCAACTGAACTGGTGATTTACTGAGAGTAAATGGGACAATGAAAAAGGAGGATTCACTTCAAATTCTTCAGGACAACCTAAAATCATCAGCCCGGAGGTTGGGTCTTGGGCGCAGTTGGGTGTTCCAACAGGACAATGACCCCAAACACACGTCAAAAGTGGTAAAGGAATGGCTAAATCAGGCTAGAATTTAGGTTTTAGAATGGCCTTCCCAAAGTCCTGACTTAAACGTGTGGACAATGCTGAAGAAACAAGTCCTTGTCAGAAAACCTACAAATTTAGCTGAACTGCACCAATTTTGTCAAGAGCAGTGGTCAAAAATTCAACCAGAAGCTTGTGGATGGCTACCAAAAGTGCCTTATTGCAGTGAAACTTGTAACCAAATATTAGCGTATCTGTCTTCATGTATATGCAGAAATATATATGCTGATCATCAAAAGGCCAACAATACTGTGAGTCGAAAATGCTAATATAATTATTTAGCACACGCAATGTGATTTGTCAACACTCACCACCGTTTTGCGAGCACTATTTTGTGTTTTATTTAGCATGTGTCAGGAGGACGTGCAAACGGACAGTTCCATATGTGGCTGCAGGATCAGTGCTTCACACACAGAGGATAGACTGGCAGAGAATCCTCCATCCTACGTGTGTGTGTGTGTGTTTTGTCTATTCAGCAACATCATTTTATAAATGTATTGTGTTGCGATCCCCAGCTTCGTGCACAGAATTAAGTGTCAGTGTGCATATGTTTCTTTAGTCTACATTACGATTCAGAATAGATGTTACACATTATAGACGTGTGCTGCCGGTTCAACACATCACACACACAGGTAAGAGCGGAAAATGAGTGTCTCCATGGTAAAATCCTCATTTAAATAAGGCAGTGTGCACCACTTTTCAATTGTACACACAGTGTTAGTAGATCACACTGTATTTTTTGCACACACTGTCCAGCACGTGGTATTTGGATTGTAGGAAATGAGGCCCTTACTGTAATAAAATGTTTTTGACCCTCGCTTGAACAGATTTGCCATTTCATTGCTTCTTATGGAAACAAACATATGGGTTTATTCAAATATGTAAAATAAATGATCAGCATACTTGCCAACCCTCCCGAATTTTCCGGGAGACTCCCGAATTTCAGTGCCTCTCCCGAAAATCTCCCGGGACAACCATTCTCCCGAATTTCTCCCGATTTCCAGCCGGACCTGAATGAGGACAGCCTGTCGTCACGTGCGCTTTTCCTCCATATAAACAGCGTGCCGTCCCAGTCACGTTATAACATCTACGGCTTTTGGAGCTCAGTGCGCAACTGCACACACAACAAGAAGGAGACTATTATATATGTCTCTGTTATCCATAGGTTTATCTATAACCCATAAAGTAGGCAGGCACGGAGCTATTTCTCAGCGTGTGTTTATTCCAGCCGGCACGTTAATACACTGACACACAACATCCGGATTCCCATCATGCATTGCTTCAAAACTACGGCAAGTAGTAATGTCCAAAAACATAACAGAGACGGAGCAGAAGAACAAAGAAGAGACAGTCATGGCGACGACGAGTAAGAAGAAGAAGTACGCTTGCAAGTTACAAAATGATTGGAAACAAGACTTTCAGTTCAGATGGACGATTCCAGACTCTGGTGCATTTGATGAAGGCACTTTTGTGCGTGCCACACAGCAATGCATCATCAGAGAGGGTGTTCAGCATGGTTAGAAATATAGTGACAGAGAATAGAACGAGGATGGAGAATTCAACCCTAAACTCACTCCTTTCCTGCAAATTAAATTTCACAGATGCTGCCCACACCTATGCTCCTTCAAAGGCTGTGCTACTGGCTGCAAAGCATTGCACTTTCAAATACAACAATGAGTAGAGGAGTGTTATGCGTGTGTATACCGTACATTACCAAATAGTACCCCGGGCGTTTATTTCACAAAATCGATTTTGGAGACAGGCGTTTAAAAGAAGCAGGCGGTTATTTGCACAAGGTTTTTATTTATTTTTGCACCAGCCTGCACCAGGCCATTATTTGGTTACAATGGTTACTGTCCAGTATTTTTTTTTCGTACAAAAAACTTTAAATGTAAAAGCTATTGTAAACATACAAACAAAAAAACAAGAGATCAACATGAGGTAGGCTATCAAAAGACAAGAGATCAACAAGGCTTCAACATGGCAGTAGTGCAACAATTGTCAAATAGAATACCAATACTAAAAATAAATAAACTTTTTAAATAAAGCAGCCTACCGGGAAAAATAAAATTATGGTACCAAGTATTCAAGTATAAAACCCACCATCAAAACAGAACAATAATAATGTCACTTAAATAAAATAAAGGCTACAGTACTCCAAGTTTTAAATAAAGCAGCATACAGGAAAAATAAAATTATGGTACCAAGTACCGTATTTTTAAAAGTATAAGTTGCACCGGAGTATAAGTCGCACCTGCCAAACATGCATAATAAAAAAGGAAAAAAAACATATATAAGTCGCACTGGAGCCCGGCCAAACTATGAAAAAAACTGCGACTTATAGTCCGAAAAATACGGTACTCTATAAAACCATCAAAACAATAATACAGCAGCAACCGCAACCCCAGTAGCATTTCAATCTAAATTATGCAAATAACAGCCCATGGGCAGCTATTTGGACATGGCCGGTTATTAGGAAGAGGCGGTTAATTCACAAAATGGGGTCAGACCCCGGGCGGCTATTAAGACATGGGCGGCTATTTGCCCAAGGGCGTTTATTTGGTAATATACGGTATGTGTAAATAAATGAACACTGAAATTCAAGTATTTCTTTTATATATATATATAAGAAATACTTGAATTTCAGTGAATTCTAGCTGTAAACATACTCCTCCCCCCTTAACCCGGCCTTCGCCCCCCGGCCCGCCCGAATTCGGAGGTCTCAAGGTTGGCAAGTATGATGATCAGTCAAACATAAATAACACTTGTATCTGTATTAACATCTACCGTATTTTTCGGAGTATAAGTCGCTCCGGAGTATAAATCGCACCTGCCAAAAATGCATAATAAAGAAGGAAAAAAACATATATAAGTCGCACTGGAGTATAAGTCGCATTTTTGGGGGAAATTTATTTGATAAAACCCAACACCAAGAATAGACATTTGAAAGGCAATTTAAAATAAATAAATAATAGTGAACAACAGGCTGAATAAGTGTACGTTATATGAGGCATAAATAATCTACTGAGAACGTGCCTGGTATGTTAACGTAACATATTATGCATACTTGCCAACCTTGAGACCTCCAATTTCGGGAGGTGGGGGGTGGGTGTGGGAGTGGGGGCGGGGGGCGTGGTTAAGAGGGGAGGAGTATATTTATCAAATCAAATCAAATCAACTTTATTTATAGAGCACATTTAAAATTTACCACAGGGGTAGCCAAAGTGCTGTACAATGAGCAGGTTAAAAGATAAAACGAGTACCGAGCAAACACAACACAACACAAACAGAACACGATAAAAAATAAATAATTAAAATAGAATTAATAAAAACATAAAAACATAAAAACAGGATCACAGCAGGTGTATTATGGGGCGCCATTGCAGGATGGATATCACTCAGTGGTAAAAGCCATGGAATAAAAGTATGTTTTTAAGAGAGATTTAAAAACAGGAAGAGAGGAAGCTTGTCTAACACTCAGGGGTAGGTCGTTCCAGAGCTTGGGAGCAGCAACGGCGAAAGCTCTGTCACCTCTAAGCTTCAGCCTTGTGTCAGGGACCGTCAACAGCAGCTGATCGGCTGATCTTAAGGATCGGGTGGGGCAGTAAGGCTGAAGGAGGTCGGAGAGATAGGTTGGCGCGAGGTTGTTTAGACATTTAAAAACAAATAAAAGGAGTTTAAAATGTATTCGGTAACGCACAGGGAGCCAGTGAAGGGACGCTAAAATAGGGGTGATGTGCTCACGTCTGTGGGTCTGTGTTAGCAGACGAGCAGCAGAGTTCTGCACGAGCTGCAGGCGGGCGAGGGAGGCCTGGCTAATGCCTACATACAGGGCATTACAATAATCAAGACGAGTCGAGATAAAAGCGTGGATTAATTTCTCAAGATCATGTCTTGATAGAAGCGGTTTCACTTTCGCTATTTGGCGTAATTGATAAAAGCTTTTTTGAACGACGCTGCTGATTTGTTTTTCGAATTTAAAATCTGAGTCAAACTTTACCCCCAGGTTTGTGACAGAGTCGCTGAGATACGGGGTCAGAGTGCCGAGGTCAACGTTGGGGGAGGGAGAGCGACTTGGACCGAACAACATAACTTCTGTTTTATCTTCATTTAGGCTCAGGAAGTTAGCTGAAAGCCAGACTTTGATGTCGTGCAGGCAGTCAATAAGACGTTGAACCGTGTTATTTTGTGCCATGGGAAAATAAATCTGGCAATCATCGGCATAAAAATGAAATGCAATACTGTACTTCCTAAAAATAGAACCAAGGGGGAGAAGGTAAAGCGCAAATAAAATTGGGGCAAGGATTGAGCCCTGGGGGACCCCATGTGGTAAAGGAGCTGTGGACGACATAAAACTGTCTACTTTTACACAAAAACTCCTGTCGGTTAGGTACGACCGGAACCAGTTGAGGGCGGCGCCCTTAATGCCCACATTTACAGCTAGAATTCACCAAGTCAAGTATTTCATATATATATATATATATATATATATATATATATATATATATATATATACATATATATATATATATATATATATATATATATATATATATATATATACATATATATATATATATATATATATATATATATATATATATATATATATATATATATATATATATATATATATATATATATATATATATATATACATATATATATATATATTTATATCCCCGCGACCCCGAAGGGAATAAGCGGTAGAAAATGGATGGATGGATGGATATATATACATATATATATATATATATATATATATATATATATATATATATATATATATATATATATATATATATATATATATATAAGAAATACTTGACTTTCAGTGAATTCTAGCTATAAATATATATTTATTTTATTTTATATATATATATATATATATATATATATGTATATATGTATATATATATATAAATAAAAGAAATACTTGAATTTCAGTGTTCATTTATTTACACATATACACACACATAACACTCATCTACTCATTGTTGAGTTAAGGGTTGAATTGTCCATCCTTGTTCTATTCTCTGTCACTATTTTTCTAACCATGCTGAACACCCTCTCTGATGATGCATTGCTGTGTGGCACGCACAAAAGTGCTTTCATCAAATGCACTAGATGGCAGTATTGTCCTGTTTAAGAGTGTCACAACATTGCTTTTTACGGCAGACAAACTGCTTTACGGTAGACGAAAACGTGACTGCTGTTATTGTGGGAAAGCGGACTCAGGTCCGCATGGAGCTGGAGGGGGCGTGGCCTCCAGCTCCGCCTGAATTTCGGGAGATTTTCGGGAGAAAATTTGTCCCGGGAGGTTTTCGGGAGAGGCGCTGCATTTCGGGAGTCTCCCGGAAAATCTGGGAGGGTTGGCAAGTATGTATTATGGTAAGAGTCATTCAAACAACTATAACATATAGAACATGCTATATGTTTACCAAACAATCTGTCACTCCTAATCGCTAAATCCCATGACATCTTATACGTCTAGTCTCTTACGTGAATGAGCTAAATAATATTTGATATTTTACGGTAATGTGTTAATAATTTCACACATAAGTCGCTCCTGAGTATAAGTCGCACCGCCGGCCAAACTATGAAAAAAACTGCGACTTATAGTCCGAAAAATACGGTACTTAGAATATATTATTTTCATACATTTTTTTATAGCTATTCTAGCTATTTCCACCTGTACTTGGGCGGCCATTTTGCCAACAGCAGAAACCTGGGTCCTGTCCAGCGTTCCACGCGTCAACACACTTCAATCAGGTTGGGAGGCAATCATTTCAACACCCAACGCACCTATCTAACACATCTTTCAACGCCGTAGAGGCAACCAACACTGTATTTTCACAAGGAGTTCTTTGGAAAGGGCCGACTTTCTCTAAAAGCGTGACAGCTAACCGCTAGCTTACTGACAAGTTCTGTCAGACAATAGTGTCATATATACAATGACTCACCGCGTAGTAACGAGCTTGTTTGATACACAGAGAAAAGGGAATTCATTTAGGGAGGACTTATTTACGTGAGCCAGGCAACCACAAGCCGTGCTAATGCTAAAGCAAGCTGCTTACAATCTCTGAAAGTAAAAAAAAAAAAACAACAACACACTAACACACCGTATATGGCGACTGGAGGAATGAGG